>NW_015094506.1:6347567-6469132 GCF_001431845.1 Calidris pugnax | reverse complement strand
GTCATCTGTACAGTTCAACACAATTCAAACAAAATTACAGCTTGCAAATCAGGTATTACTGCAGGCCTTTGAGAAGGTATTTTTACTAAGAGATTTTTTCTTATTTCAATAGAATGGCTCAAGGAAGCAAGAGACAGGATTAAGTCAAGCCGTGAGTCACTAGGTAACACAGATATGTCTCTCACACACACAAAGGTATGTGAAAGTGATTTTATAAAGCTTAGGGAAAAAAAAAAAAACACACACACAAGAAAACCCCAAGGTACAGCAGAAAACCTTGGCCTGGCTGCCCTTGGTGCTGCCAAGAAACAGACCCAAAGTCACCCATGTGATATTCCCCTGCCTCATCATGCAGCTGCAGTAGCCAGACCTTCTGCTGGCAAGTACAATGCTGTGTCGCTGCAATGGTCTCTCGTGGGGGAGAACAGCCAGCCCCCTTCATTTAGCTGAGATCATGATACAGTGGTAGGAATCTTCTATCTGAAGCACATGTTAGAGATAGAGTATAATTCATCATATGTTTTTCCAGTTGAAAGTCTGAACACCTTATTTGGCAAAACAGTTATTGACAGCGAATGGTTCCGTTTGCTCTAGACACATCCCTGTTTCCTCATCAAGTATGCAGGCTCCAGTGCTGCAAGCACCCCTATATTTAATTACAGTTACACATATGCATGCCAGAGACACCATGGCCATCAGCAAGTACCTACCTTTGTGCCTGTATAAGGTAGAGCCTGTCAGAGTTGGGGGACTGAGCCCAGTAACCCAGGAGGTCCCTTCAGCGGCGTTCCAACCCTGCAGCTGGACCCTTACAACCAGATCCTTCCCTTCCAGGAGCACTGCTCAGAGAAAGCCTGTTGACAGAGAGACATTTCAGAAAGAAGCTTCTTTCTTTAAGGAGCATAAAGGTAAGAACACAGGAGCCTTATTGTTTAAAGAACCCTGGCCTCATTTTGCTCCATGAGTCTATGGCTGACTGGGTGTCATGGGCTGAGGCTGTGGGAAACAGCCCTGCCTTTACTGGAGCAGGAAACCATCCTCCTCCTCCCTCGCAGCACTCTTTCCAGTCTAGATAGCATGGATAATTATATCTGTTTCCATGCTCTGCTTAACCAAAGTAGTATTCCTTAAACAATTCCACAAACACAGACAAGAGCACTTTGCTTTCAATCTTGCACATATTTTCCACTTGATACTAAGATCCATTTCTTGATCTGAGAGTGAATAAACCTTTTTTAAAAAAAATTAATCCTGTAGTCAATGGGGAGAAAGAAGAAGGGAAAAACATGAGTTGGGGGAGCTTCATGGCTTATTGCTCTGCAACTTGTCATAATTGGTCATAGCAGTTAGGTTACATTACAAGACAAGACCTATGATATTTAGACTAAGGTAAAGCATACAAAGATTAGTATAAAATTTATACAACAACTTGTTCTGAATAGTGCTGGTAGGAAAAAAACAAGTTAAGGGAAATAACAGGAAGAGGGAGAGCACAATCCTCATTTTCTGTTATTCCAAGATCATTTTAACCTGTTCAGTGGACAAAACATCTTGCTTGACCAAAATCTGTTTGCTTGAAAAAAGATGAACTAGTACCCTAACTAACTTCTGCAATGCCCCAGGGTGGAGTTAGGTGCGTGCTAGAATGTTCCTATCTGTCTGTATCTGCACTGAACTGTTAAGCAGATGCTCACTGAGGAGAAAATAGACTGCAATAAACTGGCACTGACACAGATCTGAATCGCTGGAACTGCCATAGAGATAAAATTCATTTAAGAAATGTGGTTTCCATTTCCATTTTCTTTTAATAAAAAAGCTATTGAAACATTAAAAATATCTACTATTTCAAACAGCGCACTATACATATAAGTAAGAAAGGGAACAGAAACTTTATTTTATTGATGTAAGATGTGAATACATCACAATACTGGACCTCATAGAAAAGCCAATTAAAGTCCCTTTTCATAGCAAGGAACAGATCCCGTCCTCATCCACACAGCTGACCAACACTCAAGGTCTGGTCTATTTTAGAAGCTGTAGTCAGTATGTGGGACCCCCTCAGATCCCAATAGGAGAACCATACATGGGAAAGAAGACAGCATACAGTGCAACACACCTAAGGTAAGATCTCTACGCTATGCTGATAGCGAATTGCCCTTCCCTCCCTCAATGAATCTGCTCTTTGGTCTTACTCTGAGCACTCTACCCCAGCCACTGAGCAGTGTGAGCCAATATACTCTGGCCGCTTCAGCACTGCTCTTCCCAGAGTGGGGCAAGACACAAAAGCAGCCTATTCTTTGATCCTGGTGCAAATCGCCCCAAGTTCTGCCCAGGCTGCTTCAACAGCTGGTAATGAGCTCCTGTCCTGTGAATAAGTAGTCATGACAAAGCCCAAAAATTACATATATAAATTGATTTCTCCTCTCATGATCCTAAGAAGTGCAATTCTTCTGCCAAATTAACCTGCCTCCAAATCAACCCTTTGGTCCTGCATTTAGGAAGATTTAAGATACGAATTTCAAGTACCCTTAGTACTTGGATGAGATCAGAAGCAGAAGTGGAAAGCTATAATGGAGAGCTATATGTCCCTGCATCCTCTCCAATAACTTCTGTAAGCCAGGCTAACAGTTCTAGAGCTGGTGGTTAGTTGTCACACCAGCCTTCTACAGATATGTAAAATCTGGAGAGATTCAGCACCCTAAATGCCTGCCGTTACGTACCAAAGAGAAAAACTGCCATGCTAGGCTAATTGGTGATCAGGTCTTCTTTAACAACGTGAATGAAGATCACCATGGATACTATAAGTCCCTGCATACTTAACTCAGTAAAACAAGAGAAATCTGAAAAGAGTTTTAAACTCTATTTTTTCCTGGCTATGATCCCCTCACATTCTGCCTTGTGTAATTCTTCTGGAAACATTCAGCATCACAGTCTCCCTAGTCCCATCTCTTCATGCTCCCTTGTACTCACTGTCACAGGGTGAATGGGATGCATTGCACCACCCTGCTGTGGGAGAAATATGGTTCAAGGTGGTATCTTATCCATGTTGCAGCAGAAAGCTTTGAGGTCACTAGCATTAATGGACAGCAACCCAGAATTAGCAAGAATGTCAAGATCACCAGAAAAATAGTAGGAGGCTTATAACTATATGGAGTTTTTGGTCTCCAGAGAGAAGCTAAGCAGCCTTTTCCACATAGCCACATTTTGGTACATGAAAATACTTGCACTGGCTTAAGGAAAGCCAAAGGAGTATCAGTGCTTCTTCCAATAACGCTTAGAAAAGTACTTGTGATGAAGAAAAGGAAACTACAGCATTTTAAGGAGATTCCTGCAACAAGACCCAAGTATCTCCCAGGACCTCTACTTCAAGCTCTCAGGGAGCAGAAGGTACAGGCTGCTCCACCAGGAAAACCAAGAGAAGATGGGGACTGCAGGACCATGCTGTCACCAACACAGGCAGAGCCCCACAGCACCTGAGCAAGGCTAGCACAGCAGTCATCCAACAGCTACAAATCAAGTCAAAGGTCAGTCCAGAAAGCCCAACCAGATACATTAAAGCTGTGACCAGACCTCCTCACTACAAAGCTCAGACACACAGCAAGGCTGAGGCTATAAAACACTCCTGGGAGAAGGAGCAGAGTGGGTGCATAGGTAGGGGTCCCAGCTGAGGCTTCTCAGGGCAATTACAGCCCATCAGGGCTCGACAGCAGCTTGCTTTGGGCACCAGGCAATACTTAGTGCCTCCATTTCCCATGTATGGGCCGTGAGTCAGCTTCCATGGCTGCTGCTCTGAGTTTTTCACCTAGCAACAAGAGAGATGGATGGATGGGGGGGGATGTGTTAGGAGAGACGTTGAAGCAAAATGAGATGAGAAAGACAGAAACTAAATTGTCAGGGAGAATAAGGGGCGGGTGTGGTGCCTGAAGCTACCTGAGTTTCCAAAAGACAAAGATCAGTTCATGGATATCAAAGTCCCTTCTGCACTTTAGACTTTCTGGGGAACCGTAACCAACTCTCATGGGGTGGGGGACCCATCCAGCTCTCCCTTGAGCCACACTGTAGATCAGTGGGCTTTGACCTGTGTGTCAGAAGAGCTGCACCGGCTCGACTGTGACCAAAAGGCTTTGCCATTTGCGTTGCAGGAGCTCACCCAGAGCCTGCCTCTTATCAGGCAGCAGAAAGTGCACTGTCAAAGGGTAGCCACGGTGGCCCTCACCATGTCCACTGAGGTACAGTGAGTGGCACCACCACAGCTGATTTTCAGCTGGTTGAACTGAAGGCACTGGGGAGGATGGGAAGGTGTGATTGCAAATGTTCCCCAGGGTACAGCTCCTGTCAGGGGCCAGAGCCCTGCACCCTCTCCCATGCCTGAGCCACCGCTGCTAAGGGCAGGCTCAGGCAGAACAGCCAGGCTGCCCCACCACCTCTTCCCAGAGGAGAGGATGCTCTCAGAGACTCAAGGGTCAGCGCTAGGGAAGGCTGAGCCTCCTCAAGCTCTAAAAAAAGGACTTTGTTCCCGCTTCAGCATTTTTTTTCTCCCCATCTGGGCTAAATCCACTCTTAGAAAGAGATAACTCTATCTCCAGGGAAACAGGCTCTCTGCGCTCGCAGGGACTCAGCCAGCTCCCCCTCTCCTTTTCCAGTGGGGTCCCTCAGCAGCGAGGCTGAGGCACGCAGGTGGCATTGGGCTCATGGAGCCACCCCAGGTCAGGGGCACTGCAAGCACAGGATGCTCTAAGGCAACATGTGTTAGTCTCCACACGGGAGCCAGGGCCACCACAGGACCTTTGTGAGCCTGCCCAGCCCTGGAGAGCTCACGCAGGAGTAATTGCAGAGATCGACCATGCTCAGAAGTCTCTCATTACCGAGACTGACTCGTGCAGTCTGCTTTGAATCTTCTTCTTTTCTGCCCAAAATAGCTCCATGTTCTCAGCACCAGTTTTCTTTGCAAACTCGCTCACTGCCCTCCCTCCCACTGCAGAGAACTAGACGTGTCCTGCTCACACAAGTCCTCCCCAACTGCACTACAGCACCACCATCCCCCCACACAATCCCCCTCCATCCTCTCCCCAGCTGGGCACTGCACGTCCATGGGATGCTTTGGGCAAAGCCAGGGGTCAAAACAGCTCGGGAGGAGGGGGGGGTGCCATGACAACAGGCTGAGCTCATTGCAGAGCCCCACAGACCCCTTTTCCAGCTTGCTTGGGTGAGTTATCCCCTCTTTTCCCATCTGCCTGACCTCTGGGGAAGCAATGCATGTCATGGTGGACGAAGGTTTCACCCAGCAGTTTCTGTATTTCCCATCTCTAGGTTTAATCCTCAAATCTGAGCCCCAAGGAAATTCCCACAGCAGCTACATTTTGGGGTGGTTCTTTTTTACCACAAGCCCAACTGCATTTGAGAGAGCTATTCTGCATTAGCTTCTGAGCCGGAAAGCATACAAGCCTGCAAGGGTCTTCTGGGCTACAGTCCCTCACCCACGGATGGCCATGAGACCTCTCTTATGGACACCATCCCAGGTAACCTAGCCCTTGCCTGCTTTGAGGACCAACTCCCAAATCTGTGACCGCTACTCCTGGGTACCTCTTACTTGCTCGGAAGCAAAGACATTCAACACCACCCACACTCCACGTTGCAGGCGAGTTATACCCAGGTTTCCACACAGCTCTGCCCAGCCGGGACCCAAGTCAAAGAAGAGCACACATCAGCAATAGAAACACACCTCTCACTGCCTTCCTGCACCCCAGACTTTTGGGCTCACCACAGTGCAGAAGCCTAGCCTTGACACAATGCCCGCACAGAGTTCGTTGCAGGATCCATGCCTTATCTTGCCTCAGCATCTGAAAGCAGACTTTGGCTAAGTCCTACACGCTGCTATTTAAAGTAAGCCAATTTGTATTCATTCTGCTTGCTACATTCACCAGTTGTTCTGAATTGTGTTTGAAGCTGAAGGGAAGAGGAAATGTACAACAAGAAAAAATTATACACTGGTAAATTTTGTTCTAATCCCTTCTCCTCCCATTATTGCTTCCCCTTTTTTTGGGTTTCTTTTTTGTTTTCTGTGTTTTATGTATTATTAGCTTTAGCATAATTTTGACTGAGAAAATATGTAGCTGATAGGATGGACTAATTACACTACCTAGAAGAATTAATTACACCATCTGTGACTGACAGTGGAGCCTGACTCGTTGCTTCCTGGTAGATGGAGCTACAACACCAGCTGCCCCGAGTCTTTCCCTGTAGAAGGCAAAAGAGGAATTACTGTAGGAAACATAGTTTAAAAGCCATTATCTCTCTTTTTGAGCAATTTAACATCATTGGGTGACCTAGCCTGACTGGCCGAGACAGGGACAAGGCTCATCTGCCTTCCCTTGTGATCTAGAAAGGAAATATTTCTACACCTATCCTGGCCCTCTGCTACTCATGATCAGCTGGTTCAGTCAATCCTAGGAGCTAAAATGAGCCAGGGCCCATTTGCAAGGCAAGTGGCACAGCGTGGCTCGTGTCCCTATAGCTACCCTCCTCTTCTACCCCTTCACACCTCCTGGGACTAATCCCTGGACAAAGCCATCCCTGAGCTGGAGCCAGGCTTTGTCTGTGAGTTAGCACAGGCTAAATCTGCCCCGGGACCAGCGCTAACATGAGGAAAGGACAGCCTGGCCCTGCCCAGTCTACTCACAGACTCATTTTCTCTTGTTCCCCTACTCCAGCAGAGGTGGGAGGGCAGGCTGCTCTCTCACCACTCACACAGTCCATCACTGTGGATGGACAAAAAAACACAGCATCTTTGGGGAAGCAAGGGGTTAAAGGCAGTGAGGTTTTGCCTCTCTGGACAGACTGCATCTCTTAAGATTCACCCACCAAGTCCCGTTAGCTTTCTGCTGGCATGTGGTCAGCAATGGGCTCTGGCTGCAGCCCTGAAAGGATGGTGGCAGCTTTGGTCCTGGCAGCCTGCTGAAAATCTGTCCTGGTTTCTGCCCTGCCTTACAATGGACCTGCTGAAGATTGTCATGGCTGAATGTGGGTGATGGAAGATCTGTTCAGATGCAAAGCCTTGAATGTGTGTTTTCAGCTAAGGGAGGGGAGTGGTGCCCACATGGGTCAGGAAACTTTAAATAGTCATGCTTTAAGGTAGCTGTTCCTGCCCTTTTTGCCTCCAGCTCTGCTGCAGTTCTTTTCCTCCCACTCCTCTTTTAAGCCCACTCAGCTTACACAGGATAAGCTGTTGTAGTTATGATGTTAGAGCAAACCTTGACTGCTTAAACACATCCCTAGCTAAAATTCAGGACCCCAAATACCCCCTTGCTATTATTCAGATGCACATTACATGCATGAAAAAAAAAACAGAACTCCCCAGCCCTCAATTCCCAGTTTAGACCAGGAATTTGGTTTCTCTCAGTGCTGAACAGTCCAACGCAGCAATCCCTAACCTGAGAAACCTGAATCCTTTTCTAGGTAACTAAGGAAGAGCTCAAGACATCCACCGAGATCTGATGTTCGCCTGACTTAGTTTTGGCCCAGGTCTCGAACAGCATCCAAACTGTATTTCAATTAAGCCTCTAGGAAACACACACTAGCAGGACACAGACAGATCCTGGGAATTCCCAGACACTCACAGGGGAGGTGAGCTTTATTTTAGACTGGGTATTGGGAAAGGTCCAGGATGATGACAAGAGACTGTCAATGTACAGAGATGCTCTGGACACATCCAGAGGGTAGGCAGGGTGCCGAGAGCATCCCACAACTCTCTAAAGGGCTTTTTTTACATCATGAAATTCCTTGGCGGGGGCTGAAGCACTAAAGTACTAGTCCTGCACTGCCAGAGCAAGGACTCATGTCTGGCTCATAGCAAATATTTGCATAGATGCATTTCACATGGAAGAAACTTCCTTAAATCCTCTTCTGGAAAGGAGAGGAGCTATGGAGAGCAACAAAATTTGGTGTTTTTTCTTTCCCCCCCCCGCCCCAAGTAATTCTTTTGCCTCTCATTCTCACTGAAAGTAATGCTTCACCTCCAGCTTGGGAAATACTTTTCCCTGAAACCCATAGGCACTTCCAGCTCTGAGGACACACCACTGGTTTCTCTTGGAATGACTGTTTTGGTTTTTTTCCCAGCTTGTGAAGTTCTGTACATGTGGGTGAAGGGTGGAAAAAGAATAGGCTAGTGGAGAGACAAAGAGCAGAAAGGAGACATGGCAGTGAAGGAAGAAGAACAAGAAGCCAGAGAGTGTCTAAGGAAAGCGTGTCTAAATGAAGTAAAAGGACATCTGATGAAGGGGAACAGAGTCTTTGGGGAACAATAGGAAAAATCTGGGGACCAACAGCAGAGGCGCAATGAGTGAACAAAATGAGAGAGGAGCAGATGCACAGAGAAAAGACAGGGAGATGCCAGTCTGCTGTTTGCAATACTGGAAATAGTAATGGGGTGAAGGATTTGGATCTGGTACAGGATTTTCATGCACACATTTTCTAGAAGCTCTTCCTGTATTTTCAGCTGGGTATTTCTGTGACCTTGAAATGTCACTTTATTTCTTTATACCATAGCTTGCTTACTTGTCACTTGGAGGTAGTGATAATATTTCCATCACAAGAACATGGGTATGCTTAAACAAAAAGCTTCAAGATCTCAGGTGGAAGTACAAAGTATTTTCACATTTAATCAAATTTCACAGATACACAGATGTGGTCAGATGACCACATATATCGCTAACTACACGTATGTAGATATAAATATGTTACAAAGATATGTATTCCTTTTTTATTTATTTAGGCCAAGCTGACATTTCATGGTTGCTTAGCTACCAGGGAACAATAATGAGAATCTGTTTAGTATATATTGCATGGAGAAGGGAAGGGAGAGGGCAGCTGGCTATCATGTCAGACACAACCACTTGTCGGGCAGATTAGCCCTTTTGGTGGGAAACATGGCAAAAGAGATCAAAGCTGAAAGGAGCTCAGACAGGGAGGCAATGAGCTGGGGTGCGTGGTGCATGTAGTTCCTGGTGTTCCCATGGCAGCTCTATAAGCATGAAATCAAAGCTCAGGTCATCAGGAGTTATGAAGTGTTCATTACTTTCATGACATACACTAGCTCGCAAGTTAGAAAGATATTAGGAACATCGTGATTACAAAATCTACCTCTCTTTCTTTTGGGCCTCTATGATCCTGATCCCCATCCACACCAACACCAGCATCCTTGCTTCAAAACAAATGCCTTTGCTAACCGTAAGGAAGAAGGAGTTTTTGCAGGTCAGAGCAAAAAGCACCACAGAAGTAAAAAGCAACAAAAAAGCACATTATGTCCTCACAACTGCATTCATTCTGTAAAACTTGCCTCCACTGCAGCTCCCAACCACTTCAAAATTTGCTTGGCCTGATTTTGTAAGCTCATGGAAGAGTCTTATGGTTGAGGAACTCATCTGTCTTTCACTTCATGCTAAAGGTAGTCTGGGTAAATTTTGTTGATGGAAAACAGCTTTTCCAGATTGACATCTGGCATTGCCAGCTCTCACACAAGCCCAGAAAGCTTAATGAGGGAGCTTGAATTTGTCCCAGGACACCATAAGAGTGGTTTACGGTTCACCATTCTCTTGGGTGTAGAACTTTTGGAGTTCAACCTTTCCTGAAGGCACTTCTAACAGCGAAGAGGTTAAGATGAAATTAAAGATATCATGTATTTGCTACAATTCATATATTAAAAATAAAATTGCTAACCTCACAGACAGATGTACAGCAATTAAAGAAAACCAGACTTTTACTATAGTTAAGCTGCCAGAAGTTCGCTCTCCGCTTCATTCAGTTAAAAAGATGGTAGAACACAATCCTTGTATCAGAGATCCAAATTTCAGGCAAGACTCTTGTCCTGGATATTGCTCAGACACATACTGGATACATTACTTATTTTAAATCCATAGTTCCCTCACAGAATTCCACTGAGATTTAAGCCTTCTTCCCGTTCTCCCCGATCTCCAAGAACTCCCTATGACTCATAACATTAATATTTAATCAAGGTATGTTAACATTTCTTCCAAATGATTATTGACTATCCTAACTTTAGAGATGCTGTTGTTGTGCCTTGATCACATCTAGGAACAACTCCTGACAAGATAGCAAAAAAACCTCTCTGCTGATGAAGTTAAACACCAATGTTTAACTTGACTCCAAACAAGCTGTTTGCATGTTTTTAAAGAAATATCACTAAGACTGTCAGAGCATATGTCTGGTAGCAGACCCAAAGGACCACCCAGCCCAGTGCTCTGACTGCAACAGGAAACAGCAAAGGCTTAGGCAAAGACAGAGCAAATATACAGTGATCTTTCTCCCACTGTATTCTCCCAGCAGCTAGATATCTGTGACTGAGAGATTTCCTGAGCCAAAGATCACATCTGCGTCAATGTGTTTCGTAGATCTTAATGGTCTTTTTTTCTTTCCATAAATGTAACAAGATTCTCTTAGGACTATTTATAATTTTGTCCTCCACAACATCCAGTGAATTCCATAGTTTCAGCATGCACCAGATGAAAAAAGTGACTCTTTTTGGTTCTGACTGATAAATTTACTTGGAATTCCTACTTCTCATATTAAGAGAAAACAGTCATTTCCTACCTGTCTCTGTGATCCTCCTCGACCTCTGTCATCTCTTACTCAGACATCTCTTTTCCAAGCTGAAATGTCCTAACACCCTACCAAATAAAAGGTTCAGATCTTGCTGCTTTATGAGCTGAAGCATTCAAAAGTGCACAGAAGTGCAGAAAACAATATAGACATAGTATGAAGCAGATATACATTATACAAACATATTAATGAAAATAGCATGTGCAGTCCATTACCAGCTGTTGATGAAGACTGGACAGGATTACAAACAACCTTGAGGAGAACAATGTACTTGGGACAAACCATGTCTGCCCTGCTAATGAAGGATGTTTTATATCAGAGCAGTAAAACATTTGCTCGTAATTCAAACCAGTTTCAGCTGAGCTAAACTGATCCCAGAATCAGCTGTGCTGCCACAGAGATCAGATGTCTGCTATATTTCTATCAAGCCCATTACAAAGCCTGTTCCACGTGAGGCTGAAACCCATTCAGGAAAAGTGGCTCTGACTGCCTGAAATTTGATCTAAATTACAGCTCTGGCAAGTTTTAGATGAAGCTTAACTGAGCAGGTTTTCTAAACTACCTTGAATTTTGGAGTCATATTCTCCAAGTCTTTTTAATCCCCTCTGCATGACATAAGTCCCCTTACTGCCTCACCAACCTATCTTCTGGGCTGCGCCATAAATCATGCTGGAGGCAAAGTGTACAACATATAGGAGCTAAAGAAGCTACAAAAGAAAGACAAAGACCTGAAAATACCCACCTGCAAATTATAACCCAAATTTATTCTGTAGCCTATATCCTCAAAGATTGCAGCACCTAGAGCCGGATGCTTGTGAGAGATATTGAAGTGACCCTTGACTATTACACTGCCTACCTACTTAGCAAGACTTATTTACTTCATGTTCATCATGCAATGTGAAATCAGCCAATAATAACTATTCTAAAAAAGTCAACCACGTTTTCGTATTTAATGTACATACTGTAGCTAAATAAAACCACTTTCGAGGGGTAAATAATTGCAGAGGAAGAGAAAAATTCAAGAGCGTAGGCTATGAAGATGCACTTTCAGCTGAAATGTTTTAAAAACCGATTAGTTGAGGCAGAAAAGCAGGAAAGCTGTTCTTATATGGCTAAATCAACTCTAGAGGAAGGTTTCACACTAACTGTGGTAGAAAAGTAGAAGAAAGAAGGGCAATACACATGAAGGAAGGGGTGGGAAGTGGGATATGGTCTAGGATATATAATTGACAAGAGCAAGGAACCTGAATCAGAAAGTTCCCTCACCCTGGATCTAGGGGCAAGTCCCTTAACCTTCTCTATCTGACAGTTTATCCATTTGTAGCAGGGGGGTAGATCTTACAAATGGGGTGGATTAATCGTGCGAAGAGGTTTAGGAATGTAAGTCCAGTACAAACTAGCCACAAGGAGTGAAAAAAAACAAACACAGGAGCTAGACTCCAGAAAAGTCATTGCAAGGACTTCATATTTTTCCCTCTGGAAATGGAACTGCCTTTGGAGCACCCTATTCCCAGCTCCTGAGTGTGTAACATTCAGAGAGTCACCAGCGTTCCCAAAAGCAGATGGTGACTTTGCAGTGACTCTGACTGGACACTCAGCGATGGAGAAAATCCCCACAAGTGTTGGTCATTTCCCCTCTACGCACCTCCTTATCTGCAAGATCAGTAGTGAATTATTCACTTCTCAGCACCACCTCTCCAGCCGTTGTCCCAGCTCATACGAGTTGTCCCCATTTCTCCCCCTTACTCCTTCGCACGCTTCTGATGAGATTCTCCTTTGCTTTCCAGCCCCTACCCCAACATACCACATGGGTTGTGGTGAAACAAGGTGGAATAGGATGCAGTAAAACAACACAACCACAGCAGTGTTCAAGCCTTCCTGCTTCTTTCTTGCCCAAGGGAGATAAGAGCTTAAAATCTCACTACTTCTCTTTTCCAAGCCTAGTACTACAATGCTAAAAGTGAGTAGAGCAAAACGAAGTCAACCCATTTTCCCCAAAGGTGACAGAGGAGGAACACTGTGCAGAACATCTGCTCCCTCCACTGTCTGCTGACAGGAGGTCGGCTGTCCATTCTCCCAGGGTAAAACCATGATTTTCCAGTCTTTTTCAGAGTCTACAAAAAAAAGGTAGCCATCTGCTCAGTGAAACAAAGGGCACTGCTGGGAGCCATGACCTGGCCAGTGATGTAAGGCAGCACAGGCCCAAACCACAGAGAAGTAGCATGAGGTGACACAGGGACCTTTTCCAAAAAGACCTGCCAGGTGGGCAGGCTGGGCAAGGCCACGAAAAAGTGTGAAGTAAGGAGAGCATGCAAAAATCAGCTCCTGAATCACAAGGGAATTGCTCTGTTGGAAAGAAGGAGAGAGCAAGCCAGGAGCAACGTGTTGCAATGGACAAAGAGCATTTGAAGGAAAAAGAAGGGCTTTTCTGGAGGTAGAAGTGAGTCAACTGTCATGCACAAGTCATATACATTACCCTACCTATAATGACACCACCTCAGGGTTTGTCCCCACAGAAACAGCCCGGCCTAGATTTGGACAGCAGTGGAACGAGCAGCATGAGGAGACAAAGCAGGAGCTGTGTTGGTGGCTCTGCAGACAGCGCTTTGCCACCAGAGACAGCTCTGGATGAGCATCTCCCTGAAAGACTGTAGCAGAAGTTGCTGTCTGCCAGATGGCCCCAAACTCTTCCCAAAGCTTTGGGAGTTTTTGTCGTGATTTCCTCCTTTTTTAGGACTATGATGTCCTACCTTATGCAAAATGAGGCTTCGTCTGCTTTAGGCAGTAGTGAGGCAGACGGCTCGGAGAGCTCTCAGCATGGGAGGCTGCTGTTTCTATCCAGCATTGGCAGGTAGCAGTAACACTGCTCACTCCAAAGGCAGCTACCACACACTGTTGTGTCCAGTGGAGATGAAGCACGTCTTCCCCAGCAGTAAGAAATTTACCCTGTGGAGAGCAAGCTGGGTCAGGAACACATTCAGTTCAAGAAAAGAGACTGGAAAGCACGAAGGGGCAGTCTGTAAAGCCAAAGCAGGACTAGGACCTTGTCTGAGCTCAGGTGAGGGGGGCATCACCAAAGCAACATGATGTTCAGGGAACCAGAATTGGTAAAAATTAAGAAGAAAGAGGAGAAGATTAAGGGCAAAAAGGAGCATGCTGCGAGGCAGAAAAAACAGTGGATGAGATGGGAGAATGCAAGCTGGATAAACGCTATTCTATGCCCCCTCCTTACCGAGCAAAAGCACTTTGAAAATAAGTCATTACAATTATGAACATAAAGAAATAATCCCAGTTTTGCTCTATCATCTGTCCGTTTGGTTGAGAAATGTCAGATGCTCGGGGAGGGGAGGAGGAAAGGTTGACATCAGACAACATCCATTTGTAAAATTGTATCCGCCGATTTCCCAGCAGCTGTGATCTCCAGTTAATATCAGGAGTGACTATGAAAGACTAGGCTGAGGGGAGTTTGGGGTGGAGGAATCATGATTTTCAGTTCTCCCAAGCAATGCTTGGCACTAGAGCCAGCACTTGATAATGAATTGACTCAGTCCCTGACTCGCATAGGCTCCCTCTCTAGTAATGGACTCCTCTCTCATTAGCAAATACAACTGGCAGCAAAAACAAACACACTTGCACCCTCCCCCTCTTGTGCCGCTGACACAGCCCCGACTGACGGATCTCACAAGTACATCAATGAAAGGAGAGGACAGTTGCTGTTATCAGCCGGCTTGAACACGGGACAGAGCTAATAATAATATCTTACATTTACACAGCGTCTTTCTGTCACGATTCAAAGCACCGCAGAGAACAGAGAGAGGTCTAGCAAGCTCTGAATGGTTTCCAGTAAGTAAATTTGAGAAAGGGCTCTCATTCTAAACTTCTCTGTTCAGTTGCTCAAAGGAGCCATATTTTAAGTTTATTCATTTTCTGCTAGCGCTGACAGTGAACAATGCCCAGAGTTAACAACCTAGAAAAGAGAACAACAGAAAGCAGCCAGGCTTTGTTTTGTTTGCAAAGTGAACAAAGTCCCAAGCAGTTCCTTTGGTTCTGAAGCACGACTGCAGATACCTGTGCCTCATCCTAGTGATGAAGTATTCCGGCAAACCTCAGGAAAAAACTGCAAAGACGTTATGCCTGAGCTACCTGAGAACAAGAGGGGAAGAGAGGCAGAGAAGCATTATTTGCTGCCTTTAAACAAGTAATTAATCAGATCCTTTTGCACTGAAATTCAAGGAGTTGAGATAAACACTTCGGTGAGGAATTATCGTTACACCAGATCATAATGAAGGAAAAATCTTCATCATTTCAGAAGTGTGTCTAGGCATTAGCAACGTTCACATGCAGTAACACCAGAACATTATGCACGGAACATGCCCAGCAGTCTGCAATGGCAGACGCAGTTTTGTGCAGAAGCAAAGCCTCTACTCCCATCAAAGATTATACATTACAAAAACTTCAGCAAAGAGCCATTATGCACATACTCCACAGTCTATGTCTGAAGACACTATTTTGAGCAAGAGCCGTATGTAAGTCTTCCAGCACACAGTGTTCTGCATGCATTATCCCACTTCACGTTACTCACTGCACATATCCTCCTGCCTGAACTGTCAGCTGTAATCTCACCGAAAAGGGCAACAGAGTTGAACCCATTCCCCTAGTGTTTAATATCGTAGAGTCCATCCGCTTTTCTGAGATTCAGTTTCTCTCCTGAGTGGGAGGGTTTCTGGCAAGGCCCCACATTTTCCACAGCAGCAGAATTTCCTATGGAATACATTTTATACCAGAATATTTCTTCTTAAACTGCAGGACTGCATTCTTCAGGGAAAAACATTCTACTTTAAGGTTGTAAAAAAACCTTAAAATACCAAACAGATGTAATCTGATGCCATGCTGTCCTTCTGAATCCATGGCCAGCATGGAAGCATCCATTTCCATTCTCTTCCTGGGAGGTTTTATGCCTGAACCACTTCTGTGGCTCTTCAGCACTTGCGAGAAAGGCATAAAACCTTCTATTTTCTTTACTGGCATCTAGTCCTAATTAAAAATATTAGCTCTATTAGGTTCATTTTAATGGGGAAAACAGCTAAATGAACCTGGGGTTCCTTAGCCCCAGTATGGACAGTGGCTGATTTACCAAACCCCAAGCTGCTGTCACTTCTTTCATTGCCTTCCCTGTCAGCTGGTTCACCAGTGAGCTGCAACCAGCGCAACTCATTCCATGTTGAAAACAGAAATGCTATGCAAAACAAATTCAACATACCCTCAATACTGCTAATGAAAAGGACTCAATATTAACCAGAACACTATCATTTTATGTGTAAGTGCATGATTATTTTTTTTTAGAATTCCTCTACAAATTGCATATATTGTGGAAGATATTTTCCAGAAGCATTAATACCCAATCAATGGAAAAACACAAGTTTTGTTTCTAGCAGCTGGGTGGCAAGGCCATCTCAGACCTGATACCCGCAAAGAATCCAGCCCAGCCAGTTCTTCCCCAGTCACTACTTCTCTGCTTACCCAGCACACCCCATCTACTGGCTTATGTTCTTCACCAATGCTTCTAGACAGGAGCTTGTGGACATCAGCTTGTGGACTTGAAGAAAAGGGCATCAAACTCAGATCAGCTAAACTGGCAGTCCTAAGTAGTGTTAGGAGCTGGAGTCTGTCAAAATCTCAGTCCCTTGGAGGCTGAAGATCAGATTTTCTTCATGGGCTAAGGTCCCAGAGGAAGTAGAGAAAAAGTTAAAAGGCTTCTTTAGGAAGGAGGGAGAAGAGGCAGGAGACATGAGACAATGCCCACCTTTCAGTTCAAGCCATCAACACATCTATTCCTCCTGAATGCTCTGAGGCTGAGATGGAAAGCCGTCATTTTTTCTTCCTAGTCTAACTGTGGTACCATGTTTTGCACAAAAACCCATCTGTTGTTGATGTTCAGTGTGCTCGACAGTTCTCTGTTCCCCTCCACCACAAGCTGTTGCTGTAGGGTTCAGTTCTTCTCATCCCAAATCTCATTTGCTTTCTGCAGCCAACAAGCTGCAGCTCTGAATGACTCCTAAAGAGAACAGAAGACATGCAGCTTCTGATCTTGCTGGTGGAAGTATTTGCTTTGTAACCTTTATCTTTTTTTTTTTGTTAGCATACAGGAATGCCTCTGTGTACAAAGACCCCTTTATTTTTGTACCCACCTGCCCCAGATTTTTGCTCCTCCAACCTCCTGCATTGCATTCAGCACATCCTGCCTCCTGGGCCAGACCCTTCTGATAACATCAGGTGAATAGAATAGGAGCAACTCTATAATAGCAATTACATTTGGTTTAAATCTATATTTGTCATGCCAGCGTGCAACAGAGAAGATTTAATTAGCCAGTGAAGCTCGCCTTTGGTATGTTTTCATGAATACAGTAAGAGTTCTGATGCATGACTTCAGGCTACTACAACAAACAAAGAAAACACACCATGAAATTAAGAAATATAATAATATACAAGAGAAGACACTTGGCTGCTGTTACACATTTCACTGAGAAATGGGCCACCACCAAACCTGGATCAAGCTGCCTAAATCTGGGGACATATTTTAATTCAGATTCAAATTTTGCACTACAGTCTCAGTTAAATGCTGGTAAGAAGTTAATCACACATGAGATGACTGCACAGGAGCCTGTGCAGAAATGAGGAGGGAGAAGAAAGCATGAGTGACTAAAGGAATGGACCTGATGTGACACATTAACAAAACCCCAAGGTTGTTTTGCATTATTTTGATGGCAAGGGCTGCAAAAAGACTGCAAAAAGAACACAGCATGACCATGTCTGTATTTCTGGCATGCTCCCTGTTATGGGTCTGTACAACTCTGAAGTGGACTCACCCAGCTGCACAAGTGCTCACACAGCTCTTTAGAGTGGAGGTGTGTCCTGCTGGTATCAGTGATGTAGTACAGATGAGTAGTATTAAGAGTCAGCATCAAGAGTCAAAGCTGTACTTTACATCGACCTCTTCTAAGCAGCTGCAAAATGGCATCCTTGGGGTAGCCAGACCTCTTCTCAGGGAAGGAGGTCCTCAGGTCTGCCCAGCTACACCTTTGATCTAGTCCTAACTGTCACATATGTCTTGCCTGACCTTCTCTGATGAGCAGAAGTTAAATGATACATTTGGCTTTGCAGGTATGTTATAAAGATTCATTATTTAACATTTACACTTCCCTACACCCACTGCTGTGTGATACCATTTATAATCTTTCAGTCCTCCATTCATGTTAAGAGGAGAAATCAAACACAAAAACCCAGTTTCAGACCACCAAGAGGAAAAATATCCAGCCCAAATTTCTAGCAACTGCTTTCAATTTTAGCTACCATGATTTCTAGCTGATAGACGTTCTCTCCCAGGTTACAGAAATGCCAGTAACCTGCAACCTGAAGGAGAAGCACTACATCAGCAAGCTTCACCAGATATGGTTCTGCTGGCAAATTCCTTCCAGCTTTACTGTGCTTGCAGCCTCCATTAATGGAGTCTGTCATTGCCGCTACTATTTCCACATAGCACAGCATGAGAAAGATGAGCAGACACCTGGGGTTTGCATCCAGGTGTGAGCAGCTGGGACTTTTTCGTGTGATTCAGGTAATGAGGAAGCCACACTCAGAGCACACAGATGCAGAGCAGTGTGGGAAGGTCTTACCAAAACTGGCTCTGTCACTCCAGGGCTGAAGAGAAAATTTCATTCTCCGAGAGCTGCCAATCTCGTACTTTTTTGCTAGTGATAATATTTTCTAAGTTTAAAAATAAACTTAGTGAAGTATGTGCTACCTAACAATGTATGTCTCTTCAGTCTCGGAAAAGAAAAAAAAAGAAAGAAAGAAAAACCATACTGAATATCAAGCACTGCAAACCAGTATCAGGTATAACCAAATTATAGCTTAAAATGTTTCAGGTATCCCATTTAGAGCTTCAGATCTTTCAAGGAAATAGGTTTTCCCCACTGAGAAATGTATATGCAGTGAAATTAAAGCAACTTTAGCCCCATGTGAACCAAAAGTAGGTTGGATATCTATTTTAAATAATCACCCAAATGTTAATTTTTCATGATGGAAGCAAGACCTGAGAGGAGAGGAACATTCTCTTCTTCTAACTTTTATGTTCGCCTCCAAACTTCTGTCTTGGCTAGTCAAGCCTGGGGTGTAACACAACATGTGGTCAAACAAGTAAAACCCTGCTTTTGTTGCTATTTGCCACCTTCAGAGACAGAGCAGGGCAGCAGTGGCCTGGAGAGCCCTCTTTGAATATTTGGGGCACCATTCAAGTGCCATCCAGTATGAGAGGAAAACGAGACGCCAGAGTGAGGGAAGACTCTCAGTGTACGCCCAACCATTGATGTCCAAACCCTTCTTCCATCTATGTCCATCCTCCCTCTTCCCTTCCTAGTTTGGGCTAGCAGATCCTGTGGGAGCACTGGCATCCCGGGTGGCCATGGGGCAGGGAGCTGGGTCCCGGCTGCACGTGGGGCTCCTCCGGCTCCCCCCACACTGCCCCTCCACGCACAAGAGGGAAAAAAAATCCGCAGGCAAAGAAGGAAGGCAAGTGCTGCTAAGTGGCTCATTGGTTTCTATGGCAACTGGCTCCGCTCTACTCCAGCTGCTTACCCCACAGTCCCTCTGTCACCCTATTTTTAGCTGAAAAATCAAAGAAAGAGGAAAAGCGGTGGGGATTTGGGGAGGAGAGAGTTGGGAGACCTTCTTGGTTTTTGCAGAGAGGAGGTTAATATGGATGCAGCCTTGTCTTGCTTTTAATCACAAGTTAAATCCTCGCTGTGGAGGCTTCCTATGGGATTCCTCGGACTCGATGCACTGTCAGGTCCCATATTTGCCAAGCCCATGAAGCAGCGTGCAAGCGAGGCAGCCCAGCCATCCCCCCGAGAGCTGCCAATCTCGTACTTTTTTGCTAGTGATAATATTTTCTAAGTTTAAAAATAAACTTAGTGAAGTATGTGCTACCTAACAATGTATGTCTCTTCAGTCTCGGAAAAGAAAAAAAAAGAAAGAAAGAAAAACCATACTGAATATCAAGCACTGCAAACCAGTATCAGGTATAACCAAATTATAGCTTAAAATGTTTCAGGTATCCCATTTAGAGCTTCAGATCTTTCAAGGAAATAGGTTTTCCCCACTGAGAAATGTATATGCAGTGAAATTAAAGCAACTTTAGCCCCATGTGAACCAAAAGTAGGTTGGATATCTATTTTAAATAATCACCCAAATGTTAATTTTTCATGATGGAAGCAAGACCTGAGAGGAGAGGAACATTCTCTTCTTCTAACTTTTATGTTCGCCTCCAAACTTCTGTCTTGGCTAGTCAAGCCTGGGGTGTAACACAACATGTGGTCAAACAAGTAAAACCCTGCTTTTGTTGCTATTTGCCACCTTCAGAGACAGAGCAGGGCAGCAGTGGCCTGGAGAGCCCTCTTTGAATATTTGGGGCACCATTCAAGTGCCATCCAGTATGAGAGGAAAACGAGACGCCAGAGTGAGGGAAGACTCTCAGTGTACGCCCAACCATTGATGTCCAAACCCTTCTTCCATCTATGTCCATCCTCCCTCTTCCCTTCCTAGTTTGGGCTAGCAGATCCTGTGGGAGCACTGGCATCCCGGGTGGCCATGGGGCAGGGAGCTGGGTCCCGGCTGCACGTGGGGCTCCTCCGGCTCCCCCCACACTGCCCCTCCACGCACAAGAGGGAAAAAAAATCCGCAGGCAAAGAAGGAAGGCAAGTGCTGCTAAGTGGCTCATTGGTTTCTATGGCAACTGGCTCCGCTCTACTCCAGCTGCTTACCCCACAGTCCCTCTGTCACCCTATTTTTAGCTGAAAAATCAAAGAAAGAGGAAAAGCGGTGGGGGTTTGGGGAGGAGAGAGTTGGGAGACCTTCTTGGTTTTTGCAGAGAGGAGGTTAATATGGATGCAGCCTTGTCTTGCTTTTAATCACAAGTTAAATCCTCGCTGTGGAGGCTTCCTATGGGATTCCTCGGACTCGATGCACTGTCAGGTCCCATATTTGCCAAGCCCATGAAGCAGCGTGCAAGCGAGGCAGCCCAGCCATCCCCCCGTGAGCGTGCAAAGCAGCTGAGCTGTGAATTTGACCTTGGCATCAAATCCAGAAAGGGCAAGAAGGCTTTTCTCTACTTGGGGAAAAAAATTCACCCCTCACACAACCCAACACAACGAAGTGATGGATGTCAGCACACCAACGTGTTTTTAACTCCTTGGTCTGAAAAGTTATTTACTTTTTCTAAAAACGTTGCATCTGTCCATGACCTCTCTGTTCTGCATGGTGCAGGAAAATCCTCACAATGGATGCAACATGTTTTGCTTAAATATCCCATCAATGGAAGACCCAGAACCAAATGTACCTGGGCTCTACTGAGGCTATGCTTTAGTTAATGGATTTTGGTATCGGAGATTGTTGAGCAGCAATGTGTCTGCTGGTAAATCTAGAGCAAAGATATTGTAGCCTGCAGTTTTAGTATGCATAGGAGTGTGTGTTCACAAAAGCATGGGTCCCTTAGTCTCTTCTGCCTTGCTGAAATGGATGTTCTGAAACACACAACAGCTATTTCAACGGATATGTCTAGCTTCATTCCTCTCCCCCAAAATTCTAGAAATTTTATAATTAAATGTTGCAATTATGCTCAAAATAACAATCCCCAAACTCCAAACCAAGGCAGATTTATGCCATAAACATCTATATTCATTTTCTTCATTTCAACTGCCATGACATTTGAGGCTTGCCTCCAAACTATTCCTGCTAACAGCGTTGTGGAAGTCTACCTTTGTACCACTCATTTTCATTTGCTGCCATGAGAAGGGATATTGATCTGTGTATCTCTGCTCACACAGCAAGGCTTCCCATTTTGGAGCTGTGATATTGTCGGACTAAGAGGACAAGGAAAAGATCAATGATTTCTAACAATGATCACTTTTAAGAGGAAGTGCATTGGTAAAATGACTTACTAGTCCAAGTATCGCATTTGCACTCTCTGCAACAGTTCCATATCCTGGCAGGCATTAACACTCTTGCTGTAGATAAAAGCAGTACGTTTGGAGGGAATCGTCCACTTTAAAAATGTTATTGGCTATGGCATCTGATGGTATAGACTGTACAGGGCTTAAGAGAAACCACACAAATGGAGCAGGATGCAGCTGACAGAGCCTAGCAGTGTCCACACCAAACAGCGTAAGAAGTGTCAGGGCACTGGGGAGGGCTGGGGGCTAGACAGGGACAGTCAGGGCTGGAGCCCTGCAAAGAAGTTGTAGAAGGAGGCTCAAGAAACATTTTAATTCCTAGAAATTTGGAAACTGGCTCACTCTGTAGAGCTACTGGGATTTTTTGCTTTAGTTTGTGGCCTCCGTAACACTCAGTGGCAACATGCCTTGTGGTTTAATTACCACTGTGCAAAGTACTCGAGTATTGTATTTGCCAATTTTTCCCTGAATGGCCCTTCATTAGTTTGTGGAGAGACACAAAGAAAAGGTGTTTCCGACAGACCTCTTCTGGTACATGTTACTTTAGACACTTTGATCAAGTCCCTTCTGACTTCATTTCTTGAAGCCGCTACCAAGCCCATCCTCCCGGGGAACCTTGTAAAATCTATTATCAAAATCTGCCCTGGCAGGAAGCAACACACTCACCTTATAACCCTCCTGCATCCCTCCACAGTTTGGCGGGGGAGTCAGGATGAAAACCTACACAAGAAAGCAGAGAGAGGACTCAGAACTACAAATCTTCCTCTGGCAACCCTGGAAGATGAGAGACTCCTGAGAAAAGGACAAGGCTGGTGGGAGAGGTTGAGAAAACATAGACACACAATCAGGCTTCCTCTGCAAGAAAACTTGCTTTAGGAGGCCTCTGGCCAGCCCAGAAGAGATGCAGGGGAGAAGAGACCACCTGCAGTGAGGGGCACTGAAGACAGGAGCAGAGGTGACCTGAAGGGAAGCAGCAAGGCACGCCTGCAAGGCAAAGAGGAAGAGAGACAAAGAGAAAATACATGCCAGTAAGCACATGTACACAGCCAGCATAGACGGCAGCCTGTGCTGGGTGGTGATGGATAACCTCGTGCACTGAGCAGTAAATGAAAGAGCCAGCAACTCCTTTTAAAAGGGGCAGTCAAGGATAGAAGAGAAAATAATCAAATGTGCATCCTTACTTGCCTCTACTGATCAGCTAGAGAGGTAGAAGCTCTGTGACTACCAGACAAGTGACTTTACTATGGAACTGTGTCGTGTTTGCAAAATTTGAGGCTGTGATCCAGACCTTCCTTGTAGAGTGTTTTCATATCTACAGATGGAAATCACCAGCTCTAGGTGGTGATTCTGATCATTATTTATTCCTCTTTCTGACAAGAAGAATGTACGAGCACTTCCAGATGAAGTGTGTGTGCACATTTAATATTAATTTATGGCAAGTAGTCATGTGCAGTCTTGACATTTGTTTTCCATGTATACTAGCAACAGGAAACTTGAGCCTTTGAATGTTTATGAGAAATGAGCACACATGCAAACAATGCTGACAGAAGATGATCTTCTTTAAAAACTGCCTATTTTCACTTCTTTTGCATTGCTCATTTGTCCTTATTCAGCACATTTTAACCTGCAAACATTACCCTCAAAAGATCATAGGAGACTCACACTGTCAGATAAAGCTGAGGCATTGCAAAGATGGTACTTAGTAAGACACACAGACTGAGACTGACAGAGATACATGGAATCTTAAAGAGGTCTGACCATAGTGTAAGGTCTGTCCATAGTGTAAGGTCTGATAAAAGAATCCTCCAGTCAGCAATGGGGACCTTCGGTTCTAACTCCACCGTAAACTAGAAGATCAATCTAAAATGAAAATGCTATAACAATTCTCAAATGAGAACCAGCCCTATGGAACAGCCTCTTGTACCTGGAGCTCCAGATAGCCCATGGCAGCAAGGCTATACAAAACTCTTCAGTTTGGGTGACACAGCCTAAAATTCAGGACTGACTCATTCATGGAAGTACCAGGTCTGTCAACAAACATGTAGAGCAGCTACAAGGCATCAAAGTTTTTCTGCAGAGCACATGGAATAAATCCCTTCCAATAGTGGTCCTCATAAGGGCCAAGCTACAAAGCTGATGGGTATCAGGGACCACTCTAACACCTGATGTCTCTCTAATGATCTCAAATCCTTCAGCCTCAGGAGGAAGCGAGAGAAATCCAAAACACAGACAAAGAGGAGGAGACTCTCCTGGAGAGAGAAATAAGCTCTATGGATTGTCCCATCTGGCAGATCTTGTGCATGGGAGATACTCAAGGGAAGAAAACAGAAAGATAGATTAACACCTTTTGCTCCTTCTTTGTAAGGGCTGCTAAACTATTTTGCATTAGAAAGATGTTCTTTTGTCAAGGAGAATTCCATGGCCATCAGACCTCTTTTAGCAATGTCATGCATAGGCATTTATCATTTCCTGTGTTACACCTTGTCTGAGCTTGATCCTCTTAATATCAAGGAAGAGTGACTTGTAACATGCAGTCCAGGTGTTATGCCATTTGTGTGCTCTGGCTTTTGGGCACAGAGACATAGAGGAACTGAATCTCAAGGTTGGTTGTTTCTTCATCAGTTATTTCAATGGAGCAGAATAATTCTATTTCTCTATAGAGAGGGGACAGGCAGTCTATCTTGTCCTTCTCAGGTCTGTTTGCTTGTTCATAATTTCCAGTAGTGATCTTGAAAAGGCTGGTAGTTTACAACCAGGCACTCTTCAGAAAGGAAGTACATCGCTGAGAATTACTTGCTTAAGCAGGCCACCCTCCCCATCACCCAGTGCAAAAGGCCTGTAAGCTCATTTTCATGCTACCTGTGGTCCTAAGTCCACATCTGTCTGATGTTTGTAGTAAAGAAGTTCATTCAGTTTATTCATGTCCTTAAAATTCCAGCTACGCCTTGGTATCCAGTGACCCTGGTTGCCTTGGCTGCAAAGAGATGGCAGGGGCATTTCAGGATCTTGTGCCAGCGAAAGAAGCAGCAGCAGAATCAAATAGGGAGGAGGATGCTGTGTTATACAAGACATCTAGGAAAGAAATTATGCAGGACACTAGCAACATCCTGCAAGACAAGCAGACTTCTAGGTATTGTTTCAGCTACTGGCAGCGTCTGGAACATCACAGGATGATGATGCTGTGACTGCTTTTGTGCTTCAGCATCTCCGCCAGGAGACAGCTCACAAGGTGGTTACACTGAAAAGCAGCAAAAACAGCTGGCTGGAAGTTAGGATTTCACAGCAGCAATGGTCCATAGGAGCGATCCAACCACCAGGCACAGACGTGAACTGGTAGAGTTTGAAATTCATGTCTTATGAGTGACTGTGGCTCACCCCTCAAAATAGCCTTTCAACTGGATCAACGAAGACTCAGTTCAGAGAAGTGATGGGGTAACATACATCTGCTGAGTCTGTCAGACGCTTTGAGGATATTGCTGCTCCCTGATCTGTCTTTCCTGACCCATCCTGCAAAGGCACTCGTTCTTCTACCTAAGGCCTATGTTGATGGATCCTCAAGGACTTCTCTCTCTGGTGCACTACTTCGAGACACCTTTGCAGCAAATTACATGGCATCATTCAGCAAGAGACAAAGCTCAACCAACCACCTTGGGAGTGGGCTAGTAACATCATAGTGCATGATTCTAAAAAAGGGCTCTAATAATGGGGATAATATAAGGGACTGCCACAACAGCAATCTGACAATTTATTGTTGCTATGCAACTTAAGTTGTGAAGAGACTTTTACAGTCGCTTCTTGTTTGTCCATTGAAAGCTCAGTGACAGTGTCTGGCAACCTTCTCCCTTCATCACTTTATCTAATTCAGGTGCAGGTTTTGTGCCAAGGTGCCTTCTTCCAGCCACTAGTCTGAGCACACTGAGACGCAAACGCCTACAATGATTTTTACAGTCTGAATGAGATTCCTGTTGTGCCACACACACACACATGAACAGCTACATATATTCACACATATTTCTCCTCTCCTCTGATTCATTCCACATCTTCCACTTTTTCTTCCTTTCCTACCCTAAGGTTATCATGTTGTCAAAGAAAAGCACTGTCTTTGAAAGCTTTTCCTCTGCCTGTCCTAGCTCTTGTCATGCCAGTTCACACTCTTTTCTAACTTTGTACGTGAGGTTCCTTCAGACCTTGCCATCTTTCTCCCAACTGTTTTCTCAGACTCATACAAAGTGGAGATAGATATGGCTATTTGCTCCATTCTGTTTTATTCACCTGTCCTGATACTGCCTTGTCCTGTCTTGAAACTTTGACCAGCTTTAAAACCCTCAAGCGATGATGGCTGCAGAACTTCCCTTAAGACAACAATCCGACAAAATTCAGTGGTTAGGGAAACCGATCTGCTCCTCTCCCTGGCTGAAACCTGACTATTCCTACTGACACCTCTTTAGGCCACCCTCAAAAGCTCTTCCTTGCATGCTGGTATCACCTGAATATCAAGGTGATAATTACTCTGCATCACCATTAACCACTACTCATTCCCTGTAATCCTTTGATACCACCTCCCAGAAAACCTTTGCAGTCCTCACTCAATTTGTTGCTTTTCTCTGAATTCCTTTGCTTTCCATAATCTGTTTTGTGGTGTTGCTTGTGTGATGTTTAATAGCCGCAGCTCAGAGTTGGCTGCATTTCAGTAGTAGGAGGGGGGACACAGTGAACTGTGAACTGAAACTCCATATAACGTTGCTAGAGATGAGAACAAGTAAAGGAGGGCTTGCTACGCACGCTATCTCCAGAAAAACATCTTTGCAAACACGTATCTGTGCAGGCATTGTGGAGATAGGGATTACGTTATGCAGAGAGGAAGAGGAGCTGACTGACAGTAGAGATTTGCAGCCCATATTGATGTTTCACAATTGTGCATCTGTCTGCAGAACAGCCATGGAGCTCTCGAAGTCATTGCACCAAAAAAAAAAAAAATAAGGAAAGATAAATCAATAATTTCATTCACCCTTTTACCACATCTCAGAGGGCAGAGGAGGAGAGTGTCATGACAGCTCACACTAGTGAGAAAATTTTAATCAAAACAGTTTTCAACCAGAAAATACGATTTTGATAAAATCAACATTTTTTCATAAATTCATAAGTACAAATGAAAAATCCCTATGGAAAAGGAGGCTCAAACAAAATTTTCTGTATTGGAAAGTTTGCCTTAGGGAAAAAAAAATGCCAGATTTTCTTTCAAATTTAAATTTGAAAGCATTTGAAATAATTTTGAAAGCAACCTTATATTTTCTTATCATATTCTACTGCTTGTATTGTTTTTACGTTCTTCAGTTAATAATTAGAGATGCTGATGTGTTCAATATCCTGCCATTAGCCTGGAATCAGGTTTCTAGGATATTAAAAACAATTGGTCCCTAACTAGTACCCAGCACATTTCTTCTTCAGAGTGTAAAAATTTAAATTGTTTCACTAAGCACAGACTAATAAAGCTGGTACTGCTTTTGATAGAAAACTCATTACTTGGTAGAAAAATCACTTGTTTTGAAAATAAAATATCACCTGTACTAAATTATATAACAGAATATTTAGTTATGATATTCATGGTATGCTATGTTACTGGTAGGATTGTATAACATTCCCTCATATGAGAATTGATTTGGCATAACCTAACCTAACCTAACTGCCTTACAACTAACATGTGAAACTGCACCAAAATTCAATGGATGTCCAAAAGAAAACACCACTTATTTTTCTAACAGTATCTAATTGAAATGTTCATTATTTTAATTTCTTAGAAATACACGGAGAACAGTATTTTTATCACTAAGAGTAATAAGAAGCTTTGAAATCATAAACTTCGAAATGTCTCTCAAAATGAAATTTCGAAGTTTCATCTGGCTCTCACTTAACCTGTGATTCATTCTTTGTACTAACTCTAAATATCCCTATTTGGAATGGTTTTAAGATTGGAGGCCTCGTCGAAAGCAATCGTCATAAATACAGCACACACTTAATCTTAGCTGGTTCTACCAGCATTTTTCGCTAGATAAATCAGCTCATCAGTCCTTACTTTCATCTCAATTTTAATACTTTTTATATTCATTCATGGGGATCTCAAAATTGTCTCCATCAGGATGTATAAATCAGGATATAATAAATCAGGATAAATTAAATCAATCTTGCAGCCCAGCCACACCCAAGAACTGGGAAGGTTTCAACGTCCCCACTGCAGCCCTGCTCACAACATCCTGGTGCAGGGAGGACCTGGGATGGGGCAGATACTTCTCCTCCATTCCTCCGCTTATCCCACCGCACCTGGAGAGCTTGGACTTTCCTTTCTAGGGTAACGGAGCAGCAAGAGAGGAAAAAAATCTCCAATCTCCCTCCCGAAAGCACAAGCCCTCTGCTCTTTCTGCCGTCGGTGGCTGTGGTGAAACTGCAGCCCAAGGCCTCCACCTAGTGTCTGCTGGCAAGCTCGCCACACCACCCCGGCCGAAATTTTGGGATGCCTGTGGGTCCCCTGAAGCTTACAGACAAAAGAACAAAGGCTTGGTTTATTCTCGAAATGGGAATATTTTCCTTCCAGTACAAAACCGAGTCTCGGTTCATTATGAGCCAGCCAAGCCTCGTATGCTGTCACCCAGAACTCAAGCACTGGATTCTGGTTTACGTGTGGAGAATATGATTATCTTTTCTTTTTTCCCCATCATACAGACCATGTTAAAATCCAAGGCTTTAGGAGGATGCAACATCAAAGAGGAGAGGAGAAACTTGCGTTTCACTCCCTCCTCCACCTTCATTTCACAGGCCTGGTGGGAATTTAGGCAGAAAAAAAGAATCAAGGACCCTATCACCAATTGTTTCTGCCTATCCCTTTCTCCATCCCCTGAACAGATAGCTGTTGGGTTTTTATTTCCTCAAGGGCAGCTAAAGCAGTACGACCTTGGTAGCTGTCAAAGCAGCACCCCTTTCATTGTCACCCACCCTGCTATGAAACTGTCCTCTACCTTCTCTGTTAAGTCCAGGTTTTAAAAATATCTAGCTCAGGTGTTTCCAAGACCTTTCACAAAAGGTTGTTCCTTCCCACTTTTAAAATGCCTCTCTTGATCTCTTTGCTTCAGTTACCTTAGAGCAAGACTCCTTGCACTCCCCTGCACTTTGGTTTATGGAGGCTAGAAGCCATGTTCCATATCCAACATGTTCAATGTCCAACATCTGTTATTAGTGATTTGGGCAAGTGGGTGCATACAGATGTAGATCCACAAATACACCAATTCATAAGAAAACACTTTTGAGAGGAGCTCAGTGTGGCCCCAGAACTCTTTAGAATACGAACTCACTCTTGAAAACTGGAGTCACTGAAAGCCATAAAAACTCTCCAAGTCATGAAACCTAATCCAGCTGCCCCAGCATCACGCTATCGCACATCTCTTGCCCACAAAAGCCCTTCTTCCTTCAGCTTCCCAGCTGCTTAATCTTTTGATATGTACATGAAATTCACGATTCGTTCTATGGGGTTTAAATCCCATTGTAGCTGAATCTGTCTGTGTGCAATGTACAGGTAAAAGGGAAAGAAGCCACAGGTGGAAGAAATGGCTGGAGCAGAAGCGCACACATCGCCCCTTGGGGATGATGAAGGCATTGTGGCAATACAGACACTTCAGCATCCATCGAGACCACTAGACGACTCTGTGGGAGTTCCACCACTGTACTGGTAGAAGCTATAGGGTAAAGACAGAGAATATATTTTATTGACGTCACTAGCCAGCATTACTTAGAACAAGGCTAAGCACAATTGCAAAAAGAACTGCCTCCGAGCTATTCTATTTATATTCCTACCAGAGCTACCATTGGTACAGTCATCCTGCTGCTGAAATCCTGACCCTGTCGTTGCCAGTGTAGCCACAGACCCGAGAAGATCATTTTGGATCGTTTCAGATTTTGGCATGCCTTAATACCAGCAAAAAGCAGCATTGGCAGGGGGTGGAGTGTGCTATTTGCACAGGACCTGCGTCAGGATTGGCATTCAGTGAATAGCAAGACATATGAAGGCATTTTATCCCAATATAGAGAATAACGCATATTCCTCTGCGTTGCTGGTGGTAACTTTGGCAGTCCAAGGAACAATGGTAATTGCTTGTTACTGTGGAAACAAGACCTCCAGAAATAACACTAATGAGCCAGCAGGGTCGTGGGAGAAACACAAGCATACTGTCTCCTGCAAACACACATGATTTGGCTGCACACAAGAGATGGGGCTCTGGGGAGAGGATCAATTTATTGGAACGCAACAGGCACCCAGCACAGCCTCCGCTCATCTCCCATACCAGGCTGAGGATACAAACAGCTTAAGTGACTTGAAAAAAAAAGTTCAGATAACTTTGGAAATCATTGCTTTTCACCTCCTGCCTTAAATTTTGGGTAAGTTGACTGGGAGATACTCCCTTTGGAGGGAGCCATTTTGTGGTTTATGTAATACACCCAACAGGAAAGTGTCTCCAAAAAAGCTTGAGGGGGAGGGGAGAAACACATTCTTTCAGATTTCCCTACCCAGTTCTGCAAGGGATATTGGTAATCTGGGAGATGTGCCTATAAATATCTGAATGGCAAGTTCCTTTTCTAATAATAGTCTGTTGGTGATCCACCACTCCACTCAAAACAAGATGAAAGGAGGGAAGCATACAGCAAAAGAGGGGAAAGAGGGTAGGAGACACCAGAGAGCTTACTGCAGCCTCAGCACACTGTCGTCTTCTCCTTTCGTGCTGCATTGTCCTTGACAAAGAGAGGAGGAAGATGGTGTAAAGGAAGCAAGATGGTGGATGGCAACCTGTGAATGCAGCTATTTCATGCTCCACATTCTTCTGCCTTCTAAAGTCCCCAAAATGCTGCTTTCTGCCCCCAGACACTCCTGGCACAGCAGCAGGATCAGTGGTTGCGTATTTATAGTCAGCTCAGGTTCATGTGCTAGGTGCCAAGAAGTGGACCTAGTACTCAAACTGCCTTGAAGGAGATTTCCCTCTACCTGCCAACGGCTCTAAGGCCTTTAAACTTTTTCCCAAACTCTGTAAGAGAAATGTTTTACCCTTGAGAAGAGTAGGTAGGAGCTGGCAGCAGAAAACACTTAATGTTATAGCCTCGCTGCTGCATTTGGAGTGGCCTTGCAGTAGCCTCACTGCTCACTGAACAGTCTTTGCCAGCTCAGGAGGAGCCAAATTATGTTCATCAACAGCTCTCTTCAACAGCTATTTCATTTATGTCAGGCAGGTCATGGGGCAAAACACAAGCTAGGAAACCACTGCAAAATTAATTGCTGGTGCACGCAAGTCCCCCGTCAGGGCTTTACCCCTATTAGGAAGCTACATTCAGAGTACTTCCAGTATACTCAAATATATGCACTAACCAAGAACTGACGGGGCCTTATCGGAAAGTATAAACCAGCTGTTTGGTGGTCATTTTCTATTAAAAAAAAAAAAAAATTATTTATGAGAGTGTAGCACATCAGCCCCTTGGAGTAACTACTGATGCACAAGCTCTTTCTCCAGGATGAACCCAAGGTGGTTTTGCTCTTCTTAGTTAAGGGTGAAGTACTTCAGATTAGCAGACAGCTACCAAGGAGCAAAGATAGGCACAGAAACTAGAGCTGGCCCAGGCCAAACTACACTTGAAATCACACTCTGCCTTAATATGAAGAAATATTTTTTACTGGCTCCACCCTACAGGGGAAAGAAAAGAAGCCATAAATGTCTACAGGGGGAAGAAAGAAGCGGGTGTGCTCAGATGACTGGGGTTTATTTACTGACAGCTCCTGTGGTGGGCCAACAGCTTCTCAAAAAGCAAAGAAACAGGTAGGGTCACCACTCACACTCTATTATTGCATTCCCTCAAATAGTTTTTATTTACTATTTATTTATTAGCTGCACCAAGAAGCTTCAGACAAAATCAAAGCATTACTGCACAGATTAAGAACGTCTCTGACTCCAACACTTGCCACACAAAAAGCAAAAGGATGAGAAGAAAGACTGTGTGTTGTCTACAGACTAGGACCTCAGGCAGAAAGACACGCAACAACTCAGCTATGGTTATCTCAGGAGTTTCTGGCAGAGCCAGTAGTTCACTATTAGCAACTTCACTCTATACAGTCCAGAGCTTTAATCATAAACTACTCCTTTTCCTTGCAAACTAAAAACCAGAAAGAAAACATGGGCAAGCAGTGGAAAGTAGTTTGACATGTAAAATGCAAAATAAAAATCAGAAGTTAAATGATCAAGATGGTGACATGTCCTTAAAATAATATTGCATTGATACAATATTGTGGGGGAGGGTTCTCTAAGGCTTTAATAATTTTATTTTCAGAAGTCTTAATGCACATTTGTGTCGGCTTGTTTTTCTTCAAATATACAAAAAAACCCCCCAAAACCAAAAAAAACCCCACAACCTGTTTAAAGTCCCAAGCCATTCTCAGATATGTACGTCAAACAAAACAAAATAGAACTATGTGTACATCAAAGCCAGTAAATGAACAGTGTATTCTCCAATGCTGAGCTGCTGAGACCCCAGCTCAGGATTTCTGTGTTTCCCCAGCAACAGCGGGTGACGTTGCAGGCATCGGAGCAAAGCGTGGTCCAGCAGCTCCCAGAGAGCTGAGCTGGCTTGGAGCTGCAGCCAGGGAAGGATGGAGCCAGTTGAATTAGGGAGGAAATTGCCCCAAACGCTGCTCTTTTCAAAGAAAGAAAACAAAGAGTATAAATCCATATGGCCTTCCTCTGATCTGGTTACATGAGTAGCTGCCCAGTGTGTAAGAACCTCAGAGATGTTAAAGAAAGACAGGAGAAATGAAACCCAATTTGGATAACGGTTTCTGAGGTTGTGGCCACATATTTGCCTAGAGCACCCCGCCCCTCCAAATCCAGAAGGTTACCATGGTGACAAATTTCAGCTGTAGGTAAGAAGAAAATGTTTCTGTATGAAAGCCATTTTGTAGAAACATAAAACCCCCAAAATTAAGCCCCATCGCACCATTTATAATCTTTGTTGCCATATATTCACAACTAGATGAGCTTTCTCATCTCAGGAATGGTTAATCACAATGCAAATAAGCTGCTTTTGTTTTAATTCATGTGTTCTGCTAATGGAGTTCATCTCCATACAGTAAAATAATGCTTTCAAAATCTAGCAAAAAATGGGGGTATTCATTTCCTTCCAAACTGCGTCTAAGGGAGTTATTAATACTTTTGATTCTCAGAAGATAGATCTATTCCATTGCCTGACTGCGAATTAGAAGAAAATTACCTTAAATCATGTTTGGATCCGATTCATAGCACCTTAAGCACGGAGAGTCCCCAGTGCAGCCCCCGTCAGGAAGGCACAGCGGGGAGCCCAGCACAGCTCCTACTATAGACATCCTCCCAGTAGCTCAGGGAAAGGTTACAGCCCAGTGCTCACGCATTCACTGTGCCTAAATCATAGAACAGCTCATGAAAGCCACCACAGCAAACTCCCTCCGCTCCCATCCTGGGATCCCCAGGTAATTGCTGTATATTGAGCTGCCATTTCCTCGATTGTCCCAGGCTGACTGAGCAGCTCTGCTCCTGCTGGTTTAATTTCCCTCAGACTCAGCACAGCAGCAGGCACAGGCTTGGACCACACCATATCATCACCTGGGAGCCAGGGGCAGAGTGCCAGCTGCCAGAGGCTTCTGTAAGATTACTGACCTTACCACCACTAAGGATCTGGCTTAGTGGCACCCAGCGATGCCTTTCTCTGCAAACTCCTCCTCACCTGCTGAACCTCACATAGACACCAACATGCCTGCGGCCGTAAAGCCCTTCCTCACAGCCACAAGCACAGCTAAGTCACACTCTGGCTTTAGTAGGGTCAAATGAGCAGCAAGACAGTGCCCATGCTGTGGAATAAAATCATGCTTTGAGCAACCTACGCCTTTTATGGGAACTGAAAAAAAGATCATGCGTGGTTGTCCCTCCCCACTACTGAGCGCAGGTCCACGATTGCCGTCACTGGCAATGCATTCTCACCTCCTTGGCCCCAGCACAGGAATGAAGGCTTGATCTTTTCCTCTCCCCATGAATCCATGCAGCCAGGTACAATTTGAACATCTCCTGTCAGCACACAGAGCCACATCACAAGCATTGCAGAGCACTGCAGGTATTGTCCTTTTGCCTCAAATCCTTTCAAAAGACCTACAATCTGAAATCTCAACATCCTGCTTTATTTAGTCTTCAAATTGCCTTTCAGCAGTCACTGAAATATAATGATTACAATCCATTTATTGTGTAAGGATTTACAGTGAACTGTGCCAGGTTAATTGTGCACTGAGCTCCACAAATACACAACCAAAGTTCAGCCCTTGCCCAGCTAAGAGAGGTGTTCTCTGGATAATCTATTATGTCCTCTAGCCATGGGAGCAGAAGTGGGGGTGATCACTAGCCAGTAAAGCCGGCAGCAGTTCTGAGTCTTTATCACATAGTAGCAAAGGTGCTCTGTGATGGGTTGAAGATCCTTGCTGCTTGTCTTTCTTCCTAAGATTGTCAGAGGCTTGTGAGTAATGTTTGTACTGGGGAGCCCAAGTTAAGCAAAGGTCCAGTCTGGTCAGAGTTCGGACAGAAGCAGGACTGTGCAAGCAGTCATTTCATCCACTTCAGTAGGACCAGGTGGGAAAACTTGCCTCCAAGCATCTCCACATCCTGCATCCTCAGCCAGGACCAACACTGGCTGTGCTCAACTCAGCCACCAGCCCTCCCACTGCCTCACCAAGCTCAAGTCCAGAAGTCTCTGCCTGCACAAATCTCTGCCCCACTTCCAGAACTGATGGGTATTATCCTGGCAGCCCAAGGCAGCAACTCTCCATGGGAAAATCATGTAGGAGAAGAAGGGATTCTTGAGAATCCAACTTTTCCTGGTGCCAGCAATTGTCTTCTTTCTGGATTAAATAAAAAGCCAAGGTTCTTCCTGCTAATAGTCATTAAATAACTTTTCTTTTTTTCCTAGTACCATTTCAGTATGTTGATCAAGTTCCAGCTTGGTTTAATTACATACTTTCTATCTGAATTCCTGCCCAAGCTTCATTTAGAGAAATTATTCATTTCCCATCTTCAACATTATTATTATTGTGCTTATTTGCACGATGTGCTTAGCATTCATTGTACGCATCCTCACTGCTCTGATGGGCTCATCAGAGTGGTGCCGGTGGGATGGAACAGAAGAGCACTCCTCATCCGCCACCCTGAAAAATCAGCCCTCCTCCCCATTACATTCGGGCAATTTTTGCACTGCTGCAGAGTAGGGAACGCTCACAGTTACATCTGAGGCATCACAAAAATATTACCAATTCCTCCTCAGGACATGCCTGAATGCTGAACAGTAAGGTTATGGAGAAACAAAATCTTTATCTGACTGCAAATAACAAGTCAAAGGGAAAAATGTTCATTTCAGACTATTACATTTTCCAGGACATACCTTCCCAACAGTGAAGAAAACAAGGAAAACCTGGGTGGGACTGGCAGAAACACATGCCCTGGGAACATTTCTCATGTTTCCTTGCAAGGATAAAAGATTTGAGCAGTCTTCACTTCACATGACCATCTTGTGTGAACCTCATGCAGAGTGCAGTTTTCTGTCACATGGTAATAGATGAGTACAGAGAATTTCAGTTTATGAAATCCTTTTTTTCCTTGCCCTGGTGATTTGTTTTCTTGTCAGCTATTTTCCACCAGCTTTTAGATTTCACTTCTCTTCTTGATATCTCTCCTGTAACGCCCCTGAGTTTTGCCATACAGGATCAGAGAAGAGCACTTTTTCTTTCTTTCCACCTCAGCCAGGGACTTTATTTGAAAACCCCTGGAGATTGGCAGAGACACCGACACAACAGCCACTTTTCTGGCTCAACAACAGAAGGGCAGGAGCAGGACAGCCAGAATGGAGGGGTGCATTACCCCACACATACACACACACAGCTGTGATCATTCCCAGCTCATGAGGTCAGGCAAGCACTATTTAAAATTATAATTAATATGAAATGGCTGATCTAACACCAACTGTATTATATCCTTTTGTTGGGTAATAATAACCCCAGGACAAGAGACAGCCTTGCATGAATGTCAGGCAGGCTGGGTGTTTTCTCCATTTCTATCTTAATACATCAATTGCACTCCAGCTCTTGGGGTTTGTTTGCTTTCTGATGTGGATTTGGATCCAATTCCAAACACAGGACATCAAAATCAAAGCAGCAGAAGCATCCGGACAGGGACCTCTGTATGAGACAGCTCCATCTGTATCTAATCATGGAGAGACACAGAGCAGTGATGGAGCAGAAGATGACAGATCATTATCCAGTTGGAAATCAGCCTCCTTCCAAATGCTGAGATAAAACCCAAAAGAGTTTCAGTGGCTCAGCCTCAGTCTGAAGGGCAAACAAATTTCATTGAGGTGACACTTGATCCTTTTCTTCTCTCACACTCTCCTTCCTGCGCTACAGGTCTTTGGGTTCTCTCTTGAGAAAGCACCTTAGAGGCAGGAACTTTCAGTGTCTGTAACATCAAGCCATGATAACAGCACCTTTCCAGCCTTGCCTTGGGTTAGACACACATTTATTCTACAGAGAACTCAAAGTGATTTAAGACATTAGCATTCCTCAGATGCATGTCACCCCAATCTCCTTGCTCTTGTCAGTAGGATCCTCACTCCCACAAGGCCAGAAGGTGCAAGAATTTCTCACCCACTGTCATTTGGAGTCCATTATCTGAGCTTAAACTGCTGGGGAAGGTGAGCTGGAATCGCACTCTTCCTATTGCACCAGCTTGGCCGGGGAGGCAGAAGTCTCCAGCACTGGGGGAAGCTAGATGACAGGGCCAGGAACATCTTAAACCACTTTACCTAGACAAGAAAGCCTATCCACATCCTTAAACATCTTGCACATCTTCTAAACTCACTCAAGGTTTATCTTCTGCTCAACTCATGTGAACATGTGTATGCCACACCCAGGCATTAAAATCCATGTTCCTTACAGCACACAGGTGTGAAACTCCCCAGTGACACAATCCTGAGTAGTCACACCCAGCACAACTCTTGTGATACCTGATGACTTTGAGAGTATTGCAGAGGCTTTAATCAGGTAACTACCCCAGAGTCTGAGCTTTAATTTTTTTTAAGCACATTTCTAGCTTTCATGACAATGTGGCAAACTTGCAAGCAAACAATGAACGTTCCAACACTAGACAGCAAAGAAAAGGAATTCAAACTATATTACATGAGGTTGGTGTTGCTGGTGATGGTTTAATCTTGTAATTTTAAAGGAATCTCATTTTGGAGGGGAGGCTTGGCACATGATTTCTGTATGTTTGTGTTGGCAGCATTGTTTCCAATAAGCAAACACTCTGCCATGCTAAATATATGTACATGTTCAGGGACCAGCCTGTTAGGGGTATGTTTATGCAACATACTTCTGCTAGTCACAAGCTCATGCTGTCCCATAATACACCATGTAGACATACCCTGTGATTTCCTGAGGAAAGAGGTCTTTGCTTCACCCTCTTTGCTTGTTGTTGCAGAGACTCTCAGTACAGTTTGAGCACTGACGTGGTGGTGGTTTGCGCTGAACGTGCTTGGTATTAAAGTGTCACTCTTCCCCCAAGCCATTTGCTACTAGGTCCCTCCCCTTTCCTGCCTTGTGCGACTTCAGCATTGCAGGAAGATGAGTCAATGACATTTTACAACAAAAATTACACTTTGTTTTTCCAGTAGATTCTTTCCTTTGTCAATAGGTAAAGACTGAAGAATCTACCTCTTTTCTTAACTCTCAGTGCTGTTACCTTTAGTTTGCCAGGGCCACAATGCTGCACTTATCCTGCTTAACTTTCTAGTTCCCTAAAGAAGATCCTATCTAGTTTGGAGCTCATTATGGCTCTGGTTGTACAGGGCATCCTATGTACAAGCAGTGAACACTCCCTGCACTGATAGCAGTTCCTTCCCCTTTGTGTAGCCTCATCTTTGCCATCATGGAGGTTCCCCACATGGAATCAGGGGACATTTTGCATAATGTGACATAACACAGCTATGTCAGTAGGACTTCACAGCTAAGACATAGCACTACTCAATGCTCTTGTGTAGAAATTCCAACTTCACCTGGGGATGTTTAGACTATGTATCTTCACCTGTTTGTTTTTGTTTTTTTTAATGTATTTTACATATTTGCTTTATTTAATTCAAGGTCTTATTCAACCCTGTTAATAGTGGCTTTATCAAGCAATTCACCCTTTTTTTTTTTAAGCCCAAGGCCTACATTTGTGTCCAATCATAAGGCAGTTTTATGTTGCTAAGATGGTTGTAATATGTTGGTCAAAACTAAGGAGCCTCTAAGTGGGGATGCAAAAAGGACTACTAGTAAGTAGCGTGGTCACCATCACAATTTCCATTAAAACAAAGAAACTATATGATCGAAATAAAGACCTCTCAAAGACCACCCAGATTTACTCCAGACAGAAAAAGAGAAAAAGGAAGAAGATACATTAAGGAAGACTGTGCAGATACTTAAGGTTTAAAAAGTGACCAACCACTACCCCAACTCCAGAAGCAGCAAGAAACCCCTCCTTTATGGGAAGATGAAATTCAGTTTTTGGAGGGCTCCAAAAAGTGACAGAGGTGGAGACCCTAATTAAAAAACAGCAAAAGGGATGCTCTGAATGCTGGAAGGGGAAGTCACACTGTGTTCTTCGGACGGGACCACGTATTTTCCAAAGCAGGAAAAGGATGAGGCACCCAGAAAGAAGAATAGCAGGACAAGCAGATGTTTAAAGAGTAAAAATGGGATTTGTGTGATATATGTGATTGCTAAAAATCTCAGTGTGGAGGAGACAGAATGCCTGTGGAGGGAAAGGAAGCACAGGGACTAGAAGGGCGGTTGAATCAAATCCTGCAGAGGGAGGGACAGGGTTGGTGGCAGGCAAAGGAGGTGAACTGGCACTCCTGGAAAAGGGAAGACAATTACAAGACACAGCTGAAAAAGTTGCTTTTTACAAAAAGAATAGCTAATGGGTAAGAGGAGCTGGATAAAATGCTGCTGCAGAAAGGTCACTATCAGTTCACATAGCTTGTTGTGAACACTGCATGCCCTTCCTCAGTATAAAAGCAGCAGAGGATTGAAAGTCGATAATGCAACCAGGTGAGAAAGGAAAAACAAGTTTGGTTGGTAAATTCTGCAGAGATATCTACAAAGATCAGCTGAGGAGCTGGATGGGAGCTTCAGTGAAGAGCTGTCCTAAAACAAAAGGAAATGAGAGAGAGCACCTGAGAGCTGCTGTTTGAAAGCAGCAGCAAGCAGAAAAGGAATAAAAAGCTACCAGGATTCTCTCTGGAGCTTCCTAGAAAGCTCATCCATTTTATTAAACCACAAGATCTCATGAAACCCAAGCAGCCTTGGCTCTACTTGCTATTTCACACAAACACACCCTTTTTTTACTCTCCTTTCTCTCTCCCAAACAAACCTGCCAAAGAAGTGTTTCATTTCTAAAGAGCCCTTAATCAACACCACCATGACCCTGTTCCCAAAGCACAGTGATGCAGAAGCCACGAGGCCACTGGGACCTGCTGAGCACAAAGCACTGATGTACAGAGGGGCAGCAGCACACAGACAGATATCAGTGCAGGATCATGGAGACACGGGATGCTACTCTGCAGCAGATCTCAGGACACCACGACACCCAGGGCTACTGCATGTGCATGCAGAGAGCCAGAGCGTGAGACATCTGTTGACCACTACTTTAGCCTCTATAAATGGAAATGTTAGCCATGGCCTCTGAAGTGTCACCCATCCCAGTCCAAATCCAAGTGACCCACTTCTTATTTCCCCAGTAAGCTTCAGCTTCCCAAAAAATTTGTTTTTCAAGTGTCTTTATAAACACATACCATCTCTCCTCCACGGCTGCTCCTCCCATTCCAAAATAAATGTGTGCAGCAGCAGGATTTCATTTGGGAAAGAACAGAAAAGCAATTTCCAACAAAACACATCTTTAAAACACTTCTCAGATCTGATTGCCAAGCCTCTGGCAACCAGCACAGTTGTCTAGGGCTCTGATATTAGACCATAAATTACCTAGCCAAGACCAGCACTAGCAGAAAGAGTAAAAGAAAAATAGTAATAAAAAAACAAGTGTGAAAATAAAAACTGTTGTCTAAATCAGTTGTCACTAAAATGCCAGAGTAGCAAAGTTACCAAATGGCATTACAGTGGGATTTTTTTAAGGGGGAAGACATGAAATTGTGTTACAGATCCAAATATTTCTGAGTTGTCAGTTCTGTTCAAGTTTAGATCAGTATTCTCTAACACATAACTTCTGAGTGGTATTGGAAATCTCAGATCAGTTCTCATGAAAAACTGCCCTCATTGGAAATGTACCACCTCATCTTGTAAGAATGAGAGGAAAAGCAGCAGAAGCCCAAACAAAAGCTTGCATTTTCTTATCACTAATTTTGCTATTTTCAAAGGATTTTTAAAAGCATTTGTGGAAACAGCTAGACTGGCATAATTGTCTTTAGGTACCAAATGCAGTTGCCAAGACCGGGACTATAATCACACACAGGTTTCAATCTGTGCAGGAAGAAACATATTTAGAAACAAGGACAAAGTTCATTTTCATCTGGCTGCAGAGATTAGATCTATTGAGAAATGTTATCTTCCTTTCAAATTAATATCTAACCATATTAATTTTCAAGATAGATCAAATCATAACTAAGTTTTGGGTGGTGTTTTTTTTTAGTTCAGAATATTTTTGTAGAACCCTACTGAAATTATTCCTATCTCAATCATTTCAAAGTGAGACCTTCAGATTTCAGTGTTTTTCACGTATACTATCTTAAAACAATTGTCATTTTAACCCAAAATCTTAAACTTCCACATTTTAAAACACTGATAAATCGGAGAGAAAAAAAAAACAAAGAAAAAAAAAAGACTGACCTTTTTGTAAAGCTTCAGGAAAATATAAGTCTATTGGAATCCATCCTTTTCCATTAATCCATTCAGGTATGAGAAATTGGTATCTTCCAGTGACAAACTTTCTGGCTAAATGAAAAAAAAAAAAAAAAAAAAAAGGAAAGGAAAGGAGAGACATAAAAGGAAACTGTAATTCTGAAAACCAGAATTTCACCACATTTTATAGACAGAATTTGTAAGAATAAGAAAATGGGTTTAATATTTTTCCTAGAACTTTTTTTTTTTTTTTTTTTTTTTTTTTTTTTTTTTTTTTTTTTTTCGGGAAAAAAAAAAAAAAAAAAAAAAAAAAAAAAGACAAATCCACCATTAAAATCTCCACAGAGAATTATCATTTGGAAACAGTATTTTGGATTTCCCACTGGAAACTAAGCTAAGACTCTAATTTACAGAAACCCCAAAGCAACCATTGCTTAAGTGGGTTTTCAACTTCCATGAACTCAGAAAGGAAAATTTTGTAATCTCTACGCCTACCACGGCTTCCAGTCATAAAAGAAACCTTTTAGGAGTTCCAAAGCACATAGTACTACTGGACAGAGCTGTTGTTTTCATTCCTTTCATATCTATGTTTCTTAGCGTTAATTTTTAATTTAAATAGCAACAATTCAGAACAACCTCAAAGTTTGTGTGACCCAGTCAAGAAAGTTATTAAAAATATAAAAGCCCGAGAGTACCTTTGCTTGAGGTAAATGCAGCTATGTGTTTAGTTTATTTACATAAAGGTTCAGAGGCTTTAGGAAAAATAATAATGATGTCATTTGTTAACTCCGGAGTTCTGAGTGGCCTTGGCTTTGCTTTTAAGAATCCCAGGGTAACTCCCACGAATTTTTAAGGGCGGCGATCCCAAACAAGACCAAGAGATGGCAGCATTGGTAAAGCATCTCACCGCTCCACCTCGCTCCCTCCTCTGTACCGGACCAGACTTGTTCAATGTCTTGTTTCAGTGGTGATAAAACCCCAACCTCAAAAAAACGTTCTGATTAAGCATCCCCTGAATTGCTGTCGGTTTGCAGATCTCCTTTATGTGCGGTACAAATGTGGACTGGCAAAAAAAGAAGTGTTAGAGAAGAGGGAGCAACTCCTCTTCTCACTGGAACACTGGCCAGCTCTCAGAGACTGGAACTGCCTGGCACGTTACTGTTACACATATAATTAAGATTAGTAATTGTTTGCCTTATGGTAGGTCCACAATGTTCCAATCAGAACTATATCTAATTGTAGTGTTGCTGCAAAAGCATATATTAAAAGGCAGTTGCTGCCAAAGAAATTTACAATGTAGATTAGGACACACAGAATGAAAACCCATTAAATCACTGAAAATGAGAGCAGGAGGAGTGCAAAGATAACACAGAAAAAAAACATTCTACATATGGTAGTCCACCCTCATACATACGACTTGTAGCAACATGAAGATATACAGTAAAAAAAACAAAAACTTATAAAAATGTGTAGTTATCTCTTCAGTGTGTCCAGCATTTTTAAAAATCTATCATTTGACTTCTATTCAGATCCAGGAAAACAGTTGCACATTGCAAGCTAGTCTTTTTTTATTTCAGTAAGACTTCAGCGCATTTTTAAATGTAAACGTTTGGTTGGGCTGTGCCTTGGAAGATGACCTGAGGTTCAATCTGAAAGATGTAGTCAAGCACTTAGCACACTACAGCTAGACTACAAGAAAATGAAGCACATTTTCACCACTTTCATCCCACTACATAAACACACTTGTGTTTCTCAGGTGACTGAGGTCACCATGAGATCCACTGTCAAACGTTATTGTGAAGACGATGTTATGGTACACAATGTATTCATAACCAGCATTAGAAATTTTGTTAAAGAAACAGCTTTGAGGGACTTAGAGTCATCCAGGTGTATTTTCTTTGACCCCATTACTCAGTTTAAGACTTGATGAGACACCTCAGCCAGCCTAAGAGCCCACCCACTGCACCTACCATCCCCTATAGAACCCATCTGGCACTTTGGTCAATCAGTGCAACTCGCTCAGGAGTGGAAAGCAAACCAAACAGTCCAGCAAGAATGGCTTTTTGCTATTTCTTCAAGCATCCAGCTCACTAAAAGCCATTCAAGATCCAAGGGGACAGAAGCATACACGGGAGAAGGGGAAGGGCAAGCAGGACTGCCCCTCTTGATAGCCACAATGTATTTGATCAGCGCCAACTATCATGTGAAACATCACCCTTAATTAATATCTGAGGACTTTAAACAAGGTGCTTTCAAGTAATATCAGTCACAATTCTACGCTAGTGATGATGTAAATTTTAGCAGACATATCAACCCACTTAAGAGTCACAATCTCATGGCATAAAAAAAAAAAATCTTCATTCCAAATATTTCTTTCTTTGCATGTTCAGAAGTGCTACAGACTGCTTTTCTTTTGTATGAAGAACATTATCATATTCCCATGCTACAGTGCTTTAGCAGAATGATTGGATTGTTTTTATCAACACCATGTAACTACATCAAATCATCTTAACAAATCATCTAATTACATCAAATTAAGATTATGCTGTGTATTCCACACACTACTACATACCTTCCTTTCAAAGCAACGTTCATAAATTCATCTTCAGAGAGAATCTCAGAGATTCATCATGAGATAGAAAGTAAGCAGCCTTTGTGAGGTACCTCAGTGCAGGCTAAGTAAATTAAAGGAACATAATAAATATAGTAAATCAGTGCCCACTTTTCAAGTCTGTATTTCCCACAACTTCAGCAAAAAGAGAACTAACAGTTGAAGGTTCACATTTCACATCATATTCCACAGAAGAAGCATATTCAGGTCATCAGCAGACAAATTGAACAAGAAATCTTACAGCTATGCTGTTTTTCATGTGTCTGTCTTTTGCTTTGTGAAAAGTTTCCTAATCTTCAATTAGAAAATGAGGTTTATTGTTTTTCAAAATGACTTGCTCAACAAATCCCAAGGGTGATTGTTTAAATGTTGGGTCTAAGAAATGTCTTTCTGAATTTTGTTTGGATTTTGGTTTTCTATCATCTGTAAAATACTAACCCTTCATTTATCTGATTGCTGTAGTTGAAATTACAAACTAATCAGACATAGTTTTTAAATATCATGTGCAGTTATCTCTGGAAAAAAAAAGATTGCTAGCCTCATGCAAAGTTTTTTGAAATTCTGAAATCCTAATCACTTGCAATGTGTGACTAGAGCTTTTGGATTAGTTGCTTTTTCCACATAAGACACAAACTTTGTTAATAACAAAACAACCAGTGCTGTGTTCATTTCAGACTACTATGACATTGCCCTAATTCCAAAGCACACCACACATCTTATAATGGTATTCTCAACACCTGAGAGTATTTCTAGCTGTAATTATAAATAAATATCCCAAGAATGCATTCTATGTAGACCTGACTTTTCTTGATCAATGGCATTAAAACTGTTTTAACACACAAACTTGATAACCCACACTGCATACAACATCAGATTGACTCCAGAAGAACAAAGAAGCTGTTGACTGTCTCTTATTCTGTATTTCTGTTCTCCTGGAAGTAGAGGAGCCTTTTAAAGGATGAAAAGGCTTTTGACACTGTGGAGTGGCCACATAGCTGAAGTAGTTTCCTTTAATAGAGCCTATTTTAATTGTCTCAACTACTTTGCAGAAAAGCTTAAATGTTTGTGAACCTTGGTCAGATGATAAAAACCTTTACTTTTAATTTTAAAAAAAAAAAAAAGAGCAGGTTTCTCTACCAGCTTTTGATAGAACGGTTTGAATAATCAGCAGTTCCTCTAAAAATACCTGGTTTCATTCACATAATAATAAAGACTTAACATTAACCTTTATGTAAATATTTTCTTGCATGTAAATGGTGGAGAGGTACCCTACCCTAATGCCGGTAAAAACACGTGTTTGCTGCTTCTACAATATAAAAATATAACTTGGTTTTCCTCTTTACTCTTCTAGAAGACTCTTCACTGCTTTTACAAGACTTAAAACTGAAATGAATACTGGTGTTCCTCAAACAGAAGTGAAAGAAAGCTAACATGGCACACAAAAATAAGTAGTCTTTCAATAGCCTAATAAAAAGATAGTTAAGAAAAATGAGTTGGAATACTGTATATTTATTTGTTGTATGAGAAAATTTTGTCTTCCCTCTACTCCTGGAAAAAGAATGAAATATAATTATTTTTTTTTCCACTAAAAAGGTAAATATAATGCCCTATAATGTTAATACCTCACTAATATTTTAATAATACTTTAAAATAATGAGGTAATCATACTTCAACACTTTCACTATTTAAACATTAGAAAACGCCAGACCTTTATTCACATGCACATATAACCCTATCCTTCAAAGAGTGGCATCATTATTGCTATTCAAAGTTCAAGTGTTATTTAGGCACATGTTCATTAAATATAATATGCTATTTATAATTTTTTAAATAAAAAAAAACCCTAAATACTAGTTAATTTTAGATTATACATACCAACTTTACCTTATTTTTTTACAAAGATAATTTATTTTTCTATATGAATACATTTTGCAGCTATAAAAAGATAAGAATCTGCTTCATGGCACTTCAGACATACTTACGTGGTGAGATTTTTTTTAGTGAAGTGTCCTCTGGTCTCACAGAAAAGTAGTTCAAAGATATCCTGAAAGCTGGAAATTGACAAAATTAACATGAATCTTAGTGCAAAATATCATCTTACCAGATAAATTAGTCATAGAAACAATGTTTCTAGAGACATCCGTTGAAAACTTTAATTCAAGAGTGAATTTTGAAACTTTATGAAGAAACAACTAAGCTTGATTTAAAAAAGCACTGAGGGCAGTTCTACAGTCACCTGAAGGAGAGAGATCTTGCATTCACATGTAGCCTTAAAAAAATATTATGATAAGTATAATTCTCAAGATTAAATATTTTATTTTCCACAGCCATTTCATCAACACTTATGTGCAGAGTAGCATGTTTTTCCTTTTACTTGTACTTTACTTCCTTTACTAACACTTTCAGTGCTTTATGTGTCAGCAGCACAGTCTTGTAAACAGAGGAATATACAACATCACTAGGCAATCTCCTTCAAAAGCTTACACCTGCCTCAGAACATCCTGGTCCCACTACACAGACAAGAGAAAATACATGCAAAATTACCAAAATCCTGCACAGTATCCCTTCTTCATTTCTAATACAGAAAAGGAGAGCATTAATTGCAAAGCTAACATAAATTCAGATGTAGATGGTCTAAATTCCCAGGAGCACACAGACCCTCACCTTTTTACACAGGTGGACAAGGTTTCAGCTTTCAAAGTCCTCTAGCAATTATTTCTCCAATTATTCAAATAAGCACTGTTTAAACCCAAGTGTTTTCAAAAGGGCATAATTCATCTCAGGTGACTTGGGCCAACCAAAACTACATTAGCAGGAGAGGATACAGCCTGAGAAATACACCTTTTGTGATAGTCCTAAAAAGGATGGTGAGGGTAGAGGAAACACTTGTAGATTCAGCAGTTTGTGCTATAAATAGCAGCCAACTATCCCCCAAGCAAATTTATCTCCTTTGACTTGTTGGATTAGTTATATTACAGCTGTTGGCTGTAAGAAGAGAACTTTGCATTGTTAAATGAAGTGTATTTATCCTACAAGGACATAATCTCCACTCCAGTATGGTGTTATGCTTCATCTCACTTGTTTTTTTTCCTATTCCCACTTGTCTACTGACTCTTAATTGTTAGTCAAAATGATGGTTGTTAATCCAACCCTGGCCACACATCTCTCAAGAACAACTCACTTCTTTCTCCATCTAAATTTTTTCATTTTCATAAGATCAAAATAGGAATGTGAAATTCTTGTCGGTACTGCCTTCAAAATTAGAAAATGTTTTCAAAATCCCATCCTTTTCTGTAAAGATTTTAATTTTTTAGTTTTAGGGAGGGAACCCACCCAACCCACCCTCACATCAAACCTTAAATTCACACACAAAAATACGGGCTTCCTCTTGGCTGCTCGAGGCAAGACTCTGCCTTTTTCTCCTGCCTTAAGGACTAGGTAGCTTTCGATTCTATTTTTTTCAGCTGCAGCCTGCTTCTCTTCCCTTTTCCACCTTGCCACCCTACCGTTCTCTTCCACTCATCTTCTCTTTAAGTTACAGCCCAATATCCTGCCACACGTGTTCCCTTAGAATTTTGCCTGCTCCCACAAGGCTCCCCTTCCTCTCACTCTGCCCTCTATTCTGCTGCTATACTTCTCTTACCTGCACTTACATTCCTTTACCCCCATCAACACGCTTCCCTTCATACCACATCCCACAGATAGGGCTTTTTCTACTCCTGGAGTCTCCATCCATTTTCTCTTCTTGTCCTGCAGCACGTGTCATTCCTGCAGACCTCTCAGGGAAATCCCCAATTGTAATTCAGCCACCAACCTCACAGGCTGGGCTCTAGATATTTGGGGGCAGTTGTCCCACCAGCTCTGCTTCCCTTAGTGAGACATTTGCAGAGGGTGATGCCCTGGGAGGCTACAGTTAAAACCTAGGCCAAGAAAACCAGACCCAAAAGAATGGTAAAAGCTCTACTGCTTCAGGAAGTGTTTTAACACAGAAATCAACCGAAGGGCAGCTTCCATCACCACCTACTCCTTCCCAGCTGGAAATTACCAAATTTAACCCCTCCTCCCTCTTCCAGCCAAAGCTTTGACTGCAGAGCTCAGCTGCTACAGGCTGCAAGCAAAGGGACTTCCTCCAGGCTGTGATTCTTCCACTCCCTGGCATCTAGTGACACAGATCAGGAGAGAGCTCATACATAGACTTGCTGAACTCAGAAGGAGCCTAGAGGCAGGAGAGGACAAACCAGAGCTGCACTTAATGGGTATCTACAGATGTGCAACGCAGGTGGAAAACTTGAAGAGGAAGTGCTGCCATATCCCTTAATATGGACCTTACACAACCAGGGTGTGCAGTTGAACCCAGGAGCTGGGAAGCATTCCCAGGCCCCCACAGTCAAGAAGAGCTAAAAAGATCATGTTTTGAGGGCAAGGAGGTACTCAAAATATCTCACATCAATCTCTAATCCTGACTTTCATTGTCCATTTTCTGAAGCAGGATCATAAGAATAAAACTCGTGAAGAAGAAATAAGTCATGGAGGGCATCCTAACAAATAGCCTGCAGTGTGTTGGTCTCCCACCCATCTTCACAGAAGGCAGCATCAGGGGTCCCTGCACAAAGTGAACTCTTCGCAGAGAGTAAAAGCAGCTGCCTGAATTCAAGTAGACAAATAGTAAATATAAATGCACTGGATGGTCTTCTGTACCAACTGCACTTATAGATATCTTCTCATCTACAGGTATCAGAGGTATCTGACAAGCAGATGCAACAGAGAGCAAGTGCGATTTTACCTCTCTGAGATGCAGCCAACTCCTAACAACTTCAGCACTCCCTGCAAGAAAACCTTCAGGTGGCCTCAGGCAACAATAAATCATTAAGAAATGCTGCTGGCACCCCGCATCTCTCTACAAGACACTACAAGTAACATGCAATCTTTCAAAGCAAGTAAGTTTCCAGCTACCCTCATGACACGCTGTGAAATTCTTTGAGAAATTTAAGCTATTCAGAATTACCAGATAACTGTACTCTTACAGACACTCACTACGGAAAATAGTTAATGCAGCATGTTGAACCATATTGAAAAGGAAAATATTGCTTTCTAAGCAACAATGAGAAGGACTGCAGGTACCAAAGCAAAAGCTGTCCGCACTGAACTAGACCTACCTGGAGTAAGAGCCAGGATTGCTGCCTGACTCCTTCAGTGTGAGAACACCTATCCATAAAGGCATCTACATTTAGCTTCGATCAAGTGAGGACACTGGATGCAGTTCAGCAGAGGAGAAGAGAAGCACTTCGCCAAACTCTACAAGAGCTGCACCCACTGCTTCATCTCATTAGGAATGGCAGCAAATCATGGACACAATGATTTCTGCCTATCTCAGATTAGATCACTACTAGCCATCTTTTACCCTGTTTCTTGCCTTACAGAATAAACAAAAGCAAATGAGGGCCTTGTCTGAAACAACTAAACAAGTTCCTAAAGCCAGTATGATCTCCAGATATTCCCATTTCACCACTTTCAGATAATTCCTATGTTACATAGATGATGGTGATTGTTTGCTTCATCTGGCTATTTGGTGTTTCTTCTTGAATGGTTCCCAGGCTCTCTTTATTGTCATAACATAAAATCTTCTTGGAAGCAATAAATTAACTTACATTTAATCCTCTTTCTTCAAGGTTTTTTAGGGAGAAAGCTGAAGCAAGTATTACTTTGACACTGTCTGGATCGAAACCAACATGATTCCAGAGAAGTTAATTACAAGTGCACTAAGGATAAGTTTGTGGTGTAAAACTTGTGCTATACAAGTTTACATTCATTGTGAATATGGAAGTAATAAAAAAATAATTCAAGTTGGAGTCCAATGAAAAGGCAATGGCATCCCACAGTGACTCATGTCACCGCTTCTTGTTTTGACCACAGAGTCAGTGAGTCATCTTCATTGGCCATAAGTAACAAATAAAAGAATCAACGTTTCCTGTTCTGGTAGTCAATGTCCAACACAGACAAGATGAGCACCAAAACTATGAAGCAGAAGATGAGTGGCTCCTGCATTCAGCAACATTAATCAATCTGGTGGGCAAATGATTTATAGCCTTGCACATAAGAACATCAATAAAGTGCCCTTACAGTGCTCCCTTGACTCTCAGACTGAAGATGGCAGGTGACCTTGCAAGGCTGGGTGTAGACTCTGTTTTATGTCTTCCGACCTCCCCCTTCTCACCAAGATGCTTGGAAAGACACAGAGAGCACAGTCTGCGCTCTTATATTTACCAAAGCAATAAATCAGGACAGGGGTCAATAAAGGAGAGAGTAATTGAGAAAAAGGCACTCCATCATCTAACAGACAAGCCTCACTGGATACACAAGATACAACTACACAAAACTAAGCAATGGCACATAGTTCTGTTGATAAGACCTCACTAATCCCTCCTATCAGATATCCCAGCAGCCTTGGGAACCTGGAGATGGTACACTGCAGAGATCCATGCAAATGCAGCTCCTTTACATTCAGTGTTCACAGGTCCTTTCTTGTCACTTTCTATTTTTTTCTCAGTTCTTTTGAGTCTTCTAATGCCTTCCCCTACTTCAGCACTTGTTTTTCCTGCCTCTTTTCTAAATCCTTACAAAGACACTTTCCTCAGCTTCTTTATCTCTTTCCATCCTGCTTATAAGCTTTGAAATCACACAACAGCAGCTATTCTTCCTTCTGGTTTATTTTGCTGGTCCCGTTTTGGGCTACTTAACCCAACTATTGCCGATACCAACTACAGGCTGCAGTGGCTACATCAGAACTGCATATGTAATGGTTCTGTGTCTTCATTAACCTAGTATTAGTCTTTGGGATAGTGCTGTCTCCCTAGCTGGCATTGCAGAACACCATGTCTGACATGCCTGTAACCATGTCTGAAATTAACCTGAAAAAAATGTCACAGAGCATGAAAAGTCAACACACAGCATATATTTCTCTGACTCGTGCAATGCCCTTAATCTAATTCCCTGAAAAACAAGTGAAATATAAACTCCAATTCCACTGGAGCTTGACTGTGAATGTAAAACAACATGCAAGCAAAATGGTTATAATATTTTCATCAAGCTCAAGAAAAGGGAGTGACATGCAATATGTCAATTTTAGGATAGGAAAGCAGAACGACTTTCCAAGATCTTATTTTGGTTTTAACAGAAAAAAAAATCCCATTCTCTCCAGATTTGGAAGTTGTTGTGCTCTTTTCTGAAAGCAGAGTCAAGCTATACCATAGAAAAATATAGGACCAACATTACTACTCCTATGTAAGTGGCTGCATGGGAGCATGCCAGGAAGAATTCTAGTACTGCCAGCAACTAGCAAGTGCGTTCAGCTCTCAGCAAGCACCTTTTGTCAGAGTTCTGCAGGCTTCATCACTTGCCAAGAGAAAATTTTAAACTCTATTTTTCCAGTTCCTTACCTCCTGCTCATTCACCTTCTCATCCCTCCTGCATCTCAACTCCCCATGCCCTCCCGACTCTTAGCTCCCAGCTCCCCTGCAGATTATTTTGCACCACCTGATCAATCCATTCCACTTCCAGGATGCCCACACTTCTCTGTCCTCAAGCCTCCTGAATATAACTGAACACTTTCTTCAGAAAGCTTATGAGAAGAAATTCAGTAAATTAGGCCTATTTTTTTCAATACTCTTATATTTTTAGTCCACATTTTTGTGGATAAAAAGTTAATTTTGTGAATGAAATTTGATGTTTCTTTCACTTGAAATACAGTGCTACAAAAATACTTTTGCATTTTTTATAGTTTATGCAGCACTGTATCTGCTTCTGCATATATTTTTCAGCTGAAATTAGACTGACCACATTGAGGATTTTAAAGTATTTATTTCATGATGTTTGAGGACAACAGTATGGCTCTCAGGAATCTAAAGAGGGATGATGCAGAAAGATCCCATGCCAGCTTCTGGCCACCCTCTACACCTAGGATTCCAGGAGTATTATCAGGCTTTCATGTAGGGATTCAAACACCTGTTCTACTTCAAATCCTGTGCTAATTTCTGTAATCGTGGCAGATGCCAGTGAATTCTCAAACCTAGGTAAAATAAATCATAGGGGTAATGAACAAAGGCAAATTCATGTATCTATATGAAAACAAAATCTGACACGAATTCACACCTGAATTCTGAACTGGCAGTCTTTCTGACTTAAGCATTGATTTCAATTCTATTCTTTTTTAATGTACTAACACGTTTCATAGTTTCTTATTCACTTAATTATACATTTGTTATACACATATTAATTAAACCTTTGTCAAGTACATGGAACAATTTGAGGCCAAAGCGGCAGAGGTACAGTTGGCTGCAAGAACCTCCTGTAGATTCTGCTGAAACAACTTTGATCCATGGCTGTGGCCAGCTCTCCCAGTCAGCAGCCAAAGCTTTAGGTCTTGCAGATCCCTAATAAATCAAGACACTTTTGAAGCCTGCAGGCACAATTTACCTGGATTCCATTTGATCCTTAGAGGTTTGCCAAGATTATATACCTACCAGCTGTAACAATTACTGAATTTATTCAAACTGAAATAGTGTGGTTCTCAGGTAATTGGTCTTTTGCTGGAAAACTAAAGGTGTGTGGGCACAAAAAGGAAAAAAGGAGGACCCAGGGAACTATAGGCTGGTCAGTCTTACTTTTGCTTGGCAAGATCATGGAGCAGATCCTCCTGGAAACTATGCTAAGGCATGTGGAGAATAAAAAGGTTGATTGGTGACAGCCAATATGGCTTCACTAAGGGAAATCATGCCCGACAAATTTGGTGGCCTTCTATGACAGCGTTACAGCATTGGTAAATAAGGGAAGAGCAATTGACGTCATCTACCTGGACTCGTGCAAAGCATTTGATACCATCCCATGTGACATCCTTGTCTCTGAATTGTTGAGATAAGGATTTCATAGATGGATCGCTCAGTGGGTAAGGAATGGCTGCACTCAAAAGAGTTGCAGTCAACGGTTCAATGTCCAAGTGGCAACTAGCAACGGGTGGCATTCTTCAGGGGTTGGTATTGGAACTGGTGCTGTTTAACATCTTTGTTGGTGACATGGACAGTGGGACTGAGTGCACCCTCAGCAAGTTTGCCGATGACACAAGCTGTGTGGTGTGGCCGACATGTTGGAAGGAAGGGATGCCATCCAGAGGGCCCTGGTCAGGCTTGAGAGGTGGGCCCGTGTGAAACCTCGTGAAGTTCAACAAGGCCAAGTACAAGGTCCAGCACGTGGGTCAGGGCAGCCCCAAGCACAAATACTGCTGGGCAGAGAATGGATTGAGAGCAGCTCTGAGGAGAAAGACACAGGGGTATTGGTTGATGAGAAGCTCAACATGAGACAACAATGTGTGCATGCAGCCCAGAAATCCAACCACATCCTGGGCTACATCAAAAGAAGCATGGCCAGCAGGTCGAGGGAGGTGATTCTGCCCCTCTACTCTGCTCTCGTGAGACCCCACCTGGAGTACCGTGTCCAGTTCTGGAGTCCTCAGTGTAAGAAGCACATGAACCAACACTAGCACATAATAACTTCTGTAATTCCTGTTTAGCTTAAGCTGACTGTTAAATGACTATTGAAGAATAATAATTCGGTTCGCCTGACTGCCTAGCTCCAGACACTTTTTTGTCACTGTCCTAGGACTGGCATTGTTGTTTGTATTCCTCGCAGTGAGAAAAACGAGGCTAGCAAAAAAAAAAATTAGCTTTCACCCAGAGTGGTTCCCTCAACCAACTCATGGCACAGCCACGGGCGTAAGTGTAGCACAAGGGAAGCGGTGGGAAGAAGTGGCAGGAGACAGCCAGAGAAGGAAAACCAGCCCGCTGCTTTCAACAGCAGCTCGTACTTCTGCTAGATTAAAATAGCAATGTAATGACAGCCTAAACCGCTTTGAACAAAGGAGGGAGGCCATTTTCAAGCACTTTTTTTTTCTTTAAAATTTCCATAGTAGAACATTTGTTTGCTAAAGCGAAAGCATTCAATTATGACAAATTATGGAAAAAACAACACGTTAAAAAATCTCCCAGTTATGTCAGAGTAGAAGATCTGAGTGAGTTTAATGAGCTGAAAAGTTCCCATAAGACAATCCAGGACAGTAAAAAAATTATTTGACAACCAACTTTCTTAAAGGACTCTAACTAATTTACCAATACATTTGAATCTTCTGAGAATATACATTTTGCACTCAGAGTAAACGCTGGCGTAGTCTTCATAAAAAATACATTTGTTGAATGTTTATTTTGCTTGTTAAACTGAAATGTAAGAACAGAATTGTTTGAATTTTTATTACATTTATTCTATGCTCTATATTCTGTGAAGTGATTTTTCAAAGCTTTTTAATGTTGACTCTTTTTTTCCTTTGCCTTCTAAATAATAAAATAATCCAGATGGCTACTTTCTTGGAACTCAGACTCTGATGTTTCTTACTCATCTCTACAGTTCTGCCCTGTTCTCTCCTGAATGCATCAATATTAATTGCGAAAATGTAAAAAAATAAATAGATTTTTAAAAAAGCAGGGCAGATTTGCAGTTGAAGCACAGATTTCTCCTTAAGACTAGAAGACTATTTTGAAACAAGCCTGTATTTAGTTTCCATTTTTTAAAATGGGAAAAAGGGGATGGTGGAGTGGTGGCAGGAAGACAACATTGCTGCTCCACAAGTGAATATAGCTTTGTGACGCACTAGGATATGTAATTACTTGGATATTTAACTACTTGGAATCTTTTGGACTACAGGATATTCATATTCTTCTGTATCTCATAAATGAAATTAAATTGGAACATCTGTTTGTTCTAGTCTAAATAACATATTTTATCTACAAAACCTACATAACTAGACAAAATTAGCTGTATTGTCCATGGGAAATCCCTCACTAGACTCTCAGGGTGCTGAGGATGAAGCCTCCAGGGTCCAGACAGAGGTCTCTGGAAGTCTGAACTTAAATAGCAGTTTCCATGAGTTAGACTTCAAAACCAGAATGGGCAGAAAATGAAACAGGGGCTAAAGTTTCTGATGGAAAGCTATAAGGATGCAGAAGAGAAGGGCTTGGTACTGTGTGGTACACTATCCGAGTACCCCTCAGTCTGTTCCCAGGTTCTTCATTATACACAGCAATAATTTCTGCCTTTTTTTTACATACATTTTATTAATATGAGTCATTAAAGCAAAAGGTAAAAACTGGCAGCCTGCAGCATATTATGTCAATAGTAAGCATTTAAAAGCCAGAAAAATTCAATTTACTACACCAATACTGTCAAATTCCCTTAAACTGACTGACTCCAGCTCTTCTCTGTGTCACCACCTCTTCAGAAACTCAGCCACCTCTCAGCTCTACTATTCCTGGCATCTCTCCAGCGTGCTAAACTTGACCCAAAGTGAGCACTCCCCTTAGCAGGATTTCCCCTGCCTCATTTTCAGAGATATGCCAAGATTTATGCTTTCATTTCAGGACTACAGAGGTGAATTTTTTAATAGGTAAATACTTATTTAACTCTTCAATACACGGGAGCAAGTTTATATCTATAAAATCCATTTTGCTCAGCCACTGATTCACTTCGAGTTCTTTGTGTATAGACAAAAGCCAAAGAAAGACTCCTATACCCCAAACTCCACAAAACCTGAAAAAAATAACCGCCATTGACCAGGAGAGGGAGACAAATGAGAACAGCCAAAATCGGGACTATTGTTGTTTACCCTAAATGAGGTATAATGTTTTACAAGGAATTTTTTCAAGCCCTCTTTCAAAGAGGGCGAGTGGGACATCCCCTTTAGAAAATAATCTGTATTCAGTTGCAATGTAAAACAAGTGTTTTCTGATTGCCTAAATTCCTGGAGATTTCTGTTTTCATTTTTCTTTCTCTCATCCCTACAGCTACAGACGAAAATTCAAACTCTTTCCCTAGAGAATTTCAGAGTTGGTCTGACCTGCCTTTTCTAAGGAAATCAGGAAGAGAGACTAAGGGAGCATGGCAGCAGGTAGAGCAGAAACTTTCCCTTTGTCAGAGTGGCCTCCCAGAGCCAGCGCCAGGTCTGCCAATATTTGAAAGTTATAAATCTTAATGTGAAAATGACAGGATATTTTTGACTCTGCTGAAAAATGTAAGAATGCAAGTAATTTCTGTTGGCATGGGGGCTGGTGGCAATGGATGGGGTGGAGGAAGGGGAAGCTGAGCTTTGCATAAAGGGGCTACTCCCTTTTAGCAGAGACAGCGGGCAGACAGCCTCTTGTGAGATGAGACGACTTTTTTTTCTTTATTCTCTTAAATCTTCTCTGTCTTAAGGCTAGGCAGGAACTACCTGTTTCGAAAAGCAGCATTCTTCTACTCCTGGAGCAGGGGGTCCTTGAAATGGATATGTAAAATGCAGCATAACTGCAAACTGCCGCTTTGTTCAGATTTTACTTGGTAAAGTAAAAGCGTGTGTGTGTGCATGCACATGTTTGTACATGTACATAAATTTCCCCCAAGGTCATTCCTGCTCTTATTTTAGAGGAAAGCAGTAAGCAGATGTGTTTCCTTCAGCAGGCAGTGAGGATGATGTGTTAACAGCCTGATTTAAAACACTCTGCAGGTGGTGAAGGGAGTGCGCAGGATGTGGACAGAAAACTGGAGGAGAAGAGGTCAACATGCTTGATGGCTGGGCTGCTGCTCAGCAGCAGTCTCAACAAACCAGAAAAATAGGTCAACAGAAACCTCATAAAATTCAACAAAAACAAATACAAAATCCTGTACCTGGAACAGAACTCCCACGAATCTGTACAGCTTAGGGGATCAACTAGAAAGCAGCTTTCCAAAAAAGGACCTGCGACTCCTGGTAGGCAAGAAGTTAAACATGGCTCAGCAGCACACTTTTGCAGAAATAAAGGCCAAGACTAAGGTGCATGAGTCAGAAGAATAGCTAGCACGTGCAAGGGAATTGTTATTTCCTTCTGTTTCCCCCAGCATATGCGAAACTGCACCACTCCAAAGTAGTGTCCTGGTTTGGGTTCCCCAGTGCTAGAAGCTATAGCAAGGTTTTTGGGCCTGAACCTGGGTAAGGTAGGACAGAAGACAGAAACAGGTGAAATAATGTTGCAATATTGTAGCAACAATGCAACACCCTGTAGGAGGAGAAGGTAATTTCACTTTAGAGAAAAATGGTCTTGGTGGGCTTCCTTGCAATTACAATTCCCATATATCCTTGTGATATATACACTCATTCCTCATGCGCTATTCACGCCAATGGTGATTTTTGGTCTGTGGTCTTCCAACACCTTATTGAATTCTTTTTTTGTGTGTCCAGGCAGTCAGGCCATTGACTGCTCTTATCTTGCTGATTCGCAGTCTCTGCTGAGGGTTGTAGCCCCCTTATCTTCTGGTTTATGCTTCTTGTGCACTTGGGCTCACTGGCAGAACATGAGGAACTGAAAAGTCCCAGACTTAGGAAAAACACTACCAAAACATCAGGGTGTTATCGACATTTTTCTTATACTGAAAGACTAAACACAGCACTGTACCAGCTGCTAGGAAAATTACTAAGTAAATTAACTCTATTGTGACCTAAAGGCTTCAACAAATCTAGCTACTCATGCTAAGTGAAACTGAGCAAACAGCATAAATCACACCATATAATAACCCTAAGTAACTTATTCTAATTAAAACTTACATATTTAAGCTAAACAACTAATATCTCCTAACACCAACCTTAATGTTTCTGTCCTCTACAAGACAGCTGAGTTTCGTTAACTGCAAAGGCAGCCACAGAGGAATCAAATTCTGCCCTGTACTACCTATTGGTAGTTACAGAGTAAACAGAACTAGACTATTCTTGGGGTAAATTTCAAGTAAAAATAAGGAAAAAAAAATCTTCACAGCAATGACGCTCAAATATTAGGATAAGTTGTCTAAAGAGAATGCAGAATAACTGCCTTTGGAGACATAAAAAATTTGTCTGGGCAATGCTACAGCCTCAAAAAAAAAGAAAATCGACCTCAAAACTAGTCTTTTTGGCAGGAGAGGGGCAGAGGAAGATGGCCCAGATGACCTCCAAAGGTCCTTTCCAACTTACTCTGTGATTCTGTAACTCTGAGTCTCTTCCTGGGTGCAGATGTCAAGGTGTTGGCAGTGGGGAGCTGCAGGGGTGCCCAATGTGCCAGACACAGCCAGTTCCAGCTGGCTCCAATGGAGGAGGAAGAGAAGGAGGAGGAGGTGCTACATGGCAGCAGATACTCCCTGCAACCTGTGAGGACCTGTGCCAGAGCAGATGAAAAATTTGAGATGAAAGGAGTATCAGAGAGAAACTGCTATGCAGTGATGGTAACATTCCCCCCTTGTCCCACTCTTCCTCACTGAAGGGCCTGAATGTGACCTGCAGTGGTAAGAAGCTGGTAGGACAGGCGTCTGGAGAGAGACAATGAAGTGAGCCTGGAAAACGGGAGGAAAGAAGTTTTCCCAAGTGTTTTAATGTTTGTTGTTTCCCAATACCCAAATCAGAAATTTTATTTAGATATATAAATTGGCAATAAATTTGGTTGATTTCCGGAAGGTAAGTCTGGTTTGCCTGCAATGGCAATTGGTAAACGATCTCCCCAACTTTATTTCAACACAGGAGGTTCCTCATTCCTGTTCTTCCTCTTCTCTCCAGCATCCTGCTGTGAATAGGGCATGGAGATGTGGGATGTGAGCAGCTGGGTGAGAGCCCAACTGCCAGACAGGGCCAACCCACCACAACTCCTTCTACTTCAACCAATTGGATGTGTATGAACTTTTCCTCCCACTTTCCTTAAGGAATCTCTACATTCTGCAAACATTTGTCACACCTTGCCAACCAGATGACTTGTGCCTGTTGTCTGCCATCCTCAAAGTCAATAGCAATTGTACATGTATTGTTACATCCAGGTACAGATGCAAGTGTCAGGCAACTACGGGAGAAGTCTTTACACCTATAGCGCTCATATTCCTAAGGATGATGAATTATTGACTTGCAGAGGTTCAGGTGGAGGTACCTATCATCACATGTGGTTGCCTCTCCTCGCTAAGGACGAACTGTCCAGGAACAGCTTGACAGTACATATCAGTGAAACAAATGAACAGCTTGCTGCCACAGAGCAGGTTGCTTATTTCTCTGCCACTTGTGTAGCAAACCAACTCTAGAGTTGGCTTCCACATTTGCTGGAGTCTTTGGGGAGCCAGCTCAACGCATGGATCTGGCAGAATGTTCCTCTTGGAGGATGGAAGTAGCATCTACCACATTAGTGAACTGAATATGCTCAGTGAGGTGTCTGACAAATGCCAGAGCTAGCACAGGTGAAAGGGGGAGAACTCATTCAGCAACAGCCAGCTGTTAGGTTTACTCAGCTGAATAATCAAACCAAAGCCAGGAAAAAAAGTGGCAAATATATTCCTATCCCCCCCCGCCTTGAGGTTGTGGGAAACATCCCTTGAGGTGTGTAGGGTCATTGCTTCAATGCTTTCAGAAGCAGGGAGGCCTGAAAACAAAGTTTTCACTGAAACCACCAGAAGTGCAGCAGAGCTGGCAAAAGCGCAGGCACACATACCGCTCCAGGTTGGCACAAAACCATGCCTGACAAAACCACCCAGCCACAGAAAAGTTGTGGCTCCAAACGGCAGAGAGACATCCCACAGCACCCACAGAATGAGGCGTGCTGTCTCCATTCTGCTCCAGATGCTAATGGAGGAAACTGCTCCACAAAGGGGAGTCAAACCCCCAGGCAATACCCTCTCCAAAACGGAATCAGGCCGTTTTCCTTTTGATGTGCAAGAACGGGGGATGGGATGAAGGGGGGGGGGGAAGAAAGGAAAATAAAAAACTTCTGTGTCATAACCACAGTGTCTTCTGCGGTTATGACAAAGCCAGATATGTTTATCTTTTCGGTGACTGCGTAGGGCAGGGGAAAGAGAGTAACACCCAGGCTTCTTTGTCTCCCCTACCGGCAGAGTGACTGGGGGAGACGGGCAGGCAGAGGGGGCCATGACGGTGCAGGCAATGGCGCTGCGCTGCTCCTTGAAGGGCTGTGACAAGAAAGGACAGCGCACCAAGGGTCCCATGTCTTCAGGCAGGCGTACCTGTGCCGGGGGTGGAAGGTGGCGTGTCCGGGTATGGGACAGGCAGGGAAGGAGAGCGGCATCTCCCAGCAGCACACAACTGCGGGGAAGGGCAGGGGCCTGAGAGGGGCCCAGGCACAGCCACGTCCTTGGACCGAGAAGGGGAAAGCTTAACACGTGCCCATTTCTTCCTTACAGATAAAATTTGCAAAACACGCACTATTTCCCCGATTGTGGAGGAGAGGGAAACGCGGGTAGGAAGGCAGGGCAAAGAGACAAAGCGCCGCTTAGGCTGAGGGCGGCAGCAGCCCCCACGGGGCGGTGGCAGCGGGCCGTGCCTGTCCCCGCTGTGCGGAGAGCACCCGGCTCGGCAGGGCCCCTCCACCCCCCGAGGCACTGCGGGGGCCGGGGCAGCACCGGTGCTCGGTGCCGCAGGGAAAGAGAGCGGGCGGAGGTGGAGGAGGAGGAAGAAGAGGAGGAGGAGGAGAGGGGGCGGGGGAGGGAGAGGAGGCGCTGCTCCGCCGCCAGCAGATCCGGCCGCCGCCAGTTCCAGCCGGTTTGGGCCGGTTGAGGCGCTGGAAGGAAACCGCAGCTGCTGAGGTCACCGCCTGCACCCGGGCGGGCGGTACTCTCCGGGCTGGATCAGGCAGAGTCCTCGGAGCGGGATTCCGCGCGACGTCGCCCCGCGCGGCCGCCGCCGGCCTGGCCTGGCCCCGGGCGGGAAACTCCACTCCTGTTTTTCCGTGTCGCCCGGCGCGGCCCCAGGCGGCCGGCTGGGTAGGGAGGCCCCCGGTGTCGGGTTTCAACCGGAGCGGCGGGTTTAGCAGCCGGCGGGGGAGGGGGCGCCTCAGGGCCCAGCTGGGCCTCAGGGCCGGGGTTGGGGGGGATGCTCGCTGCAGCCCAGTGGGGAAACGCCGCCCCGGGCCGCCCCTCACACGGCCCGGCTGCCCCCGAGCCCCCGGTGCCGGCTCCTGCCGCAAAACCCGCCCGGGGTGCTTTCGGCGAGCCGTTGGGAGACTGGGGGTGCGGGGCAGCGCCTCTGAGGTGGCCGGGGGTGGGGAACCTTGGGGGTGCTGGTCCCGTGTGGTGAAAGGGACTTGGATTTTCCTGGTGAACCTCAAGCACAGGTTTTTGGGGAGAATGTCCCGTAAAATGCCCGCCAAACCGCGCTTGTGTTCCGTGTTCCCTTGGTGCTTTGTATTTGCAAAAATAAAAATACTGCACTTGGGGTACAAAAAGGCACCTGAACTCTTTTGTAGGGGAAGCGATGATCTCTCCCCCCCCCAAAAAAAAGACATTCGCTGTTTTTTCCTCCCCTGGCTGATAGAATCTTGTTATTCCCGTGTCCGTCACTGGAGCAGAGAGCCACCGGCTCCTGACTTTATTTGGGAAATTATTTCACTCTTTACCTAGTAGAAAGCACTTCTTTGGCCTTCCTCGGCCTAAAGTACTGTTTTATTATGTTGTACTTTCCAGATCCATTTTCAATGGCCATACAGCATAGTAAGTCAATCAACTTTTAACTAATGGTGTACTTTTCACCTGTACCTATTACTTGAGCGGAGATCTGCAATTGCAACAGATGCAATTTCTGGTTTTTGTGTTCTTTTGTTCTTTCTGTCACACTGGGCTGGTAATAGCAATGTAAACCGGCCCGTGGTGTTTCAGCCTAAGGCTAACTCAATCATCTTGTCATCATACTGAACAGCAAAAGAACAGCCTTGTTCCCTCTCTTTATATTAGATCAGCTCTCTCCATGTGTCTTTAATCTCCTTCTAAGCATTTGATCTGCTTCTAGTTTCAGTCTTTCATCTCTGCCTCTTACTGGGTATATTGTTCTTCAGATAAACCAGATAAATGGAGGATGCTCCCTGTCCACCATCGTGTGACTCACTCAATGACCAAGCAGTTTCCTGCGTGTATGTATTAAATACTGGTGAATATGTGTTGCTCCAGTCAGAGTTGCTATGTTAATTTTGTCACACTTGAAGTGTATTACATTTTTATAAAATTAAAAAAAAAAAAAGGTAAGTTTCTAAATCACAAAACAGCATTTTTCTCTCCTTTTACCCCAATTGTCTCCCCCAGTATGTTTATTTGTTACAACATTCTGGTGTAACCGTAAGAGTGCGTGTAAGATATTACAAGTGAGTCAAACATTAAGCAGATTACTTCAGTCATTTGCATATTTCAGATGTTTGGGTTAACACATTGCTCAGGAAGTTTATGTTCTTGCACTTTCAAGAAACAACAGCGTATCACCTACGTCACAAATCCTTTTATAGGGTAGGCATGAAAAAAAAATCTGTTCACACAAGCATGAGAACAAGCTTAAGGGAGTTGGTGAAGGTCACCGCGAGTCAAGTCACGTCGCGTCATGCACAGGGCATCGATCATCTGGCAGCAAATCACTAGACTACACTACTCTTCTCAAATTACTGGGGTTTACATTTTTAGACAAAATTGAATTGCCACTCATCTTCCACCTATGTGCAAAGACTAGAATTGAGGATTCTGTAGAAACAGTTGAGAATACCACAGACATCTAAAGCTATGTAAGATGTTCAGTGAATTATTTTGCTTTTGTTGCTTTTCTCCACTGTTTCCTAGGCGACAATAAACTTTGAATATGGGTCCTGACAGATAAATGAAAAGAGAGATACAGTCTTTTAAGCGTACATACTTACATATAAAAGCATACTGCATAGAGTTGCCTAGTGTAATTGAATAAATGGAATTTGTTGGTTTAATCCTCAATTTGCATGATGTTTTGAATGGAATATAAAACTGGAGGACTAGCAAGGGTATCCTTCCAGGAGATCTGGGAGCATCTTCTTTTTTTGTCACTAGAATGTGTGTTTGAACTTGATGTTTCAACCAGACTCCAGTGTGTGTAACTAGATTAGGTCAGCTCGAGATTCTTCTTGCCTTGTGTTGTACACCTCGTGTGTGCAGAATTGCAGAGATACTTTGTTCTGCCCCAGACCTGGCTGAATTTTAACCATGCCGACAGATCTCTTTGGGATAACTAGAGGTGACTACCTCCACACCCATTCTCTCCTTTTTATAGTGGGGGAAAAAAAGCAAAGTGCCTATGTCCATCCTCTCAGAAGGCTGGTCTCTCTCAGTCTCCCATTTTCCTTCTTTGCTGACTGTCAAGACAGATTATGTGGAACCTCCAGAGATACTTAGCCACACAAAAGTAGCATAGATGTTGATAGCAGGATATTAAGATGTGTGAAGCCCTTTCAAATTAACAATCAAACTTGCCTACGGCTGACCTACTTGACACGAGTTGCCTTTCCTCAAACGTGTTATTACAGGGGATGTATTTCTCTTGTATTTCAGGGCAGAAACATCTTCTGCTCTTGTGCCTCAAAATGCATTTTAGTGGTAGAAAACAAGCTCAAAATATGCAGCAGCAAGGCAGAAACTTATGTAGTTAAGCTTTGCGTTAACAGTGAGGGAACTAAGATTTTGCGGAAGACATAGATAAAATGAAGTTAAGGCAGGGAAGTTTGGTACCTGTGCTTTATACCCGAGGATACCTGGACACAAACAGTGAAAGGAAGAAAAGAAGTAGTAAAGCCACCAAATGTTGTAGAGGTATATGCCTTACCATGGTTTCAGCTCATGCAAATTTTGACTTTAAAAGTTAATTCATGGCCATTCTTCTCCACGCAGCTGTGCACATGCATGCAGCTTCTCCTCCAGTGCACTTCCCAAGAGAAAAACACCTATTAGATGTGGATGTTGGGTGTAATACTGCATTGTGTTGAGAGAGAGGATTCGTTAAGGAGTGTATGTGGAAGGCTGTGGATTTAAGATCATTTTACTCTCAAAATTTCTTCAGGACTAATAGCAGGGATGAAAGAATGGAAGGGGAAAATGTCTTTTTAAGGAATCCGCTAAACTGGGACCTGAAGATTAGAACTGAATGTGTCTGTCAACAAACCTATACGTATAACATGGGACGCAATGACTAACAATATCTTATTTTTTTTCTAGAAAATGAGAGTTTTATTTGTATGGATGATTCTAAGGCACCACCTATTACTAAGGTTGACTGCACTTCCTATGGTAAACCCATTTCCAATTGCAAAAACTTTCATAAAATATTAAATGTTGAGGCTAAAACTTTCTGCTCACATGTCTGGTGTTTGTATTTAATTTTATTACATTTTAATTTATTTGGGAAATTGCAGCCATAAACATTCCTCTATTTCCGAGAATGAGGTCAAGGAAAAAGGAGAGACTGTTTCCCTCCGTGAAGAAATTCTGATGTGTTTTACTTTTGGAAGTTCCAGAGTAACTTGACATTTTGAAGAGAAATGGCCTTTATGTTGGGGATGTGCTTTTTGCTGTTCCTGTGAAGCTCTGCATACATTTGAACATCATAATCCCATCTAGCTCTCTGAATCAAGATCCCACTGTGCTACGCTCTGTACAGACACAACTCCAAGGTAGGTCTTGCCACAGAAATGTGCTGATCAGGATGCACAGAGCAGGACAGCAGATGGATATAGACAGGTTGGTAAAGGAGTTAAGGAGCAGGGAGTTAATGGACTGCTACTGATCCGTGAGATAAATAGTGGTCTCAGCAGACCAATATATGAGCCACATTTCTTGCATCCACATTGGGCATACTGCAGCTGAGGACTGAGCATGGTCTTTGGTTGTAGCTGTGATATGTTTGAGGGATGAACTATGGCCAAAAAACAGGACTAAAACCAAAATGTCTGTCTCAGTTACTCTCTACCCTATTGATGCTCAAAGAGTGTGTCCTGGTTCCAGCAGGGTTAGGGTTAAGCTGGCCTGGGAAGTCGAAGTTGGTTCGAGGTAGAGGGACATCCAGGGTGCTGTCGGTGAGCGGTCAGTGAGTGGTGGTATTGTAAACCACCACAGAGTGGAAAGAGGGGACCTGATTTACACAGAAGAAGGACAGGAACTAGGTATGGGAGGGAGAACCTTATGTGAGATATGGGTATCCCAGGAATACAACTGGTGCAGCAGAAGGAAACAGAGAAAACAGGGTCAGAGACTGCAATTTAATATGGAAGTACAGTAGACTGGCTGGTCAAGAAAATTGGGTGGAGAATTGAGGAAGAAGTGGAGTCTGGGGGTTTTTGAGCTGTTCGGGCAAGGCTTTGGAGAGGGATAATATATGCTATGAAAGTAAGCGGGATATTAAATCATCCATCTTGGATCTTGGAGAAGACTGCATCTGTCCTGGGAGGAAGATGGTAGAAATTTTCATGAGCTGAGCAAGAAAGTATGGGCTGGAAATAAGAGGTAAGAGAGAGTAAAGATTGGGAGTCAACGTGGAAAGACTGAAGCAGAAGGGGTCATTTTCAAGGGAGACAGGCAGAGGAGTTTAAGACTGATCTACTAAATTTCTATTTCAGGTCTGGAATAAAATTCATGATTTCTGAATCACCCCAGTCATCAGATGTAAGCAAATTGTACTGAAATCCACTCACAAGTGCATGGCACTCTGCATAGCAGATGAAAACGCTTTACCTCAGTTATTTCTCTGCCAGCACAAATCACAGAAGTCTGTAATTCGATCTTGTTTAGGGCCAAAGTGTCAAGCTGACATCATGTGATTCTGTTGCTAGGGAAGAATAAGAAAATAGGTCAAATTTTGTTCATTTTCTGTTAAAAATTACTGATAAAAATCCTCATTTAAACCATTGTTAAGGCTGCAAAATCAAGTATTCGTTCCAAAAACACCAGAATAAAGGTTTCCCGCACAACTCCAATGCATCCCTTGTTTCCAGTAAACGTTATGGTCATTCACAAGATCTTTGCCATATGCAGGGTACAGTGTTGTAGGAATGAATCAAGATTATATAATAAAGGAAACAACCCCAGACATTCTGCATTTCTTGCTGGAGACAGAAGTTGTGCAGTAGGTCACCGTTCTAGTCTGAATATTGCTTACATTTTTTAACAGTTTGCACTGTTAAAGAAATCTCTAGATTTCTTATTAAGTTGGGCCTTGGCTAATAGCTTTTGTTGTTACTAATTGTAAACAAGCCTGATTAATGCTCTTGGTGTTTGGTCTCAGCTTTTAACTTACTGGCGATACAAAGAAATGTGGTCTCTTTGATGGTTCTTTTCTTTAAGACATCTGAGCAGTGTGTTGTTTCTCTTTCTTTGGGGACATACTGATCCTGGCTGGCCATCACGTTAGATTTTTTTTTTTTGCTTCCTCCATCTCCTTAAGAATTCAACAAAGTTTCCTCATTTTTGTTATGCATACAAAATAAACCAAATTCTTTGTTGCTGTAGCATTTAGGAAATGCTTTGTGCCTTGTTAGTGTTAAGGATTAAAATACAGGCAGTAGGATATATTTCTAGGATGAGTAAGTGCTTATCTGTGTTACTCTTCATTTTCTAATGCAATTTATAGATAAAAACCTATGTTAAACCTTTACATGTAATTATTTGGTTCTAGTTTAGCTTCCTTTAACAGCTAGGGCAGAAACATTTTCACTTATTCATTTGCTTTAGGGAATTCTAATTACCTCTTGCTGAAAAAGGTAGTGCAATTGTCCCTCAGGATAAGGGAGACCAGAAGTAGTCTGGCTTCAGAGCAAGTTTACTGTTTGTCTAGAATTCTCCAAATCTTTGAGAGCAAGAGAGATTTCTCTCCAATTTGGGTTCTTGACCACAGCAATGAGAACCTTGGCAAATAATATATTTAGAGAAGAAAATGCTTTCTTCTTCCCTTCTGATAAGTCACACAGAAAAACAAAAAAAAAAATCTGAGATGAATTAATTTTGCTTAGAGCACTTCAGAATACTTTCCAGCTGAGATTAAACATGGAAAATTCTCAAGGCTTAATGTGGAAAGCTTAAACACACAAATACTTCAAAAACTCCCATGTATAAAAAGTTGCTAGAATGATTTTGAACCCTCAATTATGATGCACTATCAAGTGTCTGCTATAATACAAGTAATCATAACTAATGAATAATGGAGACTCACAAGAAATAAATCTTAAAGGAAAGGGTTTGGGTTTTTTCTCCAGAGGTCCCATGATCTATATATAACTCCCATTAATGTTATCTGGGTTGTTGTTATTGACCACAGGATAGAGTTATTGCAGAGACTTAGGGGATCAGCAGTTTTCTCTTTAACTGTCTAACCTGCAGTTGGTATTGCCTGGTGGTCTCTCTTAGTTACCTGAGAGTGGGGAACCTGAACTCCTGCACAAGCTCCTAATTCATTCACATTGTGGCCACATCCAGGCCTGAGCACCTCTGAAAAACAGCTTGAAGAAGGTCAGAGAAGAATCGAGAACTTCCTTTCTGTAGAGTTCCTGATGAAGTGTTTACATGAGCAAGGTATTACGCATCTCCATGATTTTAAATGGTAGCTCAGTCATGAATGCAAGTTTTTTACAGTCTTAGTATCTTAGTGACTCAGAACTTGACGAGAAGAGGGAAGGAGAAGGAGAACAGGAAAGTGAAACTATCACCAGTTTCTTTTCTCTCAGAGTGTAAATGTCAAATTGGAAGAGTCAAGAACAGGTCTCGTGAGAGAGCACCAGAAGAGAAGCAAGTGTGGTGATGAGAATGGGAAGAGAGAAAAGTTGGAAAAGTTACACAAGGCGTAAGAGGAAAGGGGAAAACATTGTAGATTGAAGAAAGGTAAGAGAAGAAGGGAGGTTGCCAGGGGAAAGTAATAAAGTGTGAAGGAGAGCAAATGAAGAGTAAAACAAGCAAACACACAAAAAAGTAGGAGTCATGAAAAGCAGATCCGTAGCCTTCCTTCCAGAAATCCTTTAGAGGTCAAAATATCTCCATGGACCTCAGTAAAAGGTCAATTTTTACTCCAAGATTTATCTTCTAAATGATACAAAGTCTTGTTTGGTGTACTGTAGCTGAGAGTTCATATGCAGCACAAAAAATTATTGGTACAGCCGTGCAGGCTATGGCTTATAAACATTTGTGTTTATAGTTCTTTGAGCTGCGAGATAACCAAGAAGTTGTGATTCATCTAGCCTTTAGAAGTTATTGGGCTTTGCCTCAGAGCAGAGAGGTTATTAATGTGATATTCCTGGAGGAATGTTTTAAATTGCATTCATTGATTGGACAATAGCGATTGTCTGAATTACAGTTTTTATAACGGCAGTTTTCTGAGTTTTGTAGTTTACCCATGGGGGGTGGTGGCAGGTGTTTTAATGAATGTGGTCTGTAATACTTCTTTTCCTGAACTGGACTAAGAAACTTTCAGAATTAATCTTCCATTAGGGGTGGAAGAATATCTCCCTTCAATTAAGCAACAACTACCTCATTTCAACTAAGATGGGAAAAGTTTGTGCTCCTTTGCAGTGCCAGAGAATGTTCTCCATCACCAAACAAATGCACGTATTGGCAAACAAAACAGGTAAATATCAGACCTGTATGGGAGAAATATATTTTGCTGGCAGTTTTCTTGGAAAATATATCCTGTTACTAGGTTCCTGCTAAGGTTATTGCTGATTTCAGGCAATATTATTGTGTACAGTCTTTCTGGAGAAGTGGAATTGATCTGAGCCTCCTGCTTCCACTGTCATTTTTAACCTGCTAGAAGTAATTCACAGTTCCTCTAGTTTGAGCAATAAGCTGGATAATTATATAAGCTATCCTACCAGTTTTGGATCACACATTGCCCCATATTTGTGTTGTGTATCCCTTGGCTAGAAATAAGGAATATATACGCTTAAATGTCATGGGTTTAAATCCGTATTTTTTTAACAGTGCCTCTTATCACAACAATCCATTTGTTAAAACAAGTTCTTTCTTGTTTTTCTGTCAGTGTTTGTGAGTTCTTTTTTTTTAATTCTGGGGCTTCACAAAGTGTTCAGTGTGTGACAACATAGAGACTAAACTCTCCAAATGTCAGCAGAGGTGTGTAAAGGATTTCCTAGGATGTTTCCTAGGATGAGAGAAAAAATGTTGAAAACTGATGAGACGCTGCAGCAGGATTTGAAATAGCACTAATTTATGTCTAGCTGATGGGTGTATATCATAGTTCAAATGTTTTCTTAATGTAATTTGAGCTGGACTCATATTTCCAAGCAAACTGTATATCCACATGTGAGATGAAAAGGCAGGAACACTTTGACATCGTACCATGAAATGCTTAATGCAATCAGGACTATTAAACCAGTGAAATATAACAAAAAGTATTTATCTTCCTTTATGCTTGCATTAGGATTGCTTAAAAAGTGGAGAGGAGGGAGGAGAGAGAATTTTTCTCATTGATCATTCGAGTAACTCCCATTTGAACAATAGTGCTCTAACCAGAAGCCTGTGTCTGGAATGGAAATCCTCTCCCACACCCTTCCAGGCTGACCTTCCCTCCTCCCATCTACCATAGCTCATACTTCAGAGCTGAGCTGAGCTGGTTGCCAGCAGACTGTAAGCTGCCAGCAGGAATGCATTATTTACTCAAAAGAAAAGCAGAGGCACAACCACTAACTGCCCCCCATGCCCCACGCCCTACAGGAGCAGATGTATTTCTACGTAGGAGCTGAACTTGCTATTCCTTATAGGTAACAGCAGCAAAGCTCATAAAAACCATCACCTGTGCCCACCTACACGAGGGCATTTTGATCAAGAGGTTGCATCTCTTCCCAGAAAGTTAAGTAATTCATGGCAGCTGACCTGTCCCTGCGTTCTCATGTGATCAAGTCCTCGAGCCAAATCCAAGAGTGCTGTTCTCATGTGATTTAGGCAATCTGCTCACGTCTGGTAGGCAAAGAAGATGTGGATCAATAAAAGCAAAATTTTTATAAGAGGACATAAAAATTATGCCGTTGCCCTTGGGCGTGGGACATTGAATAGCAGGTCTTGTTTTCTTCTAAGAAATGTATATAAAGATAGTTACGTGTTTGTACCAGCAGACTTTGCAAGAGGACGTGTGTCAGTAGTTGAGTCTCTTTTGCCCATCTGCTGAGCAAAACCAAGCTGGCAGCAGTGCCCCTTGCGCTGGAGTTGCATCCATTTGTAGACTTTTCGGCTCTGCCGTTCCATTGGTTATGGAGACTGGGAGGGCTAAATTTTCTTTAGCTTTGTCAGTTAAACTTTAAGAAATTAGGTAGAACGGTGTAAAAATCCTAAATTAGAAGTGTTCCAATTCTACAGAAGTTTTATAAAAGCCAAGAATATTTTTGCTTTTCTTCTCCATCTTTTTTTTTTTGTTGGCAATAAATACTCCCTCACCACTATTCATCAACCATAATTGCAGCATCTGTGTCAATGTGTGCACACTGTGCTTGGAATATATTTTGATACCCAGATAGGTTTTTTAACTTTTAACTGCAGGAGGACCTCTCCATGGAATTAGGTGTGATGAAGCAAGGGAAATTACATAGAGAAATGGTTGGTCATAGTGAGATGATGGCAATATAACAAGTTAAACATTAAACATTCATAAATAGATGAAGTAATTAAGCCCAATGGCATTGGATCCTGTACAGGAATTTTTATTCAAATAACCATTCAAATATGTTTTTTCCCCTGGAATACTCATATTTGTCCAATAAACATTCTTTGTATCATGTCATCATGGAAAATGTGGAATGGAGAGAGTTCTGCCTACCAGAGCTAGGCATTTCAGTGTGACACAGTGAAAAAAAAAAAAAAAAGTCAAGGGCTGTCTCTGTAAATGAAATATTGTGAAACAAGCTGGGGTGTGAATTTAAGAGCACAACAGCTATTCTCACCCTTCTTAACTAACAGGAAGAGCACTCATTCTGTCTTCAATTTTGTGTGTTACATTGGCAGGTAGACAAGCTCTCAAAAACATGTTTGTTTTAACAGTATTTTGAAGTTAGTGTGAGTTGGGGGAGGCAATGAATTTAAAAACGCAATGGCTGCTCTGAAACAACTGCACATGGGTATTTCTTATTCAGAACAAAATTATCCACACATGGTCTTAATCAGGAAAACCTTCATGTGTAAACAAGTCTTAATAATGTATTTACTTAGAGTCTAAGTGACAAAATTTGACAGTCAAAGGGTGGTTGTTTATTCACTCCACTCAGAAGCTGTAAAGCTGAATCTAAGCAAGGGCTTTTGGATACAAATTGGGACCAGACTGTCCTCCAGCTCAGTTAGAGCATTAGGCAAGCAAGATGTATGAGAAGAGGTTTGCAAGCCATGTTTCTTTTTTCCACTTCCCCTAGACCCATCTTAAAGCCACACCCATCCATTTGGTGACTGGACGAGGTCTGAGGGTGCAGTTAACCATGGAGGAGTGATCTTCTAGGCATCAAATAGCCAGAGATCCCAGAGCACAATTCACGCATGTTGAAGAGGCCTGAGTCTAGAAGTATTGGGTCACAGATGTCTTTGGCTTGATGTACTTGAGAACATTCATTGTCAGTGACACCTCCCAGCCTCAGCAGATCAAGGGAGTTTCAGAAAGAAGATGAAGTTTGGGCTTGTATGTGCAGGTTTGCCATTGCTTTTATCTTCTTTGCTCTTTACTGTTAGGAGGAGGGACTCCCCCCAGCACATGGGGAGGGACAATCTCATGCACAGGTCATTTTATGGGAAGGCATATGGAGGACCCTTGCCTCATCTTTTTTCCAGGTGGGGAAGAAGACATTGTCAGTTCATGATTGCCATGAGGTGATGGCTGATGTGCCGGAAATGCTGACAACTCCAGGGGTGTAGTGTCCGGGCCAGGTAAACCTGTTAAACAACTCTAGCAACTCCCACGCATTATCATGCTCTAGAGCTGTTCTGGAGGCCTCCGGTCTTTGCTCAGCAGGAATGCCTCTGTATAGTGCTGCTTCTTTGTGGCCTGTCCCACAAAAAGTACATGGCAAAAGTCTCAAATTTTGTTTCTGATTTCAGGTTTCAGTACCAAGGGACAGAGAGAATGGTTCCTTTTCAACAGAAATACCTCTAACCACTTCTTGTGGCTTAAACTCTTGCCATCTCATATTTTAAATTAAACCACAATACTGTTAGAGCTACCACAAAGGAATGGGTTGAATGCATAGCACTTCATTCCCAGGTACCAGCTGCCAGTTCAGCTGAACGTGCACCGTGTGCTTACCCCATCAAACCAGTCCTTGCCTCAATGCTCAGAGAAACGCAGTGACGGATACAAAGCGCATTTTATCTAAACGTTCTTGCAAGAACGGGTGACCCAACAAGTAGACACACCTGGGGTCCCGGAGTGACTCCTTTTCATTCCCTATTCCCGGCTGAAGTGTCCCTCCCCTGCTTCCCCCAGTGACTGGGTGCTCCAGAGTTCCCAGTCTATCCCAGGCTCCTAAAACTGCTTCCCTTTGTCCCGCCTCTGCTTCTCTCCATCGCCCCACCTACACCTCTTCCTTCACTTGTTTATTTCTTCCCTTTTTGGGTAATATTGCTCCATGTTGCTGGGCTCAGTTAACCATTCATCCTTCCTTCAAACCGCTAATCCCTATAGACTGGTTTCCCTTTTGTCTAAGTGATGAGCATTCTTGCCTGTCTCCTGATAAGGCCATTTGTTCTTATTCACCTCCTGGCCACATCATTGTTCCTTTGTAAAAGCAATACCTACATTTTCCTTACAATGCCTTCTGAGACCAGCTTCTGCCTTCCCCCCACCAGAGGTGACAGGCGCTGGAATGTGAACCTTTGACACCACCTTTTCCAGCCAGGATGACTAACAATGGCTGCATGACAATGCCATGGAAACAGTTGTTAGGAAAACAATAGTGTTGCTGGTGACCAGACCCAAGTGGAGGGCTGGTGTGGTGAGCCAGGCGCAATGCTCCTCGGGACGTTGAAACCTTGGCTGATGCTGCTTCTCGCAGTGTTCCCACCAACATCCAGCCCTTCAGCAGGTGATCCTAAACAGTCCTTCCAAATGCTGTTCCCTTAGCATCAGGTCCTAACCCTCAAGATGTTTATTCCTCCTGCTGCTTCTCCCTCGCTAACGCAATTTATCCCTCCTCAGTGAGTCAGTACAATGGTGTGTGGAGCTGCACTTTTAATTAGGTCATTGAAAAGGTGGGGAGAAAAATCCACAACCTATTTTCCCCCCTGTAAAGTTACATTTCAAACTGATACTTCTGTGATCTGGGGTAGAATCCATCTCCATAAAGGGTTTATCAGTACAGTGAAAGGGGTGGCAGACAGCTGGGGGTAGGAGCAAGATGATGTTTGGTGATGATCATCAAGTTTGCTGATGGCACCAAGCTGGGAGGTGCTGTTGACTCTCTTGAGGGACAGGAGGCCTTGCAGAGGGATCTAGATAGATGGGTGCATTGGTCTGTGATTAATGGGATGCCATTTAACAAGTCAAAATGCTGGATTCTGCATGTAGGATGGAGTAAGGCTGGGCACAAGTATAAACTGGGAGAGGAGTGGCTGGAGAGCAGCGCTGCAGAAAGGGGTCTGGGGGTGCTGGTTGAGAGCAGGTGCTCAATTTGAGTCAGCAGTGTGCCCTGGCAGCCCAGAGGGCAAACTACATCCTGGGTGCATCAAACACCCTCCCTGGGGAGCGACTGTTTATTAGTGTAGCAGTAAGACGAGGGGCAGTGGTTTTAAACTGAAAGAGGGGAGATTTAGATTAGATACTAGGAAGAAATTCTTTACTGTGAGGGTGGTGATATGCTGGCCCACGTTGCCCAGAGAAGTTGTGGATGCCCCATCCCTGGAAGTGTTCAAGGGAAGGCTGGATGGGGCTTTGAGCAACCTGGTCTGGTGGGAGGTGTCCCTGTCCAGGGCAGGGGGGTTGGAACTAGATGATCTTTAAGGTCCCTTCCAACTCTAACCATTCTATGATTGTATGAAACACAGTATAACCAGCCTGTCAAAAGAAGGGATTATCCAGCTGTATTCATCCTTGAGCATTGTGTGCAGTTCTGGGACCCACAATTTCAGACAGACAAAGGAGGACAACAAATCTGGTGAAAGGGCTGGAAAGCACGTCCAGTGAGGGGCAGCTAAGAACTTTGGGCTTGTCCAATTTGGAGAAAAGGAGGCTGAGGGGCGACCTCATTGCTCTGTACAGCTTCCTGAAGAGGAAAAGATGAGGGAGAGCTGCTTCTCCCTGGAATCCAGTGACAGAACATGTGGGAATGGTTCAAGGCTGCACCAGGGGAGGTTTAGAACTGGACATTAGGAAACATTTTTTACTGAGAGGGTGTCATATTAAATGTTGAGGCTAAAACTTTCTGCTCACATGTCTGGTGTTTGTATTTAATTTTATTACATTTTAATTTATTTGGGAAATTGCAGCCATAAACATTCCTCTATTTCCGAGAATGAGGTCAAGGAAAAAGGAGAGACTGTTTCCCTCCGTGAAGAAATTCTGATGTGTTTTACTTTTGGAAGTTCCAGAGTAACTTGACATTTTGAAGAGAAATGGCCTTTATGTTGGGGATGTGCTTTTTGCTGTTCCTGTGAAGCTCTGCATACATTTGAACATCATAATCCCATCTAGCTCTCTGAATCAAGATCCCACTGTGCTACGCTCTGTACAGACACAACTCCAAGGTAGGTCTTGCCACAGAAATGTGCTGATCAGGATGCACAGAGCAGGACAGCAGATGGATATAGACAGGTTGGTAAAGGAGTTAAGGAGCAGGGAGTTAATGGACTGCTACTGATCCGTGAGATAAATAGTGGTCTCAGCAGACCAATATATGAGCCACATTTCTTGCATCCACATTGGGCATACTGCAGCTGAGGACTGAGCATGGTCTTTGGTTGTAGCTGTGATATGTTTGAGGGATGAACTATGGCCAAAAAACAGGACTAAAACCAAAATGTCTGTCTCAGTTACTCTCTACCCTATTGATGCTCAAAGAGTGTGTCCTGGTTCCAGCAGGGTTAGGGTTAAGCTGGCCTGGGAAGTCGAAGTTGGTTCGAGGTAGAGGGACATCCAGGGTGCTGTCGGTGAGCGGTCAGTGAGTGGTGGTATTGTAAACCACCACAGAGTGGAAAGAGGGGACCTGATTTACACAGAAGAAGGACAGGAACTAGGTATGGGAGGGAGAACCTTATGTGAGATATGGGTATCCCAGGAATACAACTGGTGCAGCAGAAGGAAACAGAGAAAACAGGGTCAGAGACTGCAATTTAATATGGAAGTACAGTAGACTGGCTGGTCAAGAAAATTGGGTGGAGAATTGAGGAAGAAGTGGAGTCTGGGGGTTTTTGAGCTGTTCGGGCAAGGCTTTGGAGAGGGATAATATATGCTATGAAAGTAAGCGGGATATTAAATCATCCATCTTGGATCTTGGAGAAGACTGCATCTGTCCTGGGAGGAAGATGGTAGAAATTTTCATGAGCTGAGCAAGAAAGTATGGGCTGGAAATAAGAGGTAAGAGAGAGTAAAGATTGGGAGTCAACGTGGAAAGACTGAAGCAGAAGGGGTCATTTTCAAGGGAGACAGGCAGAGGAGTTTAAGACTGATCTACTAAATTTCTATTTCAGGTCTGGAATAAAATTCATGATTTCTGAATCACCCCAGTCATCAGATGTAAGCAAATTGTACTGAAATCCACTCACAAGTGCATGGCACTCTGCATAGCAGATGAAAACGCTTTACCTCAGTTATTTCTCTGCCAGCACAAATCACAGAAGTCTGTAATTCGATCTTGTTTAGGGCCAAAGTGTCAAGCTGACATCATGTGATTCTGTTGCTAGGGAAGAATAAGAAAATAGGTCAAATTTTGTTCATTTTCTGTTAAAAATTACTGATAAAAATCCTCATTTAAACCATTGTTAAGGCTGCAAAATCAAGTATTCGTTCCAAAAACACCAGAATAAAGGTTTCCCGCACAACTCCAATGCATCCCTTGTTTCCAGTAAACGTTATGGTCATTCACAAGATCTTTGCCATATGCAGGGTACAGTGTTGTAGGAATGAATCAAGATTATATAATAAAGGAAACAACCCCAGACATTCTGCATTTCTTGCTGGAGACAGAAGTTGTGCAGTAGGTCACCGTTCTAGTCTGAATATTGCTTACATTTTTTAACAGTTTGCACTGTTAAAGAAATCTCTAGATTTCTTATTAAGTTGGGCCTTGGCTAATAGCTTTTGTTGTTACTAATTGTAAACAAGCCTGATTAATGCTCTTGGTGTTTGGTCTCAGCTTTTAACTTACTGGCGATACAAAGAAATGTGGTCTCTTTGATGGTTCTTTTCTTTAAGACATCTGAGCAGTGTGTTGTTTCTCTTTCTTTGGGGACATACTGATCCTGGCTGGCCATCACGTTAGATTTTTTTTTTTTGCTTCCTCCATCTCCTTAAGAATTCAACAAAGTTTCCTCATTTTTGTTATGCATACAAAATAAACCAAATTCTTTGTTGCTGTAGCATTTAGGAAATGCTTTGTGCCTTGTTAGTGTTAAGGATTAAAATACAGGCAGTAGGATATATTTCTAGGATGAGTAAGTGCTTATCTGTGTTACTCTTCATTTTCTAATGCAATTTATAGATAAAAACCTATGTTAAACCTTTACATGTAATTATTTGGTTCTAGTTTAGCTTCCTTTAACAGCTAGGGCAGAAACATTTTCACTTATTCATTTGCTTTAGGGAATTCTAATTACCTCTTGCTGAAAAAGGTAGTGCAATTGTCCCTCAGGATAAGGGAGACCAGAAGTAGTCTGGCTTCAGAGCAAGTTTACTGTTTGTCTAGAATTCTCCAAATCTTTGAGAGCAAGAGAGATTTCTCTCCAATTTGGGTTCTTGACCACAGCAATGAGAACCTTGGCAAATAATATATTTAGAGAAGAAAATGCTTTCTTCTTCCCTTCTGATAAGTCACACAGAAAAACAAAAAAAAAAATCTGAGATGAATTAATTTTGCTTAGAGCACTTCAGAATACTTTCCAGCTGAGATTAAACATGGAAAATTCTCAAGGCTTAATGTGGAAAGCTTAAACACACAAATACTTCAAAAACTCCCATGTATAAAAAGTTGCTAGAATGATTTTGAACCCTCAATTATGATGCACTATCAAGTGTCTGCTATAATACAAGTAATCATAACTAATGAATAATGGAGACTCACAAGAAATAAATCTTAAAGGAAAGGGTTTGGGTTTTTTCTCCAGAGGTCCCATGATCTATATATAACTCCCATTAATGTTATCTGGGTTGTTGTTATTGACCACAGGATAGAGTTATTGCAGAGACTTAGGGGATCAGCAGTTTTCTCTTTAACTGTCTAACCTGCAGTTGGTATTGCCTGGTGGTCTCTCTTAGTTACCTGAGAGTGGGGAACCTGAACTCCTGCACAAGCTCCTAATTCATTCACATTGTGGCCACATCCAGGCCTGAGCACCTCTGAAAAACAGCTTGAAGAAGGTCAGAGAAGAATCGAGAACTTCCTTTCTGTAGAGTTCCTGATGAAGTGTTTACATGAGCAAGGTATTACGCATCTCCATGATTTTAAATGGTAGCTCAGTCATGAATGCAAGTTTTTTACAGTCTTAGTATCTTAGTGACTCAGAACTTGACGAGAAGAGGGAAGGAGAAGGAGAACAGGAAAGTGAAACTATCACCAGTTTCTTTTCTCTCAGAGTGTAAATGTCAAATTGGAAGAGTCAAGAACAGGTCTCGTGAGAGAGCACCAGAAGAGAAGCAAGTGTGGTGATGAGAATGGGAAGAGAGAAAAGTTGGAAAAGTTACACAAGGCGTAAGAGGAAAGGGGAAAACATTGTAGATTGAAGAAAGGTAAGAGAAGAAGGGAGGTTGCCAGGGGAAAGTAATAAAGTGTGAAGGAGAGCAAATGAAGAGTAAAACAAGCAAACACACAAAAAAGTAGGAGTCATGAAAAGCAGATCCGTAGCCTTCCTTCCAGAAATCCTTTAGAGGTCAAAATATCTCCATGGACCTCAGTAAAAGGTCAATTTTTACTCCAAGATTTATCTTCTAAATGATACAAAGTCTTGTTTGGTGTACTGTAGCTGAGAGTTCATATGCAGCACAAAAAATTATTGGTACAGCCGTGCAGGCTATGGCTTATAAACATTTGTGTTTATAGTTCTTTGAGCTGCGAGATAACCAAGAAGTTGTGATTCATCTAGCCTTTAGAAGTTATTGGGCTTTGCCTCAGAGCAGAGAGGTTATTAATGTGATATTCCTGGAGGAATGTTTTAAATTGCATTCATTGATTGGACAATAGCGATTGTCTGAATTACAGTTTTTATAACGGCAGTTTTCTGAGTTTTGTAGTTTACCCATGGGGGGTGGTGGCAGGTGTTTTAATGAATGTGGTCTGTAATACTTCTTTTCCTGAACTGGACTAAGAAACTTTCAGAATTAATCTTCCATTAGGGGTGGAAGAATATCTCCCTTCAATTAAGCAACAACTACCTCATTTCAACTAAGATGGGAAAAGTTTGTGCTCCTTTGCAGTGCCAGAGAATGTTCTCCATCACCAAACAAATGCACGTATTGGCAAACAAAACAGGTAAATATCAGACCTGTATGGGAGAAATATATTTTGCTGGCAGTTTTCTTGGAAAATATATCCTGTTACTAGGTTCCTGCTAAGGTTATTGCTGATTTCAGGCAATATTATTGTGTACAGTCTTTCTGGAGAAGTGGAATTGATCTGAGCCTCCTGCTTCCACTGTCATTTTTAACCTGCTAGAAGTAATTCACAGTTCCTCTAGTTTGAGCAATAAGCTGGATAATTATATAAGCTATCCTACCAGTTTTGGATCACACATTGCCCCATATTTGTGTTGTGTATCCCTTGGCTAGAAATAAGGAATATATACGCTTAAATGTCATGGGTTTAAATCCGTATTTTTTTAACAGTGCCTCTTATCACAACAATCCATTTGTTAAAACAAGTTCTTTCTTGTTTTTCTGTCAGTGTTTGTGAGTTCTTTTTTTTTAATTCTGGGGCTTCACAAAGTGTTCAGTGTGTGACAACATAGAGACTAAACTCTCCAAATGTCAGCAGAGGTGTGTAAAGGATTTCCTAGGATGTTTCCTAGGATGAGAGAAAAAATGTTGAAAACTGATGAGACGCTGCAGCAGGATTTGAAATAGCACTAATTTATGTCTAGCTGATGGGTGTATATCATAGTTCAAATGTTTTCTTAATGTAATTTGAGCTGGACTCATATTTCCAAGCAAACTGTACATCCACATGTGAGATGAAAAGGCAGGAACACTTTGACATCGTACCATGAAATGCTTAATGCAATCAGGACTATTAAACCAGTGAAATATAACAAAAAGTATTTATCTTCCTTTATGCTTGCATTAGGATTGCTTAAAAAGTGGAGAGGAGGGAGGAGAGAGAATTTTTCTCATTGATCATTCGAGTAACTCCCATTTGAACAATAGTGCTCTAACCAGAAGCCTGTGTCTGGAATGGAAATCCTCTCCCACACCCTTCCAGGCTGACCTTCCCTCCTCCCATCTACCATAGCTCATACTTCAGAGCTGAGCTGAGCTGGTTGCCAGCAGACTGTAAGCTGCCAGCAGGAATGCATTATTTACTCAAAAGAAAAGCAGAGGCACAACCACTAACTGCCCCCCATGCCCCACGCCCTACAGGAGCAGATGTATTTCTACGTAGGAGCTGAACTTGCTATTCCTTATAGGTAACAGCAGCAAAGCTCATAAAAACCATCACCTGTGCCCACCTACACGAGGGCATTTTGATCAAGAGGTTGCATCTCTTCCCAGAAAGTTAAGTAATTCATGGCAGCTGACCTGTCCCTGCGTTCTCATGTGATCAAGTCCTCGAGCCAAATCCAAGAGTGCTGTTCTCATGTGATTTAGGCAATCTGCTCACGTCTGGTAGGCAAAGAAGATGTGGATCAATAAAAGCAAAATTTTTATAAGAGGACATAAAAATTATGCCGTTGCCCTTGGGCGTGGGACATTGAATAGCAGGTCTTGTTTTCTTCTAAGAAATGTATATAAAGATAGTTACGTGTTTGTACCAGCAGACTTTGCAAGAGGACGTGTGTCAGTAGTTGAGTCTCTTTTGCCCATCTGCTGAGCAAAACCAAGCTGGCAGCAGTGCCCCTTGCGCTGGAGTTGCATCCATTTGTAGACTTTTCGGCTCTGCCGTTCCATTGGTTATGGAGACTGGGAGGGCTAAATTTTCTTTAGCTTTGTCAGTTAAACTTTAAGAAATTAGGTAGAACGGTGTAAAAATCCTAAATTAGAAGTGTTCCAATTCTACAGAAGTTTTATAAAAGCCAAGAATATTTTTGCTTTTCTTCTCCATCTTTTTTTTTTTGTTGGCAATAAATACTCCCTCACCACTATTCATCAACCATAATTGCAGCATCTGTGTCAATGTGTGCACACTGTGCTTGGAATATATTTTGATACCCAGATAGGTTTTTTAACTTTTAACTGCAGGAGGACCTCTCCATGGAATTAGGTGTGATGAAGCAAGGGAAATTACATAGAGAAATGGTTGGTCATAGTGAGATGATGGCAATATAACAAGTTAAACATTAAACATTCATAAATAGATGAAGTAATTAAGCCCAATGGCATTGGATCCTGTACAGGAATTTTTATTCAAATAACCATTCAAATATGTTTTTTCCCCTGGAATACTCATATTTGTCCAATAAACATTCTTTGTATCATGTCATCATGGAAAATGTGGAATGGAGAGAGTTCTGCCTACCAGAGCTAGGCATTTCAGTGTGACACAGTGAAAAAAAAAAAAAAAAGTCAAGGGCTGTCTCTGTAAATGAAATATTGTGAAACAAGCTGGGGTGTGAATTTAAGAGCACAACAGCTATTCTCACCCTTCTTAACTAACAGGAAGAGCACTCATTCTGTCTTCAATTTTGTGTGTTACATTGGCAGGTAGACAAGCTCTCAAAAACATGTTTGTTTTAACAGTATTTTGAAGTTAGTGTGAGTTGGGGGAGGCAATGAATTTAAAAACGCAATGGCTGCTCTGAAACAACTGCACATGGGTATTTCTTATTCAGAACAAAATTATCCACACATGGTCTTAATCAGGAAAACCTTCATGTGTAAACAAGTCTTAATAATGTATTTACTTAGAGTCTAAGTGACAAAATTTGACAGTCAAAGGGTGGTTGTTTATTCACTCCACTCAGAAGCTGTAAAGCTGAATCTAAGCAAGGGCTTTTGGATACAAATTGGGACCAGACTGTCCTCCAGCTCAGTTAGAGCATTAGGCAAGCAAGATGTATGAGAAGAGGTTTGCAAGCCATGTTTCTTTTTTCCACTTCCCCTAGACCCATCTTAAAGCCACACCCATCCATTTGGTGACTGGACGAGGTCTGAGGGTGCAGTTAACCATGGAGGAGTGATCTTCTAGGCATCAAATAGCCAGAGATCCCAGAGCACAATTCACGCATGTTGAAGAGGCCTGAGTCTAGAAGTATTGGGTCACAGATGTCTTTGGCTTGATGTACTTGAGAACATTCATTGTCAGTGACACCTCCCAGCCTCAGCAGATCAAGGGAGTTTCAGAAAGAAGATGAAGTTTGGGCTTGTATGTGCAGGTTTGCCATTGCTTTTATCTTCTTTGCTCTTTACTGTTAGGAGGAGGGACTCCCCCCAGCACATGGGGAGGGACAATCTCATGCACAGGTCATTTTATGGGAAGGCATATGGAGGACCCTTGCCTCATCTTTTTTCCAGGTGGGGAAGAAGACATTGTCAGTTCATGATTGCCATGAGGTGATGGCTGATGTGCCGGAAATGCTGACAACTCCAGGGGTGTAGTGTCCGGGCCAGGTAAACCTGTTAAACAACTCTAGCAACTCCCACGCATTATCATGCTCTAGAGCTGTTCTGGAGGCCTCCTGTCTTTGCTCAGCAGGAATGCCTCTGTATAGTGCTGCTTCTTTGTGGCCTGTCCCACAAAAAGTACATGGCAAAAGTCTCAAATTTTGTTTCTGATTTCAGGTTTCAGTACCAAGGGACAGAGAGAATGGTTCCTTTTCAACAGAAATACCTCTAACCACTTCTTGTGGCTTAAACTCTTGCCATCTCATATTTTAAATTAAACCACAATACTGTTAGAGCTACCACAAAGGAATGGGTTGAATGCATAGCACTTCATTCCCAGGTACCAGCTGCCAGTTCAGCTGAACGTGCACCGTGTGCTTACCCCATCAAACCAGTCCTTGCCTCAATGCTCAGAGAAACGCAGTGACGGATACAAAGCGCATTTTATCTAAACGTTCTTGCAAGAACGGGTGACCCAACAAGTAGACACACCTGGGGTCCCGGAGTGACTCCTTTTCATTCCCTATTCCCGGCTGAAGTGTCCCTCCCCTGCTTCCCCCAGTGACTGGGTGCTCCAGAGTTCCCAGTCTATCCCAGGCTCCTAAAACTGCTTCCCTTTGTCCCGCCTCTGCTTCTCTCCATCGCCCCACCTACACCTCTTCCTTCACTTGTTTATTTCTTCCCTTTTTGGGTAATATTGCTCCATGTTGCTGGGCTCAGTTAACCATTCATCCTTCCTTCAAACCGCTAATCCCTATAGACTGGTTTCCCTTTTGTCTAAGTGATGAGCATTCTTGCCTGTCTCCTGATAAGGCCATTTGTTCTTATTCACCTCCTGGCCACATCATTGTTCCTTTGTAAAAGCAATACCTACATTTTCCTTACAATGCCTTCTGAGACCAGCTTCTGCCTTCCCCCCACCAGAGGTGACAGGCGCTGGAATGTGAACCTTTGACACCACCTTTTCCAGCCAGGATGACTAACAATGGCTGCATGACAATGCCATGGAAACAGTTGTTAGGAAAACAATAGTGTTGCTGGTGACCAGACCCAAGTGGAGGGCTGGTGTGGTGAGCCAGGCGCAATGCTCCTCGGGACGTTGAAACCTTGGCTGATGCTGCTTCTCGCAGTGTTCCCACCAACATCCAGCCCTTCAGCAGGTGATCCTAAACAGTCCTTCCAAATGCTGTTCCCTTAGCATCAGGTCCTAACCCTCAAGATGTTTATTCCTCCTGCTGCTTCTCCCTCGCTAACGCAATTTATCCCTCCTCAGTGAGTCAGTACAATGGTGTGTGGAGCTGCACTTTTAATTAGGTCATTGAAAAGGTGGGGAGAAAAATCCACAACCTATTTTCCCCCCTGTAAAGTTACATTTCAAACTGATACTTCTGTGATCTGGGGTAGAATCCATCTCCATAAAGGGTTTATCAGTACAGTGAAAGGGGTGGCAGACAGCTGGGGGTAGGAGCAAGATGATGTTTGGTGATGATCATCAAGTTTGCTGATGGCACCAAGCTGGGAGGTGCTGTTGACTCTCTTGAGGGACAGGAGGCCTTGCAGAGGGATCTAGATAGATGGGTGCATTGGTCTGTGATTAATGGGATGCCATTTAACAAGTCAAAATGCTGGATTCTGCATGTAGGATGGAGTAAGGCTGGGCACAAGTATAAACTGGGAGAGGAGTGGCTGGAGAGCAGCGCTGCAGAAAGGGGTCTGGGGGTGCTGGTTGAGAGCAGGTGCTCAATTTGAGTCAGCAGTGTGCCCTGGCAGCCCAGAGGGCAAACTACATCCTGGGTGCATCAAACACCCTCCCTGGGGAGCGACTGTTTATTAGTGTAGCAGTAAGACGAGGGGCAGTGGTTTTAAACTGAAAGAGGGGAGATTTAGATTAGATACTAGGAAGAAATTCTTTACTGTGAGGGTGGTGATATGCTGGCCCACGTTGCCCAGAGAAGTTGTGGATGCCCCATCCCTGGAAGTGTTCAAGGGAAGGCTGGATGGGGCTTTGAGCAACCTGGTCTGGTGGGAGGTGTCCCTGTCCAGGGCAGGGGGGTTGGAACTAGATGATCTTTAAGGTCCCTTCCAACTCTAACCATTCTATGATTGTATGAAACACAGTATAACCAGCCTGTCAAAAGAAGGGATTATCCAGCTGTATTCATCCTTGAGCATTGTGTGCAGTTCTGGGACCCACAATTTCAGACAGACAAAGGAGGACAACAAATCTGGTGAAAGGGCTGGAAAGCACGTCCAGTGAGGGGCAGCTAAGAACTTTGGGCTTGTCCAATTTGGAGAAAAGGAGGCTGAGGGGCGACCTCATTGCTCTGTACAGCTTCCTGAAGAGGAAAAGATGAGGGAGAGCTGCTTCTCCCTGGAATCCAGTGACAGAACATGTGGGAATGGTTCAAGGCTGCACCAGGGGAGGTTTAGAACTGGACATTAGGAAACATTTTTTACTGAGAGGGTGTCAAACACTGGAACACGCTTCCTAGAGAGGTGTTTGATGCCCCAAGCCTGTCAGCGTTTAAGACAGTGGGTAGTGTAGTGCAATACCCTTCAGCTTTTGTTCATCCCTGAAGGGGTCAGGCAGTTGGACTAGCCAATTGGTGTTGGACTAGGTCCCTGTTGTGGTTTAACTGGCAACTAGAATGATGGAGCTGCTCCCTCACCTCTCTCTCTTCCCCGAAGAAGAAAAAAAAAAGGAGGGGAAAGGGAGGAAAAAACCCTCATGGGTTGAGATAAATACAGTTTAATAGAAACAATAACAGAAAAGGAAAAATAACAATAATAGTAGCAATAATAATAATGACACAGATCACTCTCACTGCCTAGTGAATTAGAAGCAGCCATAGGGGTGATCGCAGATTCCCACCCCCTGGCTAACCCCCATTTGTATACTGAGGACGACACCTATGGTATGGAATATTTCATTTGCCATTCCATCGTTCTGTCTGTTTTTCTAGGGGAAGCTGAAAAAAGTCCTTGACTAGAGTAAGTATCACTTAGCAACAACTAAAAGCAGTAGGTATTACTGATACTGACATTCCTTTCACAGCAATCACTAGAAAGAAAATTAACTCTTTCCCAGCTGAAACCAGGACAGTCCCTTCCAACTGAAATACCCTATCCTGTCCTATCCTAAGCAGCTGACCTTTGCGGCCCTGTTAAACTGACTTCAGCCCCTCCAGTTGAGCGTTAATAATATTAGAATAAGGTGCTTTTTTCCTGCAGGTGTTTTTGGAAGATAATCTTTTGCCTTGGATAGATGACTGACAGTGAAAGTCTGTTGATCCTCAGAAGAGGCTGAGGTGTGGGTAGGAGCCTGTGAATTTTTACACCCACTCTACTTCTTCCTTCCCCCTCTGAGCCCACGAGGCCACTACTAAAGGAAAACACAGTTTAGTTTCTGTGCTTTTGCTGTAATAGGCTTCCTAGCAGCGACTACCAACACAGGGACTGATTAGTGCCCTGTGAAGTAGAGGGATATAAACATTACTTCCTCAGAAAATAATCGTCAGGTTGGCTCTGTACAGGCTGCTGAAAGCCACTGAGCAAATGAATCAGTTTCAGTCACTCCTAGCCTGAGAACAATTAGAATAATCTGACAGATTCTGTTTTACTGGTACTTTTAGTTTAGTTTTTTAACACCTGTGAAATGCTTATCGTGCCTTTTCACATGAGAAGGTCCTTTCACTGCTCCTTTTACCTCTTGCTGTGCATCCTCCATGCTCTAGTTGTTTTTCTTAGCCAGCGGAGTCCTATTTCCTCCCTGTGCTGTTCTTCACCTTCTTTCCTCCCCTCCCCCACATCTTAATTACCAAAGATTTCCCTCCAGGGTCTTTTTCAGTTCCTGTTAGTAAAAAAAAAAAAAAAAACAACAAACCAAAAAACACTCAGATTTTGATAACATTTTAAAAAGTATGTAATTTTATTTGCCATCCTGTAGTCCCTGTAGAGGAAAAAATCTTGATTGTGTGACAGAAACATACTTTGACAGAAACAAAACAGAAAGCACCAGGAAAAGTTTGGGTCTAGCAAGATGTTTCACTGGGCATTCTACAGCAAGGAGAGCATTACTTCGGGGGATTAGAGTGGTTTAATCTAGTACACTGTCTCTGTACTGTCTAATCACTCTTAGTTGCTTCAGGGGGAGGTACAAGATGCAGACTAACTCACCCAGAAAAAGCCTCTTTTAGCGCTTCCTCCCATCCTCCCAACAGAGCTTGTCTTCAACTTTACCTCAAGTTAACTAATGCCCATTTAACTTGAGGTGCCTGATACTTGTAAAGGTTTATGTGCGCACTCCTCACGCAACTGATCCAGGTCCTAAACATTTATTCTTTAAATTAAGACTGTGCCCTCATTGATATAAAGGTGTTGTGGATGCGGGTATTTATAAAATTTCCCACTATGAAACTCTAGTGGAGAGAAACACATGGACAGTATCTACTTCGCTACATCAGGCCAATGTGAACAATCTGCTCTAATATAGGTCTTTCCACTCAGGTTAGTTGTAGCATTGTAAAAACTACAAGGCTCTGACTTTTTTGGGATTTCCTAGCAAGACGGTTACAAAAAGGAAAAAAGCTGTAATTCTGCCTGTAAAAAACACAGGCTGCTACTTGCTTTTCCCTGGAATCTGTTCATGGTTGGGGTTTTTTTCTTCCTTTTTCTCCTGTTTAAATATCATTCTTGAATGATGACTCATGGCAGGAAACAGAGCTGCCTTGTGTCCTTGTGCAAGAGCCAGAAGGCATATGTAGGTCAACAGAGCATGTACAGAATGTCCTGCAACCTTGAATGCAATGTACTCCACATTCTAAGTGCTTACACTTGCAAGCATTCCTCAGTCCTAAAAGTACTCATGAAACACTGTCCTGGAAAAGAGGGGGAAATCCAGTGACAGTGAATGGCATCTGCTAGGAAAGATCTGGAGACATCATTTTTGAGGAATAAGCTATTTTGTTTCTGATTCCTGTTTGCTATGTTGTCTAGAGGTACAGAAACTAGAACAGAACAAGTGCAGAACACCATGAAGTTTAGGTGATGAGCAAATACTGATTAAAAATAAATAATTTTAAAACTGGGTTGTGACCCAAATGACTTTTTCCATTGACCATCTCTATCTGTTGCCTTGAATGCCTTTGCTGTACGATAGATAATTATCTCTGATTCATAGTTACAACCTGTATGTGTTGAGAAGTTCTGTCAAGCCACTCGTCAGAAGCATCTTCCAACAGTGTCAGCCATGATTCACATGGAAAAGAACATGGAGCCTAACCATGACGCTAAAAAAAGTTTAAGATTTTATCAGATCTGTAGAACCCCAACAATATAATCTGGTTTGCCATTTCACTTCCAAAAAGCCCCAACATTCACTGCATGCTACAAGCCATGCATAGGCATCTTCAGTAGTCTTCTGAGGACTTTACAGATAGCTGACATTGGGCTGATGTAAAGCTGGCTACTACTTTAAAACAACATGGAAAAATTGACATCTATGCAACCAATCTTGAAGTCATTTTTTCCAAGTACTACTCCTGCATATGATTCTACTATGTCAGTTATTGCAGCTTTTTACAATCAAACTTTCCTGTTTCTCAAATTGTCTTTCCATGAGTAAAATAGTAGGAAAATACAAATTAGGGAAACTGTGATTCTGACTGTGCATAAAACACTAAGTTCACAAGTTCAAAATGCAGACATTTCCCTGCCACTAATCTCTCTCAGTTGAGCTAGGAATAAATATAATACCGCTTAATTATGGTGACTTTACACTTTACCCTCCCAGCTCTTTAAGTTTTCCTGGGGCCATTAGGAAGAATTCTGCCCTTTCTACTATGTATTCAACCCTGCAGTGCCAGCAAATTTAGCTACCCTGAAACTGTGAATGCTGGTTGTCAGAAATAATTTCTAATCAGAGGAAAATATGTTTTTAAACAATCCTTACACTGCAAGGAACCAAAATCTCTCGCCAGCAAAACTACAAAATATTGCTCAATAAATTTTGGGCCTGCAATTTTTCCACAGCGAGACAAGATGGGAAGTCATCCTGTAAATATGGAGGGCCTGCATTGCCGCAATGGGGAGTGGATGTGTGGCGGTGTGCATATGCACACGTGGCATGCGAACAGAGAACGGAGAGATGGAGCTTCTGTTCTCCCCCCAAAAAAATCAGCAGTTTCGTAGGTGTTGTGCTTCAGTCTACAGGAGTAAAGGAAGTAAAGTTGGAAACACTGGGAAGAGATCAAGTCTGGCTTCACTCTCTTATATGTCAGTCACAGAAAGGTCTAGATGAAAATAATCATGCAAGTTCTTGTTTGACATATTCAGTATATTTCCCTCGTAGCAGCATTGAAAATGTGTCTTTGTTAGAAAATGCCAGTTATCAAATGCACACAATGTCCCTGGGAAACATAAGTCACATCCAAAGGTCTGGAGACCTCTATTTAGGCTGCAGATTTTACCTCTCCCATCTGAGGGGATAGGACTGTTTGCTTTGGACTGAAGAGAAGTCACACAGAGAGGGGTCTGAAGAGGGTCAAATGAACTATGCAGAGGCTGAAATGAGCTCTGTACCGCAAAGAAAAGGTTTCAGCTGGGGTCCTTGGGAAAGATAATCCACCTCGTCCTCATCTCTTTTGGCTTCATCGAGTTGGGCTGCTTCTTGTTCAACAACCCTATGAAGGAGAGGCATCAGATCAGTGAGTTTCTTTCAGCTGTGTCTTTCTCTTACCCTGCACAACTCTGCAGGTTGTGCTTGTGCTGGATGGAGAACAGATTTCACTGCATCATGTGATTGAAAGGGCTTCCATCTGGTTTTTATACTGTAAATTCTGAATTCTATGTAACTACTTTAGCGCAGGCTTTAAAATAGAACCATATAGCTTTGCAATAGATTTCTACTGCTAGCCACCATTTCTCCCATGCTGTTAGTTAGCCACGGAATTTGCATTAGCAGGGTATCTCAGCCAAGGACATCTTGAAATTGTAGCATGATGTTTACTTATCATGCTTTAGTGCTGTGTGAACATGAGCTGTTCGGGTTTGGCATTGCCAGCTGAGGACATGAGCATGCTAAGAAACGTTGTACATTCTGGTTTTGATAATTTCTTCCTCATCCAGATAGGTAATCTCCATTGTTTCATCTCCTGACTGTCTTCAGATTCTATTAACAGTTCAGGAACAAATATGTCCCCAAGCATTCAGCTACAGTAAACACAAATTTCTCCCCTTCAGGCCTCTGCTGACAGCACAGAAAAAACAATTTTAGGGAAACAAAAGGCAGGAGGTTTCAACCCTGGATGTTCAACAATGGATATAATTTTATTTTCTTCAGAGTTCTCCACATTTAGGAGAGGCTCATCATAACATCATTTCTATCAGAAAAATGAATAAATTCCTTAATCTGTAAATCTGCCAGCCAGTGTTCTAGATCCTGGGATTTTAATATTTAAGATCATAAAATAGCCTGATTTTAAACTTAGAAGTTTAAATAGCACGTAGTTGTCAAAGGCAGATTTTCAAAATAGTTAAAGTCATGCAACGTACCTAAATAAATTGCCAGATCATCAAGTTTTCTGGATGTTGGATACTGAGTGACTTTGGAACTGTGGCTGGTTGCGACTAGAAGTAATTGTTATCAGAGAGTTGTTTCTTATGCTGTGCGAAGCAAGTTAGGGACTGTAAGTTAAGAACAAGTTAGGTGACTGCCACCCGCTAACCACAAGTGTAGTTATGAGTGTTGCCAGTTTTTAGCTGACTGAATTGAAACCTGTTGTCAGAAACTGGGATTTTGCAGTACTAACAGTTGTTTTTCTTTAGTGTACAAATCGAGAGACACAATATATATGGCAACTTAGATTTCAGCATACTATTCACTTCCTATGGATCAAAGCGTCAGCTTTTTACAGATCTTACGGGAAGTAAAGGAGTTGCTTGTCTACAAACATATCATCTGCTGAGCAACAAAACAATACCGTTATAAACCTGTTGGGCAGGTGGAGGGCCTTATGATGGAGGGGTAATTTCTGAGTAGTATCTGCTTTAGGTGACAGGCTGTTACTGTGTTTTGCGGAGTAAGAGTGGTGGACACACCAGCCTGTAACTAGGAAATAAAAGTGGGGAGACTTTCTGGATCTATTGAATAGTCTGTTGTATTGGGTTTGCTTGGCAAGGTTTGGGTAGTGGGGGGGTGCAAGGGTGGCTTCTGTGAGAAGATGCCAGAAGCTTCCCCCACGTCCTATAGAGCCAATGCCAGCCAGCTGCAAGATGGACCTGCCGCTGGCCAAGGCCAAGCCCATGAGCAATAGTGGTAGTCCCTCTGATAACATATTTAGAAAGGGGAAAAAACCTGCTGTGCAACAACAGCCAGAGAGAGAAGTGAGAATATGTGGGAGAAACAACTCTGCAAACACCATGGTCACTGAAGAAGGAGGGGGAGGAGGTGCTCCAGGCTCCAGAGCAAAGATTCCTCTGTAGCCCGTGGCGAAGACCATGGTCAGGCAGGCTGTCCTCCTGCAGCCCATGGAGGTTAATGGTAGAGCAGATACCCAACTGCAGCCCATGGAGGACCCCACACCAAAGCAGGTGGATGCCCAAAGGAGGCTGTTACCCCATGGAGAGCCCTCACTGGAGCAGGCTCCTGGCAGGATCTGTGACCCTGTGGAGAGGAGCACACACTGGAGCAGGTCTTCTGGCAGGACTTGTGACCCCACAGGGCACCCACACTGGATCAGTCTGTTCCTGAAGGACTGCACCCTGCAGAAGGGACCCGGGCTGGAGAGGTTCATGGAGAACTGCAGCCCATGGGAAGGACCCACATCAGAGAGTTTGTGGAGGACTGTCTCCTGTGGGAGGAACGCCATGCTAGAGCAGGGGGAGAGTGTGAGGAGGAAGGAGCGGCAAAGATGTGTGATGAACTGACCACTGACCACAACCCCCATTCCCCATCCCCACTGTGCCGCTCAGGGGGAGGGGGTAGAGAAGCCAAAAATGAAGCTGAGCAAGGGAAGAAGGGAAGGGTGGGGGGAAAGTGTTTTAAGAATTGTTTTTATTTCGCATTATCCTACTCTGACTTTTGATTGGTGATAAATTTAAATTAATTTCCCCAAGTCGAGTCTGTTTTGCCTGTGACAGTAACTGATAAGTGATCTCCCTGTCCTTATCTCAACCCATGAGCCTTTGGTCATATTTTCTCCCTGCTGTCCAGTTGAGGAGCGGGAGCGACAGAGCAGCTTTGGCAGGAACCTGGCATCCAAACGATGGATATAGACAATTTCTATCTGTTCAGCTAGGTGGTTACTGTTCTTGATAAGAGATGAAGTCTGAGCAATAGGAAAAGAATGTACTTATACCAAGGAAACTGAAGCAATTATTTTAAAACACTATATAAATTGATGTAATCAGGGTGAACAGTACGTCAGTGAACTCCCAATAAAATTCCGAAGAAGAATTTTACATAACAAAAATATTATTTATTCAACATAGTGATGGTCATTTAAAATGAATAGGGAACAATGACAGAATCCCGCCCGGGGTGCTTTCGGCGAGCCGTTGGGAGACTGGGGGTGCGGGGCAGCGCCTCTGAGGTGGCCGGGGGTGGGGAACCTTGGGGGTGCTGGTCCCGTGTGGTGAAAGGGACTTGGATTTTCCTGGTGAACCTCAAGCACAGGTTTTTGGGGAGAATGTCCCGTAAAATGCCCGCCAAACCGCGCTTGTGTTCCGTGTTCCCTTGGTGCTTTGTATTTGCAAAAATAAAAATACTGCACTTGGGGTACAAAAAGGCACCTGAACTCTTTTGTAGGGGAAGCGATGATCTCTCCCCCCCCCAAAAAAAAGACATTCGCTGTTTTTTCCTCCCCTGGCTGATAGAATCTTGTTATTCCCGTGTCCGTCACTGGAGCAGAGAGCCACCGGCTCCTGACTTTATTTGGGAAATTATTTCACTCTTTACCTAGTAGAAAGCACTTCTTTGGCCTTCCTCGGCCTAAAGTACTGTTTTATTATGTTGTACTTTCCAGATCCATTTTCAATGGCCATACAGCATAGTAAGTCAATCAACTTTTAACTAATGGTGTACTTTTCACCTGTACCTATTACTTGAGCGGAGATCTGCAATTGCAACAGATGCAATTTCTGGTTTTTGTGTTCTTTTGTTCTTTCTGTCACACTGGGCTGGTAATAGCAATGTAAACCGGCCCGTGGTGTTTCAGCCTAAGGCTAACTCAATCATCTTGTCATCATACTGAACAGCAAAAGAACAGCCTTGTTCCCTCTCTTTATATTAGATCAGCTCTCTCCATGTGTCTTTAATCTCCTTCTAAGCATTTGATCTGCTTCTAGTTTCAGTCTTTCATCTCTGCCTCTTACTGGGTATATTGTTCTTCAGATAAACCAGATAAATGGAGGATGCTCCCTGTCCACCATCGTGTGACTCACTCAATGACCAAGCAGTTTCCTGCGTGTATGTATTAAATACTGGTGAATATGTGTTGCTCCAGTCAGAGTTGCTATGTTAATTTTGTCACACTTGAAGTGTATTACATTTTTATAAAATTAAAAAAAAAAAAAGGTAAGTTTCTAAATCACAAAACAGCATTTTTCTCTCCTTTTACCCCAATTGTCTCCCCCAGTATGTTTATTTGTTACAACATTCTGGTGTAACCGTAAGAGTGCGTGTAAGATATTACAAGTGAGTCAAACATTAAGCAGATTACTTCAGTCATTTGCATATTTCAGATGTTTGGGTTAACACATTGCTCAGGAAGTTTATGTTCTTGCACTTTCAAGAAACAACAGCGTATCACCTACGTCACAAATCCTTTTATAGGGTAGGCATGAAAAAAAAATCTGTTCACACAAGCATGAGAACAAGCTTAAGGGAGTTGGTGAAGGTCACCGCGAGTCAAGTCACGTCGCGTCATGCACAGGGCATCGATCATCTGGCAGCAAATCACTAGACTACACTACTCTTCTCAAATTACTGGGGTTTACATTTTTAGACAAAATTGAATTGCCACTCATCTTCCACCTATGTGCAAAGACTAGAATTGAGGATTCTGTAGAAACAGTTGAGAATACCACAGACATCTAAAGCTATGTAAGATGTTCAGTGAATTATTTTGCTTTTGTTGCTTTTCTCCACTGTTTCCTAGGCGACAATAAACTTTGAATATGGGTCCTGACAGATAAATGAAAAGAGAGATACAGTCTTTTAAGCGTACATACTTACATATAAAAGCATACTGCATAGAGTTGCCTAGTGTAATTGAATAAATGGAATTTGTTGGTTTAATCCTCAATTTGCATGATGTTTTGAATGGAATATAAAACTGGAGGACTAGCAAGGGTATCCTTCCAGGAGATCTGGGAGCATCTTCTTTTTTTGTCACTAGAATGTGTGTTTGAACTTGATGTTTCAACCAGACTCCAGTGTGTGTAACTAGATTAGGTCAGCTCGAGATTCTTCTTGCCTTGTGTTGTACACCTCGTGTGTGCAGAATTGCAGAGATACTTTGTTCTGCCCCAGACCTGGCTGAATTTTAACCATGCCGACAGATCTCTTTGGGATAACTAGAGGTGACTACCTCCACACCCATTCTCTCCTTTTTATAGTGGGGGAAAAAAAGCAAAGTGCCTATGTCCATCCTCTCAGAAGGCTGGTCTCTCTCAGTCTCCCATTTTCCTTCTTTGCTGACTGTCAAGACAGATTATGTGGAACCTCCAGAGATACTTAGCCACACAAAAGTAGCATAGATGTTGATAGCAGGATATTAAGATGTGTGAAGCCCTTTCAAATTAACAATCAAACTTGCCTACGGCTGACCTACTTGACACGAGTTGCCTTTCCTCAAACGTGTTATTACAGGGGATGTATTTCTCTTGTATTTCAGGGCAGAAACATCTTCTGCTCTTGTGCCTCAAAATGCATTTTAGTGGTAGAAAACAAGCTCAAAATATGCAGCAGCAAGGCAGAAACTTATGTAGTTAAGCTTTGCGTTAACAGTGAGGGAACTAAGATTTTGCGGAAGACATAGATAAAATGAAGTTAAGGCAGGGAAGTTTGGTACCTGTGCTTTATACCCGAGGATACCTGGACACAAACAGTGAAAGGAAGAAAAGAAGTAGTAAAGCCACCAAATGTTGTAGAGGTATATGCCTTACCATGGTTTCAGCTCATGCAAATTTTGACTTTAAAAGTTAATTCATGGCCATTCTTCTCCACGCAGCTGTGCACATGCATGCAGCTTCTCCTCCAGTGCACTTCCCAAGAGAAAAACACCTATTAGATGTGGATGTTGGGTGTAATACTGCATTGTGTTGAGAGAGAGGATTCGTTAAGGAGTGTATGTGGAAGGCTGTGGATTTAAGATCATTTTACTCTCAAAATTTCTTCAGGACTAATAGCAGGGATGAAAGAATGGAAGGGGAAAATGTCTTTTTAAGGAATCCGCTAAACTGGGACCTGAAGATTAGAACTGAATGTGTCTGTCAACAAACCTATACGTATAACATGGGACGCAATGACTAACAATATCTTATTTTTTTTCTAGAAAATGAGAGTTTTATTTGTATGGATGATTCTAAGGCACCACCTATTACTAAGGTTGACTGCACTTCCTATGGTAAACCCATTTCCAATTGCAAAAACTTTCATAAAATATTAAATGTTGAGGCTAAAACTTTCTGCTCACATGTCTGGTGTTTGTATTTAATTTTATTACATTTTAATTTATTTGGGAAATTGCAGCCATAAACATTCCTCTATTTCCGAGAATGAGGTCAAGGAAAAAGGAGAGACTGTTTCCCTCCGTGAAGAAATTCTGATGTGTTTTACTTTTGGAAGTTCCAGAGTAACTTGACATTTTGAAGAGAAATGGCCTTTATGTTGGGGATGTGCTTTTTGCTGTTCCTGTGAAGCTCTGCATACATTTGAACATCATAATCCCATCTAGCTCTCTGAATCAAGATCCCACTGTGCTACGCTCTGTACAGACACAACTCCAAGGTAGGTCTTGCCACAGAAATGTGCTGATCAGGATGCACAGAGCAGGACAGCAGATGGATATAGACAGGTTGGTAAAGGAGTTAAGGAGCAGGGAGTTAATGGACTGCTACTGATCCGTGAGATAAATAGTGGTCTCAGCAGACCAATATATGAGCCACATTTCTTGCATCCACATTGGGCATACTGCAGCTGAGGACTGAGCATGGTCTTTGGTTGTAGCTGTGATATGTTTGAGGGATGAACTATGGCCAAAAAACAGGACTAAAACCAAAATGTCTGTCTCAGTTACTCTCTACCCTATTGATGCTCAAAGAGTGTGTCCTGGTTCCAGCAGGGTTAGGGTTAAGCTGGCCTGGGAAGTCGAAGTTGGTTCGAGGTAGAGGGACATCCAGGGTGCTGTCGGTGAGCGGTCAGTGAGTGGTGGTATTGTAAACCACCACAGAGTGGAAAGAGGGGACCTGATTTACACAGAAGAAGGACAGGAACTAGGTATGGGAGGGAGAACCTTATGTGAGATATGGGTATCCCAGGAATACAACTGGTGCAGCAGAAGGAAACAGAGAAAACAGGGTCAGAGACTGCAATTTAATATGGAAGTACAGTAGACTGGCTGGTCAAGAAAATTGGGTGGAGAATTGAGGAAGAAGTGGAGTCTGGGGGTTTTTGAGCTGTTCGGGCAAGGCTTTGGAGAGGGATAATATATGCTATGAAAGTAAGCGGGATATTAAATCATCCATCTTGGATCTTGGAGAAGACTGCATCTGTCCTGGGAGGAAGATGGTAGAAATTTTCATGAGCTGAGCAAGAAAGTATGGGCTGGAAATAAGAGGTAAGAGAGAGTAAAGATTGGGAGTCAACGTGGAAAGACTGAAGCAGAAGGGGTCATTTTCAAGGGAGACAGGCAGAGGAGTTTAAGACTGATCTACTAAATTTCTATTTCAGGTCTGGAATAAAATTCATGATTTCTGAATCACCCCAGTCATCAGATGTAAGCAAATTGTACTGAAATCCACTCACAAGTGCATGGCACTCTGCATAGCAGATGAAAACGCTTTACCTCAGTTATTTCTCTGCCAGCACAAATCACAGAAGTCTGTAATTCGATCTTGTTTAGGGCCAAAGTGTCAAGCTGACATCATGTGATTCTGTTGCTAGGGAAGAATAAGAAAATAGGTCAAATTTTGTTCATTTTCTGTTAAAAATTACTGATAAAAATCCTCATTTAAACCATTGTTAAGGCTGCAAAATCAAGTATTCGTTCCAAAAACACCAGAATAAAGGTTTCCCGCACAACTCCAATGCATCCCTTGTTTCCAGTAAACGTTATGGTCATTCACAAGATCTTTGCCATATGCAGGGTACAGTGTTGTAGGAATGAATCAAGATTATATAATAAAGGAAACAACCCCAGACATTCTGCATTTCTTGCTGGAGACAGAAGTTGTGCAGTAGGTCACCGTTCTAGTCTGAATATTGCTTACATTTTTTAACAGTTTGCACTGTTAAAGAAATCTCTAGATTTCTTATTAAGTTGGGCCTTGGCTAATAGCTTTTGTTGTTACTAATTGTAAACAAGCCTGATTAATGCTCTTGGTGTTTGGTCTCAGCTTTTAACTTACTGGCGATACAAAGAAATGTGGTCTCTTTGATGGTTCTTTTCTTTAAGACATCTGAGCAGTGTGTTGTTTCTCTTTCTTTGGGGACATACTGATCCTGGCTGGCCATCACGTTAGATTTTTTTTTTTTGCTTCCTCCATCTCCTTAAGAATTCAACAAAGTTTCCTCATTTTTGTTATGCATACAAAATAAACCAAATTCTTTGTTGCTGTAGCATTTAGGAAATGCTTTGTGCCTTGTTAGTGTTAAGGATTAAAATACAGGCAGTAGGATATATTTCTAGGATGAGTAAGTGCTTATCTGTGTTACTCTTCATTTTCTAATGCAATTTATAGATAAAAACCTATGTTAAACCTTTACATGTAATTATTTGGTTCTAGTTTAGCTTCCTTTAACAGCTAGGGCAGAAACATTTTCACTTATTCATTTGCTTTAGGGAATTCTAATTACCTCTTGCTGAAAAAGGTAGTGCAATTGTCCCTCAGGATAAGGGAGACCAGAAGTAGTCTGGCTTCAGAGCAAGTTTACTGTTTGTCTAGAATTCTCCAAATCTTTGAGAGCAAGAGAGATTTCTCTCCAATTTGGGTTCTTGACCACAGCAATGAGAACCTTGGCAAATAATATATTTAGAGAAGAAAATGCTTTCTTCTTCCCTTCTGATAAGTCACACAGAAAAACAAAAAAAAAAATCTGAGATGAATTAATTTTGCTTAGAGCACTTCAGAATACTTTCCAGCTGAGATTAAACATGGAAAATTCTCAAGGCTTAATGTGGAAAGCTTAAACACACAAATACTTCAAAAACTCCCATGTATAAAAAGTTGCTAGAATGATTTTGAACCCTCAATTATGATGCACTATCAAGTGTCTGCTATAATACAAGTAATCATAACTAATGAATAATGGAGACTCACAAGAAATAAATCTTAAAGGAAAGGGTTTGGGTTTTTTCTCCAGAGGTCCCATGATCTATATATAACTCCCATTAATGTTATCTGGGTTGTTGTTATTGACCACAGGATAGAGTTATTGCAGAGACTTAGGGGATCAGCAGTTTTCTCTTTAACTGTCTAACCTGCAGTTGGTATTGCCTGGTGGTCTCTCTTAGTTACCTGAGAGTGGGGAACCTGAACTCCTGCACAAGCTCCTAATTCATTCACATTGTGGCCACATCCAGGCCTGAGCACCTCTGAAAAACAGCTTGAAGAAGGTCAGAGAAGAATCGAGAACTTCCTTTCTGTAGAGTTCCTGATGAAGTGTTTACATGAGCAAGGTATTACGCATCTCCATGATTTTAAATGGTAGCTCAGTCATGAATGCAAGTTTTTTACAGTCTTAGTATCTTAGTGACTCAGAACTTGACGAGAAGAGGGAAGGAGAAGGAGAACAGGAAAGTGAAACTATCACCAGTTTCTTTTCTCTCAGAGTGTAAATGTCAAATTGGAAGAGTCAAGAACAGGTCTCGTGAGAGAGCACCAGAAGAGAAGCAAGTGTGGTGATGAGAATGGGAAGAGAGAAAAGTTGGAAAAGTTACACAAGGCGTAAGAGGAAAGGGGAAAACATTGTAGATTGAAGAAAGGTAAGAGAAGAAGGGAGGTTGCCAGGGGAAAGTAATAAAGTGTGAAGGAGAGCAAATGAAGAGTAAAACAAGCAAACACACAAAAAAGTAGGAGTCATGAAAAGCAGATCCGTAGCCTTCCTTCCAGAAATCCTTTAGAGGTCAAAATATCTCCATGGACCTCAGTAAAAGGTCAATTTTTACTCCAAGATTTATCTTCTAAATGATACAAAGTCTTGTTTGGTGTACTGTAGCTGAGAGTTCATATGCAGCACAAAAAATTATTGGTACAGCCGTGCAGGCTATGGCTTATAAACATTTGTGTTTATAGTTCTTTGAGCTGCGAGATAACCAAGAAGTTGTGATTCATCTAGCCTTTAGAAGTTATTGGGCTTTGCCTCAGAGCAGAGAGGTTATTAATGTGATATTCCTGGAGGAATGTTTTAAATTGCATTCATTGATTGGACAATAGCGATTGTCTGAATTACAGTTTTTATAACGGCAGTTTTCTGAGTTTTGTAGTTTACCCATGGGGGGTGGTGGCAGGTGTTTTAATGAATGTGGTCTGTAATACTTCTTTTCCTGAACTGGACTAAGAAACTTTCAGAATTAATCTTCCATTAGGGGTGGAAGAATATCTCCCTTCAATTAAGCAACAACTACCTCATTTCAACTAAGATGGGAAAAGTTTGTGCTCCTTTGCAGTGCCAGAGAATGTTCTCCATCACCAAACAAATGCACGTATTGGCAAACAAAACAGGTAAATATCAGACCTGTATGGGAGAAATATATTTTGCTGGCAGTTTTCTTGGAAAATATATCCTGTTACTAGGTTCCTGCTAAGGTTATTGCTGATTTCAGGCAATATTATTGTGTACAGTCTTTCTGGAGAAGTGGAATTGATCTGAGCCTCCTGCTTCCACTGTCATTTTTAACCTGCTAGAAGTAATTCACAGTTCCTCTAGTTTGAGCAATAAGCTGGATAATTATATAAGCTATCCTACCAGTTTTGGATCACACATTGCCCCATATTTGTGTTGTGTATCCCTTGGCTAGAAATAAGGAATATATACGCTTAAATGTCATGGGTTTAAATCCGTATTTTTTTAACAGTGCCTCTTATCACAACAATCCATTTGTTAAAACAAGTTCTTTCTTGTTTTTCTGTCAGTGTTTGTGAGTTCTTTTTTTTTAATTCTGGGGCTTCACAAAGTGTTCAGTGTGTGACAACATAGAGACTAAACTCTCCAAATGTCAGCAGAGGTGTGTAAAGGATTTCCTAGGATGTTTCCTAGGATGAGAGAAAAAATGTTGAAAACTGATGAGACGCTGCAGCAGGATTTGAAATAGCACTAATTTATGTCTAGCTGATGGGTGTATATCATAGTTCAAATGTTTTCTTAATGTAATTTGAGCTGGACTCATATTTCCAAGCAAACTGTACATCCACATGTGAGATGAAAAGGCAGGAACACTTTGACATCGTACCATGAAATGCTTAATGCAATCAGGACTATTAAACCAGTGAAATATAACAAAAAGTATTTATCTTCCTTTATGCTTGCATTAGGATTGCTTAAAAAGTGGAGAGGAGGGAGGAGAGAGAATTTTTCTCATTGATCATTCGAGTAACTCCCATTTGAACAATAGTGCTCTAACCAGAAGCCTGTGTCTGGAATGGAAATCCTCTCCCACACCCTTCCAGGCTGACCTTCCCTCCTCCCATCTACCATAGCTCATACTTCAGAGCTGAGCTGAGCTGGTTGCCAGCAGACTGTAAGCTGCCAGCAGGAATGCATTATTTACTCAAAAGAAAAGCAGAGGCACAACCACTAACTGCCCCCCATGCCCCACGCCCTACAGGAGCAGATGTATTTCTACGTAGGAGCTGAACTTGCTATTCCTTATAGGTAACAGCAGCAAAGCTCATAAAAACCATCACCTGTGCCCACCTACACGAGGGCATTTTGATCAAGAGGTTGCATCTCTTCCCAGAAAGTTAAGTAATTCATGGCAGCTGACCTGTCCCTGCGTTCTCATGTGATCAAGTCCTCGAGCCAAATCCAAGAGTGCTGTTCTCATGTGATTTAGGCAATCTGCTCACGTCTGGTAGGCAAAGAAGATGTGGATCAATAAAAGCAAAATTTTTATAAGAGGACATAAAAATTATGCCGTTGCCCTTGGGCGTGGGACATTGAATAGCAGGTCTTGTTTTCTTCTAAGAAATGTATATAAAGATAGTTACGTGTTTGTACCAGCAGACTTTGCAAGAGGACGTGTGTCAGTAGTTGAGTCTCTTTTGCCCATCTGCTGAGCAAAACCAAGCTGGCAGCAGTGCCCCTTGCGCTGGAGTTGCATCCATTTGTAGACTTTTCGGCTCTGCCGTTCCATTGGTTATGGAGACTGGGAGGGCTAAATTTTCTTTAGCTTTGTCAGTTAAACTTTAAGAAATTAGGTAGAACGGTGTAAAAATCCTAAATTAGAAGTGTTCCAATTCTACAGAAGTTTTATAAAAGCCAAGAATATTTTTGCTTTTCTTCTCCATCTTTTTTTTTTTGTTGGCAATAAATACTCCCTCACCACTATTCATCAACCATAATTGCAGCATCTGTGTCAATGTGTGCACACTGTGCTTGGAATATATTTTGATACCCAGATAGGTTTTTTAACTTTTAACTGCAGGAGGACCTCTCCATGGAATTAGGTGTGATGAAGCAAGGGAAATTACATAGAGAAATGGTTGGTCATAGTGAGATGATGGCAATATAACAAGTTAAACATTAAACATTCATAAATAGATGAAGTAATTAAGCCCAATGGCATTGGATCCTGTACAGGAATTTTTATTCAAATAACCATTCAAATATGTTTTTTCCCCTGGAATACTCATATTTGTCCAATAAACATTCTTTGTATCATGTCATCATGGAAAATGTGGAATGGAGAGAGTTCTGCCTACCAGAGCTAGGCATTTCAGTGTGACACAGTGAAAAAAAAAAAAAAAAGTCAAGGGCTGTCTCTGTAAATGAAATATTGTGAAACAAGCTGGGGTGTGAATTTAAGAGCACAACAGCTATTCTCACCCTTCTTAACTAACAGGAAGAGCACTCATTCTGTCTTCAATTTTGTGTGTTACATTGGCAGGTAGACAAGCTCTCAAAAACATGTTTGTTTTAACAGTATTTTGAAGTTAGTGTGAGTTGGGGGAGGCAATGAATTTAAAAACGCAATGGCTGCTCTGAAACAACTGCACATGGGTATTTCTTATTCAGAACAAAATTATCCACACATGGTCTTAATCAGGAAAACCTTCATGTGTAAACAAGTCTTAATAATGTATTTACTTAGAGTCTAAGTGACAAAATTTGACAGTCAAAGGGTGGTTGTTTATTCACTCCACTCAGAAGCTGTAAAGCTGAATCTAAGCAAGGGCTTTTGGATACAAATTGGGACCAGACTGTCCTCCAGCTCAGTTAGAGCATTAGGCAAGCAAGATGTATGAGAAGAGGTTTGCAAGCCATGTTTCTTTTTTCCACTTCCCCTAGACCCATCTTAAAGCCACACCCATCCATTTGGTGACTGGACGAGGTCTGAGGGTGCAGTTAACCATGGAGGAGTGATCTTCTAGGCATCAAATAGCCAGAGATCCCAGAGCACAATTCACGCATGTTGAAGAGGCCTGAGTCTAGAAGTATTGGGTCACAGATGTCTTTGGCTTGATGTACTTGAGAACATTCATTGTCAGTGACACCTCCCAGCCTCAGCAGATCAAGGGAGTTTCAGAAAGAAGATGAAGTTTGGGCTTGTATGTGCAGGTTTGCCATTGCTTTTATCTTCTTTGCTCTTTACTGTTAGGAGGAGGGACTCCCCCCAGCACATGGGGAGGGACAATCTCATGCACAGGTCATTTTATGGGAAGGCATATGGAGGACCCTTGCCTCATCTTTTTTCCAGGTGGGGAAGAAGACATTGTCAGTTCATGATTGCCATGAGGTGATGGCTGATGTGCCGGAAATGCTGACAACTCCAGGGGTGTAGTGTCCGGGCCAGGTAAACCTGTTAAACAACTCTAGCAACTCCCACGCATTATCATGCTCTAGAGCTGTTCTGGAGGCCTCCTGTCTTTGCTCAGCAGGAATGCCTCTGTATAGTGCTGCTTCTTTGTGGCCTGTCCCACAAAAAGTACATGGCAAAAGTCTCAAATTTTGTTTCTGATTTCAGGTTTCAGTACCAAGGGACAGAGAGAATGGTTCCTTTTCAACAGAAATACCTCTAACCACTTCTTGTGGCTTAAACTCTTGCCATCTCATATTTTAAATTAAACCACAATACTGTTAGAGCTACCACAAAGGAATGGGTTGAATGCATAGCACTTCATTCCCAGGTACCAGCTGCCAGTTCAGCTGAACGTGCACCGTGTGCTTACCCCATCAAACCAGTCCTTGCCTCAATGCTCAGAGAAACGCAGTGACGGATACAAAGCGCATTTTATCTAAACGTTCTTGCAAGAACGGGTGACCCAACAAGTAGACACACCTGGGGTCCCGGAGTGACTCCTTTTCATTCCCTATTCCCGGCTGAAGTGTCCCTCCCCTGCTTCCCCCAGTGACTGGGTGCTCCAGAGTTCCCAGTCTATCCCAGGCTCCTAAAACTGCTTCCCTTTGTCCCGCCTCTGCTTCTCTCCATCGCCCCACCTACACCTCTTCCTTCACTTGTTTATTTCTTCCCTTTTTGGGTAATATTGCTCCATGTTGCTGGGCTCAGTTAACCATTCATCCTTCCTTCAAACCGCTAATCCCTATAGACTGGTTTCCCTTTTGTCTAAGTGATGAGCATTCTTGCCTGTCTCCTGATAAGGCCATTTGTTCTTATTCACCTCCTGGCCACATCATTGTTCCTTTGTAAAAGCAATACCTACATTTTCCTTACAATGCCTTCTGAGACCAGCTTCTGCCTTCCCCCCACCAGAGGTGACAGGCGCTGGAATGTGAACCTTTGACACCACCTTTTCCAGCCAGGATGACTAACAATGGCTGCATGACAATGCCATGGAAACAGTTGTTAGGAAAACAATAGTGTTGCTGGTGACCAGACCCAAGTGGAGGGCTGGTGTGGTGAGCCAGGCGCAATGCTCCTCGGGACGTTGAAACCTTGGCTGATGCTGCTTCTCGCAGTGTTCCCACCAACATCCAGCCCTTCAGCAGGTGATCCTAAACAGTCCTTCCAAATGCTGTTCCCTTAGCATCAGGTCCTAACCCTCAAGATGTTTATTCCTCCTGCTGCTTCTCCCTCGCTAACGCAATTTATCCCTCCTCAGTGAGTCAGTACAATGGTGTGTGGAGCTGCACTTTTAATTAGGTCATTGAAAAGGTGGGGAGAAAAATCCACAACCTATTTTCCCCCCTGTAAAGTTACATTTCAAACTGATACTTCTGTGATCTGGGGTAGAATCCATCTCCATAAAGGGTTTATCAGTACAGTGAAAGGGGTGGCAGACAGCTGGGGGTAGGAGCAAGATGATGTTTGGTGATGATCATCAAGTTTGCTGATGGCACCAAGCTGGGAGGTGCTGTTGACTCTCTTGAGGGACAGGAGGCCTTGCAGAGGGATCTAGATAGATGGGTGCATTGGTCTGTGATTAATGGGATGCCATTTAACAAGTCAAAATGCTGGATTCTGCATGTAGGATGGAGTAAGGCTGGGCACAAGTATAAACTGGGAGAGGAGTGGCTGGAGAGCAGCGCTGCAGAAAGGGGTCTGGGGGTGCTGGTTGAGAGCAGGTGCTCAATTTGAGTCAGCAGTGTGCCCTGGCAGCCCAGAGGGCAAACTACATCCTGGGTGCATCAAACACCCTCCCTGGGGAGCGACTGTTTATTAGTGTAGCAGTAAGACGAGGGGCAGTGGTTTTAAACTGAAAGAGGGGAGATTTAGATTAGATACTAGGAAGAAATTCTTTACTGTGAGGGTGGTGATATGCTGGCCCACGTTGCCCAGAGAAGTTGTGGATGCCCCATCCCTGGAAGTGTTCAAGGGAAGGCTGGATGGGGCTTTGAGCAACCTGGTCTGGTGGGAGGTGTCCCTGTCCAGGGCAGGGGGGTTGGAACTAGATGATCTTTAAGGTCCCTTCCAACTCTAACCATTCTATGATTGTATGAAACACAGTATAACCAGCCTGTCAAAAGAAGGGATTATCCAGCTGTATTCATCCTTGAGCATTGTGTGCAGTTCTGGGACCCACAATTTCAGACAGACAAAGGAGGACAACAAATCTGGTGAAAGGGCTGGAAAGCACGTCCAGTGAGGGGCAGCTAAGAACTTTGGGCTTGTCCAATTTGGAGAAAAGGAGGCTGAGGGGCGACCTCATTGCTCTGTACAGCTTCCTGAAGAGGAAAAGATGAGGGAGAGCTGCTTCTCCCTGGAATCCAGTGACAGAACATGTGGGAATGGTTCAAGGCTGCACCAGGGGAGGTTTAGAACTGGACATTAGGAAACATTTTTTACTGAGAGGGTGTCAAACACTGGAACACGCTTCCTAGAGAGGTGTTTGATGCCCCAAGCCTGTCAGCGTTTAAGACAGTGGGTAGTGTAGTGCAATACCCTTCAGCTTTTGTTCATCCCTGAAGGGGTCAGGCAGTTGGACTAGCCAATTGGTGTTGGACTAGGTCCCTGTTGTGGTTTAACTGGCAACTAGAATGATGGAGCTGCTCCCTCACCTCTCTCTCTTCCCCGAAGAAGAAAAAAAAAAGGAGGGGAAAGGGAGGAAAAAACCCTCATGGGTTGAGATAAATACAGTTTAATAGAAACAATAACAGAAAAGGAAAAATAACAATAATAGTAGCAATAATAATAATGACACAGATCACTCTCACTGCCTAGTGAATTAGAAGCAGCCATAGGGGTGATCGCAGATTCCCACCCCCTGGCTAACCCCCATTTGTATACTGAGGACGACACCTATGGTATGGAATATTTCATTTGCCATTCCATCGTTCTGTCTGTTTTTCTAGGGGAAGCTGAAAAAAGTCCTTGACTAGAGTAAGTATCACTTAGCAACAACTAAAAGCAGTAGGTATTACTGATACTGACATTCCTTTCACAGCAATCACTAGAAAGAAAATTAACTCTTTCCCAGCTGAAACCAGGACAGTCCCTTCCAACTGAAATACCCTATCCTGTCCTATCCTAAGCAGCTGACCTTTGCGGCCCTGTTAAACTGACTTCAGCCCCTCCAGTTGAGCGTTAATAATATTAGAATAAGGTGCTTTTTTCCTGCAGGTGTTTTTGGAAGATAATCTTTTGCCTTGGATAGATGACTGACAGTGAAAGTCTGTTGATCCTCAGAAGAGGCTGAGGTGTGGGTAGGAGCCTGTGAATTTTTACACCCACTCTACTTCTTCCTTCCCCCTCTGAGCCCACGAGGCCACTACTAAAGGAAAACACAGTTTAGTTTCTGTGCTTTTGCTGTAATAGGCTTCCTAGCAGCGACTACCAACACAGGGACTGATTAGTGCCCTGTGAAGTAGAGGGATATAAACATTACTTCCTCAGAAAATAATCGTCAGGTTGGCTCTGTACAGGCTGCTGAAAGCCACCGAGCAAATGAATCAGTTTCAGTCACTCCTAGCCTGAGAACAATTAGAATAATCTGACAGATTCTGTTTTACTGGTACTTTTAGTTTAGTTTTTTAACACCTGTGAAATGCTTATCGTGCCTTTTCACATGAGAAGGTCCTTTCACTGCTCCTTTTACCTCTTGCTGTGCATCCTCCATGCTCTAGTTGTTTTTCTTAGCCAGCGGAGTCCTATTTCCTCCCTGTGCTGTTCTTCACCTTCTTTCCTCCCCTCCCCCACATCTTAATTACCAAAGATTTCCCTCCAGGGTCTTTTTCAGTTCCTGTTAGTAAAAAAAAAAAAAAACAACAAACCAAAAAACACTCAGATTTTGATAACATTTTAAAAAGTATGTAATTTTATTTGCCATCCTGTAGTCCCTGTAGAGGAAAAAATCTTGATTGTGTGACAGAAACATACTTTGACAGAAACAAAACAGAAAGCACCAGGAAAAGTTTGGGTCTAGCAAGATGTTTCACTGGGCATTCTACAGCAAGGAGAGCATTACTTCGGGGGATTAGAGTGGTTTAATCTAGTACACTGTCTCTGTACTGTCTAATCACTCTTAGTTGCTTCAGGGGGAGGTACAAGATGCAGACTAACTCACCCAGAAAAAGCCTCTTTTAGCGCTTCCTCCCATCCTCCCAACAGAGCTTGTCTTCAACTTTACCTCAAGTTAACTAATGCCCATTTAACTTGAGGTGCCTGATACTTGTAAAGGTTTATGTGCGCACTCCTCACGCAACTGATCCAGGTCCTAAACATTTATTCTTTAAATTAAGACTGTGCCCTCATTGATATAAAGGTGTTGTGGATGCGGGTATTTATAAAATTTCCCACTATGAAACTCTAGTGGAGAGAAACACATGGACAGTATCTACTTCGCTACATCAGGCCAATGTGAACAATCTGCTCTAATATAGGTCTTTCCACTCAGGTTAGTTGTAGCATTGTAAAAACTACAAGGCTCTGACTTTTTTGGGATTTCCTAGCAAGACGGTTACAAAAAGGAAAAAAGCTGTAATTCTGCCTGTAAAAAACACAGGCTGCTACTTGCTTTTCCCTGGAATCTGTTCATGGTTGGGGTTTTTTTCTTCCTTTTTCTCCTGTTTAAATATCATTCTTGAATGATGACTCATGGCAGGAAACAGAGCTGCCTTGTGTCCTTGTGCAAGAGCCAGAAGGCATATGTAGGTCAACAGAGCATGTACAGAATGTCCTGCAACCTTGAATGCAATGTACTCCACATTCTAAGTGCTTACACTTGCAAGCATTCCTCAGTCCTAAAAGTACTCATGAAACACTGTCCTGGAAAAGAGGGGGAAATCCAGTGACAGTGAATGGCATCTGCTAGGAAAGATCTGGAGACATCATTTTTGAGGAATAAGCTATTTTGTTTCTGATTCCTGTTTGCTATGTTGTCTAGAGGTACAGAAACTAGAACAGAACAAGTGCAGAACACCATGAAGTTTAGGTGATGAGCAAATACTGATTAAAAATAAATAATTTTAAAACTGGGTTGTGACCCAAATGACTTTTTCCATTGACCATCTCTATCTGTTGCCTTGAATGCCTTTGCTGTACGATAGATAATTATCTCTGATTCATAGTTACAACCTGTATGTGTTGAGAAGTTCTGTCAAGCCACTCGTCAGAAGCATCTTCCAACAGTGTCAGCCATGATTCACATGGAAAAGAACATGGAGCCTAACCATGACGCTAAAAAAAGTTTAAGATTTTATCAGATCTGTAGAACCCCAACAATATAATCTGGTTTGCCATTTCACTTCCAAAAAGCCCCAACATTCACTGCATGCTACAAGCCATGCATAGGCATCTTCAGTAGTCTTCTGAGGACTTTACAGATAGCTGACATTGGGCTGATGTAAAGCTGGCTACTACTTTAAAACAACATGGAAAAATTGACATCTATGCAACCAATCTTGAAGTCATTTTTTCCAAGTACTACTCCTGCATATGATTCTACTATGTCAGTTATTGCAGCTTTTTACAATCAAACTTTCCTGTTTCTCAAATTGTCTTTCCATGAGTAAAATAGTAGGAAAATACAAATTAGGGAAACTGTGATTCTGACTGTGCATAAAACACTAAGTTCACAAGTTCAAAATGCAGACATTTCCCTGCCACTAATCTCTCTCAGTTGAGCTAGGAATAAATATAATACCGCTTAATTATGGTGACTTTACACTTTACCCTCCCAGCTCTTTAAGTTTTCCTGGGGCCATTAGGAAGAATTCTGCCCTTTCTACTATGTATTCAACCCTGCAGTGCCAGCAAATTTAGCTACCCTGAAACTGTGAATGCTGGTTGTCAGAAATAATTTCTAATCAGAGGAAAATATGTTTTTAAACAATCCTTACACTGCAAGGAACCAAAATCTCTCGCCAGCAAAACTACAAAATATTGCTCAATAAATTTTGGGCCTGCAATTTTTCCACAGCGAGACAAGATGGGAAGTCATCCTGTAAATATGGAGGGCCTGCATTGCCGCAATGGGGAGTGGATGTGTGGCGGTGTGCATATGCACACGTGGCATGCGAACAGAGAACGGAGAGATGGAGCTTCTGTTCTCCCCCCAAAAAAATCAGCAGTTTCGTAGGTGTTGTGCTTCAGTCTACAGGAGTAAAGGAAGTAAAGTTGGAAACACTGGGAAGAGATCAAGTCTGGCTTCACTCTCTTATATGTCAGTCACAGAAAGGTCTAGATGAAAATAATCATGCAAGTTCTTGTTTGACATATTCAGTATATTTCCCTCGTAGCAGCATTGAAAATGTGTCTTTGTTAGAAAATGCCAGTTATCAAATGCACACAATGTCCCTGGGAAACATAAGTCACATCCAAAGGTCTGGAGACCTCTATTTAGGCTGCAGATTTTACCTCTCCCATCTGAGGGGATAGGACTGTTTGCTTTGGACTGAAGAGAAGTCACACAGAGAGGGGTCTGAAGAGGGTCAAATGAACTATGCAGAGGCTGAAATGAGCTCTGTACCGCAAAGAAAAGGTTTCAGCTGGGGTCCTTGGGAAAGATAATCCACCTCGTCCTCATCTCTTTTGGCTTCATCGAGTTGGGCTGCTTCTTGTTCAACAACCCTATGAAGGAGAGGCATCAGATCAGTGAGTTTCTTTCAGCTGTGTCTTTCTCTTACCCTGCACAACTCTGCAGGTTGTGCTTGTGCTGGATGGAGAACAGATTTCACTGCATCATGTGATTGAAAGGGCTTCCATCTGGTTTTTATACTGTAAATTCTGAATTCTATGTAACTACTTTAGCGCAGGCTTTAAAATAGAACCATATAGCTTTGCAATAGATTTCTACTGCTAGCCACCATTTCTCCCATGCTGTTAGTTAGCCACGGAATTTGCATTAGCAGGGTATCTCAGCCAAGGACATCTTGAAATTGTAGCATGATGTTTACTTATCATGCTTTAGTGCTGTGTGAACATGAGCTGTTCGGGTTTGGCATTGCCAGCTGAGGACATGAGCATGCTAAGAAACGTTGTACATTCTGGTTTTGATAATTTCTTCCTCATCCAGATAGGTAATCTCCATTGTTTCATCTCCTGACTGTCTTCAGATTCTATTAACAGTTCAGGAACAAATATGTCCCCAAGCATTCAGCTACAGTAAACACAAATTTCTCCCCTTCAGGCCTCTGCTGACAGCACAGAAAAAACAATTTTAGGGAAACAAAAGGCAGGAGGTTTCAACCCTGGATGTTCAACAATGGATATAATTTTATTTTCTTCAGAGTTCTCCACATTTAGGAGAGGCTCATCATAACATCATTTCTATCAGAAAAATGAATAAATTCCTTAATCTGTAAATCTGCCAGCCAGTGTTCTAGATCCTGGGATTTTAATATTTAAGATCATAAAATAGCCTGATTTTAAACTTAGAAGTTTAAATAGCACGTAGTTGTCAAAGGCAGATTTTCAAAATAGTTAAAGTCATGCAACGTACCTAAATAAATTGCCAGATCATCAAGTTTTCTGGATGTTGGATACTGAGTGACTTTGGAACTGTGGCTGGTTGCGACTAGAAGTAATTGTTATCAGAGAGTTGTTTCTTATGCTGTGCGAAGCAAGTTAGGGACTGTAAGTTAAGAACAAGTTAGGTGACTGCCACCCGCTAACCACAAGTGTAGTTATGAGTGTTGCCAGTTTTTAGCTGACTGAATTGAAACCTGTTGTCAGAAACTGGGATTTTGCAGTACTAACAGTTGTTTTTCTTTAGTGTACAAATCGAGAGACACAATATATATGGCAACTTAGATTTCAGCATACTATTCACTTCCTATGGATCAAAGCGTCAGCTTTTTACAGATCTTACGGGAAGTAAAGGAGTTGCTTGTCTACAAACATATCATCTGCTGAGCAACAAAACAATACCGTTATAAACCTGTTGGGCAGGTGGAGGGCCTTATGATGGAGGGGTAATTTCTGAGTAGTATCTGCTTTAGGTGACAGGCTGTTACTGTGTTTTGCGGAGTAAGAGTGGTGGACACACCAGCCTGTAACTAGGAAATAAAAGTGGGGAGACTTTCTGGATCTATTGAATAGTCTGTTGTATTGGGTTTGCTTGGCAAGGTTTGGGTAGTGGGGGGGTGCAAGGGTGGCTTCTGTGAGAAGATGCCAGAAGCTTCCCCCACGTCCTATAGAGCCAATGCCAGCCAGCTGCAAGATGGACCTGCCGCTGGCCAAGGCCAAGCCCATGAGCAATAGTGGTAGTCCCTCTGATAACATATTTAGAAAGGGGAAAAAACCTGCTGTGCAACAACAGCCAGAGAGAGAAGTGAGAATATGTGGGAGAAACAACTCTGCAGACACCATGGTCACTGAAGAAGGAGGGGGAGGAGGTGCTCCAGGCTCCAGAGCAAAGATTCCTCTGTAGCCCGTGGCGAAGACCATGGTCAGGCAGGCTGTCCTCCTGCAGCCCATGGAGGTTAATGGTAGAGCAGATACCCAACTGCAGCCCATGGAGGACCCCACACCAAAGCAGGTGGATGCCCAAAGGAGGCTGTTACCCCATGGAGAGCCCTCACTGGAGCAGGCTCCTGGCAGGATCTGTGACCCTGTGGAGAGGAGCACACACTGGAGCAGGTCTTCTGGCAGGACTTGTGACCCCACAGGGCACCCACACTGGATCAGTCTGTTCCTGAAGGACTGCACCCTGCAGAAGGGACCCGGGCTGGAGAGGTTCATGGAGAACTGCAGCCCATGGGAAGGACCCACATCAGAGAGTTTGTGGAGGACTGTCTCCTGTGGGAGGAACGCCATGCTAGAGCAGGGGGAGAGTGTGAGGAGGAAGGAGCGGCAAAGATGTGTGATGAACTGACCACTGACCACAACCCCCATTCCCCATCCCCACTGTGCCGCTCAGGGGGAGGGGGTAGAGAAGCCAAAAATGAAGCTGAGCAAGGGAAGAAGGGAAGGGTGGGGGGAAAGTGTTTTAAGAATTGTTTTTATTTCGCATTATCCTACTCTGACTTTTGATTGGTGATAAATTTAAATTAATTTCCCCAAGTCGAGTCTGTTTTGCCTGTGACAGTAACTGATAAGTGATCTCCCTGTCCTTATCTCAGCCCATGAGCCTTTGGTCATATTTTCTCCCTGCTGTCCAGTTGAGGAGCGGGAGCGACAGAGCAGCTTTGGCAGGAACCTGGCATCCAAACGATGGATATAGACAATTTCTATCTGTTCAGCTAGGTGGTTACTGTTCTTGATAAGAGATGAAGTCTGAGCAATAGGAAAAGAATGTACTTATACCAAGGAAACTGAAGCAATTATTTTAAAACACTATATAAATTGATGTAATCAGGGTGAACAGTACGTCAGTGAACTCCCAATAAAATTCCGAAGAAGAATTTTACATAACAAAAATATTATTTATTCAACATAGTGATGGTCATTTAAAATGAATAGGGAACAATGACAGAATTTCCTTTCGCTTTACAACAAGTGAAAAGCTTGCTAGAATCTTAGCTATAAAATAGTATGTTCAGATATATGCACCACATTCCAAGCAAATATACGTCAGCTGGAGAAAATCCATAGATGAGTAACAAAAGTGATAAGAAATCTAGAAAACTTAACACAGGGGTGTAATAACTAGACTTGTTTAGTCTAGTGAAAAGTAAGGGAAAACATGGTTACAACTCAAATATTGAAAAAGTTGCACCAAAAAGCAGCAGAATAATTATTTTATTTCGTGTCCACTGGAATAGGACAAGAAGTAACAAAGTAGAAAGAGATGAAGGTAGTTTCATATTAAGAATGTTAGGATAGATAGGTATTGAATAAAGGGCAATTGGAAAGCTGTGAAATACCCTTCTTCTTAACTTGTCAGCTTTCTGGCCATTTTGCTGAGATGCAGATACGAGCTCAGCAAGTTTGTCCTTCATCCCTTCTCTTCCTTGGAGCTTTATCAGGTACTCAGCAGATTATAGCCTCTGTCTATTAGGAGTGCAGTACACAGGTGGAAATAAAGAAGAAAAAATGCACAAATATTTCTTGTTCAAATATTAGTTTGAGTGCCAGTGAGGATGAAATTTGCTTTTCTTTATCACTGTTCGATGATTCCTATTTCCAGTTTGAAATGCACTTGAAAAGGACATTTTTTTTCACTTGCAGCTCATTTCTATGGAACCTTCAAGCTGATAGGGAGTTGGTATTCGCTTGGAGAGCATCTAAGGAATCTGCAGCCATCACTGTAATTGCATGCTCAGTCCTGCAGGCTGTCTGGGTGCAGGGTATTATTTGTGATACGTTTCAGATGGCAGAATGGTTTCATTTATAAGTCCCTGGTCTTTTTGGAAATATGCATTATGCCGTTTGCAAGGTCGAAGCCTCTAGGCTGAACTAGCAAGAATACACTGTGGGCAACCTAGAAAAGGTAACATTTGTCTTGTGAAGCATTTCCCAAAGTTTAACACACATGGCAAAGATATACACAGAAGTAAAATATAAGTAATTGCAGGGAGTGCCTTATAATGCATTCAAGGAGACCTACTTTTGTCAGTTTGCATACTAAAATGTAGAAGGTAAATAAGAGGACTGTGAGCAAATTTATTTTTCCTGGGTATGTTTTTTTCCACTGTATTTTTCCTGTTTCTACAAAGTCAAAGGCTGCAAGATAGATCTTTGGGAAATGCATTGAAAAAGTAATGTTGAAAAAATAATTCTTTGGTGCACAGTTTTTCATGCACTAAGATGTGCAGACAGAACCTGAGGATGCAGAGAGAAGCTAACTGTTCAAACACTAGGAGGAATAAGATAGCTTTGCTCTCTCTGTAAAGTCAACACAGCAAGTAATGCTGGATGAGCTCTGTGTACCAACTCCAGGCTGGCTCTTTGCCAGGCTTGCAGGAGTATCTGTAGCATCTGGATCTCTGCTTCTGGGCCATACATTGACGGGAACCACCTCATTAGGGGCTGAATTTGTTTGGATACTTTGTGATGCCAACTTCAAAGTTTATAGAACCTCTGCTGGGGTTTGCCAATGGCCTTCGCTGCAAACATTGAATTTGTTCCACGTAGCATGGGTGATCATGTCAACGGCATTAGCAGAAGTGCTGGTGTTCCACTTTCCCTTACTGCAGTCCTGCCAGTGACCCTTTGCTTTGTAGTGGCCCCAGTCCATGTCCCCTTCCTCCAGTGTTGGCACTGCCAACTGCTTGCAGGTCTTGGTATTTCAGAAGCTGCTCAGCTAGGAGTGGATGTGATCCTCCCTCAAGAAAACAGGGTCATCGTGATAGGGCTATATCGAAGCACAGAAGGAAAGAGAAGTGTGGCCACTTAAGGAGGTCTGTACCCTTTTCTGCATATACTTGTAAACAAGTATATGCTGTGAACACTTGTACCACATGATGTACTTGTGCTTAGAATAGGAAGGTGACATCAGGTCAAGATGATTTGAGGACAGGAGAAAGCTGTAAATGGAGAAGCTGATCCAGGTGTGGAGGAATGCCAGATGAAGAGCAATGGCCAGCAGAATAGCTTCTCTGAAACATACATGGATTCAATGTGACCCTGTTTCCTGCAGGGCTCTCATATGTGCAGCACTGAAACAGGTGAGATGACTCAGTGCCAGCTTCTTGGATATATTTGTCAGTGCTGCTGTGGGAAGCAAGAAACCAGCAGGAAGGTTACACAGGTCTTCAGATGTAATGAGGTCATTCCTTCTCCTCTTGATATAATCTAGCAATGGGTATACGGCCATTTCCTGAAACTATGTGAGTCATATTGATTCATTAGTGTTCTTTTGGGTTTCTTTATAAAGAGTAAGTGAGCTCTAAGGTCAACTATTGTACTTTTCATTTTGGCTCACTGGTCTGTTTTTAAATGTCTTCCAAGTCTTTCCTTTGTTGGCCATGTTAATTTAAGAAGAGTCCATTGATGTTAGATCTTGGACCTCATTACATCATTACATTCTGGGCCTTGGGGATTTGGGTTTATTTTCTCGTTTGGGTTTTTTTCTTTCCTGTCATGTACATCCAATGATTTCAATGTATCTTCTTTTTTCTTTTTTCTTCTTTTTTTTTTTTTTATGGGGAAGAAAAATCAAATACTACTTGTGAAGTACCTCTTTGAAAGTAGATAGACAAATTACATTTGTAACATCAAGACAAAGCTGCTGGCTTGCCAGCAAAAGATATTTCTAGAAAAAGTGACTTGGATTCAGGTATACATACACTATATTTCTATGTTCTTAAACAGATCTCACCTCCTAAGCACTTATTCTTTTTGTTGTCTACAGTATGGCAGTCTCAAAATTAAAAATAACTTGTCGTCTCTTTGTCTGTTTAAGAACAGAAGGCAAATGTTATATCCAGTGATCAACTGGTTGGATACCCCAGTATTAACATGATGCAATTTGTCTTTGCGTTCCAGTTTCCCTCTTCTCTGTGTCTTGCTGTTGGGTATTTGTAAAAGTGAGTTGTTCATATTTATGGATCTTATGTTGAGTTTCAATTTACTCAGTTCTCACCAGCTAGCACGCCTATACAGGAGACTGCGAAGGAAAAACCATTTGCTTTAGTAAAAAGATTGGATTTTTTTTTTCCTGTGCTTTTCATTTTAGTAAGTTTGATTAAAAAAAAAAGGACCTTGAAATACTTTAAAGAGGGAATGATTATGTGATTGCCCTGCACCATTCCACCTCAGACATGGTTCCATTTCAGAATGAGAGTTTTCCTGCATTAGAGGTTATGCACTGTAATCATTGGTCTGTGGAGGAAATGAGTTGTTACACATTTGTTGTAACACTCCTCAGTTGTCGATGCTGTTCATACCAATAGCATTACATATTTATGTATGCCATCATAAAACAGACCCACCCGTGCAATAATTATTACCACATGAATGCGGGACACTTACTGAAGGTCCACTTAGGAACATACAAGTCTGTTCATGGATGAATATATATATAGTGGTATAATGGTCATAAATATTGCTAAGCCTTGCTTGCTTGGGGTACTTCAAAGATACATGTTTTCATAGTTACATTAACCTGACTTGATTACATGCAGGTAAGGTGAGCACAATAGTACATAGGAGTAGAAGTAAATTGACTGATTGAGCTTGGTAGCTTACAAAGGGAGTCTTAGTCTTCTTGAGAAGTCACTAATGAGAGTCTAATTCCAAGTATTTAATACTACCTTACTGGAACATATAACCCTCTGCTTACAGATGCAGTAATACAAAGCAGGGAAGTTATGTCATGTGCAAAGTTGCATTAGGTTTCTTGCCTCTGAAGAGAGGAAGTTAGACAAACATGCTGTTAAAACTGAACTATCATGACCAGTGGGATTTCACAACAGAGATGATGTAGCAGAGGAATCCTGAATGGTACATGCATATCTTGTCTTACTTAGCCACACATTTCTACTTTAATTACCAAGTATACGGAAGTAGAACTGGAGGGACATTGGCAAAGAAGCCCTTTTCATCTGCATTCTATTTTCAGCTGTAGTTTAGCCTTGCTTTAGGAAAAAAAATAATAATTATTTCACACCTCATCATTCGGTGACACAGTTTCCATGTAGTCATCTTCCTCCCCACCATTGCTTGGTATTTATATAAGCTAAGGGGAAGGATAAACATTTTCCTGTGAGGACTCCACCAGAGTTTGGTGTTGGCAGACATAATCACAGAAATTATTTCAGTGGGCTCACTGATGATGTCATTGCACAATACTCTCTGTTCTAAACTCTCCTGACCCTGCCTTACGGACTGCTTCCTGTAGGGCTCTCACTTCCTTCTGTCATCAACATTGCACTTCCTGCCTCCAATGCTCCTTCACAGCCTCTCATTGTGTTTCCTGCAACCAACCCCTTCCGCTTTTCTGCCCTATAAAGCAGAGAGACAAAGCCACACCCTGAAATGGAAAAACCAAGGCAGAAATCATGGAAAACAAGATCACTGCTACTGTTTGGCTTGACCTTTGTCTTTTTTCGCCTTGACATCTGTCTTACTCTTTTGATTATAAGCATTCCATATGCTTTATAGTGAAGGTGGTAGTGCACTGTAAAAACTTGAAATAGTTTCAACAATTCCTTGTGAAAGCTAATGTGAAATGTGCCAATAAGAATATGGAATATTTAATATCTCGGTCTTTCTAATAGCTTCAAACGGTAGTGGCTTCTCAGTATTTCTTACAGAAAACTAATATTACAAACCTAAAATTCTACATCTTACCAATTTTTGAATTACAAAAGCATCAAAACCAAGTTTGGAATAATTTCATCACACTTAAATAATTCAGTTATTAATTTAAAAAAAAATGTGGCATTTCAACACATGACCATTTATAAACTATTGCAAGTAACTGAGATCTGAATGAAGTTGCTGTGTCAACTTTTAAAATGATTTGCAATGGAGAGTTAAAATGTTTTGTGTTTCAAGAGTATGGTATATCAAGATAATCACACAATGATTAATTACAGTGTAGTTTCAGTACAGTTGACACCCAGTTACTGTAAGGTCATACTGTTAAATGATTTCATTTATGCCAATACTAATATGAACTAATTATACAGGTATTCCAGTTACTCCAATTCTATACGTGTATGTATTCTACATCTGAATTCTACATACATGTATAGACAGACTCACAATCACATCTCTGTATATGTATGCATATATGTATGTATATGCATCTCAGATGTACATTGTGTTCACATGAAGCATTGTGTTTCCACTATAATTATTCCCAGCCATGCTCTTTGTGGTTACATGAATTTGTGGTAATTGTAGGATTAAAAATTACTGGTGTAACTACGCTATAATTTCAGTGTAATTACAGTCATTGTGTTATGAATTTTAACCAAATATCAAGTCTGCAGTCTTTCAAAACAGAACATTTAAGTGCAACCATTGCATTAAAAAGCTTGACAATTATTTTACTTTCTGAAAGTTTCCTCTTTCTCTCCCACACTAGTGCCTTTCTTGTTTTTTTAATAATTAAGAGGGAGAATCTGTGGGCAACTGAAAAATTCACATATATGAAATATGCTTGGCAGAACACAAATATGGAAAATTAGCCTTTTCCTTCAATTGCAGAGTTGAGGATTATTAAATCCTAACTCTGTATTTTTTTCTGAAGAGATTTACAGTAAATCCAACACCTGTCGTAACACATCTTTATAAGATATTGTAATAGGATGTTTTTCCTCTTGGATCTTACTTTTAATCAGTATAATTCTAGTATTTATTATTTTCATCTGTCACTTTACTGAAGATGCAAGTCCCATTCCATCTTGAAACTAAAACTGAAAGATGAAATAAGGAAGATCTCTCTATTGGTGTTTGGCCATAAAACTAGGCCCTTTGCACTTCCAAGAAATACAATGAAATAATTCAAACAGGGAGGACTGATGCTTTTCACATGAAAGAAAAGTGGTTAGTTTAGTTATGCGTCCCTGAGAAATGACTCCTAAATTTTGCAGCTGAATAGCAAAAATAGTTTTTAATTCCTAAAGTGTAGCAACCCAGCTTAGGATGCTCAGGAACTATAGCATTATTGGTAATTCTCTTAGTGCACAGCATGGCACCTTTAGTTGAAACCCCTCAGTAGGTGACTCTTTTCCTCAAGCACTGGCTTCTCAGCTTCTAAAGACCAGCTGCAATAAACCCTGTGGTTCAAAGGAGAAGATTGTGACACATTTTGTCCCATGCCAAGTTCCCCATGCAGCCTGGAAGTGCACTTTTGGGAAGAACAGCACACTGGGAGACATGTGCCATGGACACAGCCTGTCATTCCAGGCTCTCTGCCACTCTTTATTCACCACATGCCACCCAGAGCTGATAAGCATGATCTTGGGTGCCAGAGTGAGAGGAGGAGCAGCAGCACTGCACCACCAGTACATGAGCTATGGGTGATGTAAAATATGACAAAAAGCTGTGGAGTAAGCCTGAAGCATGCTGAATCAGGGGTCCATCGCCGGCTTATTCCTAAAATGTTCTATTGATAGTGAAAATATCAGATAACAGTGTCAAGATCTACAGGCCTGCTTTCTCACTACCCTGAAGCTCAGGACATTGTTGAAAGATATTACTTGCTTAGCTTAAATAAGTAATTTTAAATTAAATTACTTAGGGTTTTAATATGGTGTGATTTATGCTGTCTGCTTAGTTTTACTTAGCGTGAGTAGCTAGATTTGCTGAAGCCTTTAGGTCACAATAAAGTTAATTTACTTAGTAATTTTCCTAGCAGCTGGTACAGTGCTGTGTTTAGTCTTTCAGTATAAGAAAAATGTCGATAACACCCTGATGTTTTGGTAGTGTTTTTCCTAAGTCTGGGACTTTTCAGTTCCCCATGTTCTGCCAGCGAGCACAGGTGCACAAGAAGCGTAAACCAGAAGATAAGGGGGCTACAACCCTCAGCAGAGACTGCGAATCGGCAAGATAAGAGCAGTCAGTGGCCTGACTGCCTGGACACAGAAAAAGGGTCCAATAAGGCCTTAGAAGACCACAGACCAAAATCACCATTGGACTAAAAGTGTCATGAACAGCATGTGAACAGTGTGTGAGGGGCTGGTGTACAGATCACGAGGTTACAATTTCCCGGGGATTTCTTTGTTCAAATGTCCCTCTCTGGAGGCACCCAGCCCAGGCTGACCCCTGCTGCTGTACCTTCCAATTAAATTGCTTCTTTTCATAAAATCTGACACCTGAAAATTACTGCAGGAAACCTAGGGTCGAGCCTGAAGGAAGGGGGAGAGCACCCAAGAATGTGTGTGTGTGAGGAGTCAAAAGGGGTACCCGTTGGCTCACTGGGGTCACCCATTGCACAGGAACCCTGGTCCAAGCAGTTGAAGCCTCAGGAGGTGTGTGTGCGACTCCTTGAACGGTGTGTGAATGCTCAGGCAGCAGCTTCTCCTTTAACAGACATCATTTACAAAATCAGAATTATATATTAACAAATCAGCATATCAATACACACAGTAAAGTGTGGGACAAGGGAAACCAGCACCTTTAGGTGTAACTGTTCAGCACTGTTAAATAGTAAAAAAGGGCACATGCAAAAGTTGGATATATTAAATACAAAATGGTGCTTTCAATAGCACAGTTGACTATAAAAATGTTACCGTACTGTGCTTGATATTAAAAGTGTTTTCAGTTTAAACTCAAGGTGAGTGTAAAAGGTGGTCTCCTTACCACTGGAATGATGGAATTATTCTCTTCCATATATCTTATGAAAAACAGAATACGCTCTTTTCTCATGCAGCAGATCATAATTTGACCAACTGGTGCTGGTGGTAGTGATAAACAAGGAGACAGAAAGCCAGGGAAGTTTATTACATCAACTACAAACCAGGAATAAGATTCTACATTTTAGAAATGCTATAAAGTGTGCTCATTAATCATAAAAAGAACTTGGAGCCACAGTGATTTGTACTCTGCAGTAAAATTCTGGTATCTGAAGAATGTGGGATAGTTTCTGTTTTTTTGCAGCAAAGGAATTGGGTGGGAAGGAGGCACCATGGCAGTGAGTCTGCCTAGATACTTGCTTTTAACATGGCTTTTCATCATGGCTTCATGTAACATACCCACTTAACAAATAGTAGGACAGTTTATACCAAAATGACAATTCTAAAATGTTGAACAGAAGACCTTCTGAATAGATCTAATGCCAGGAATTCAGATTGCCATGAAGGGATTTTAACAAAACAATTAGAAAATTCTTTCCCATTGCACAGTTTGATAGTAATTGAAAAGCTCAGAATTGGCTTCTCTTGTGGATGCATCAGAGACACAAGTTTAATGCCTGGAGTAGAACTAAACTCAAGAAGATCAAAAGTGGATACATTTTTATTTGGTATATCTTATGAACTTGCAGATCTGGTTTCTGTTATGTAATATACAAACTGCATATGTTTAATAATTCAGGTCTGAGTGAAGCTGCAGTGGTGATAGGAAAGTGTCATAATGGAGCAATTTCTTTCACATCAGATGGAGCATGGGCTGCAGCAGGCAGTTCTAATACGGAGACTACAACCCCGTTAGGCTTCCTGACTGCTGTAATTTAGTACCTCTACAGTGCACGTCATTCAGTTTTCTCAACATACCCTTGACATGTTTTTTGAAAGGACAAATGGAAAGTCAGCGCCAAATCTCTGTGCCACTCAGTATTTTTCATGGCTGTTGTCACTTACTACTTTCTAAACAAAAGATTCTCAGCTTTTCATTTTAGTCCTAGCCAATGTTTTCAGGCATTTCTTAACTCAGATTTCTGTAATGGTGTACCTGTTTGAGATGGAAGTATCACACCTGAAAACTAATTCATATGAGAGAATATAATATAGAGATACAGATAGGCTAGTATTCTGCTACTCTTAGCATCATTTTCCTTCCAATTTGGTATGTCTTCTCATATTTTTCTATTTTACTTTTTTAACTGTTAATTCATATTCAGTGAAGATTTATGTGTCTATCATAAGCACAAAAATTCTTTCCTGAGGAATCAGTCAATGCAGAAGCCATTGCTAGAACTCTGTATTACACCTTGTCATTCTGACCTGTTGTCTATGTTACGGAAATTCCCTTCCCTAACTATTGTATCAAGCAGTCTTTATAGTATGAAAGTATATTAGCTTTGTTAATATGTATTAGCTCATATTACTAATAGTTCACATTAGTGAAGCGTTACTTAATGTTCCTTTAGTCTGAGGGTGGTGAGACACTGGAACAGGTTGCCCAGAGAAGTTGTGGATGCCCCATCCCTGGAGGTGTTCAAGGCCAGGCTGGATGGGGCTTTGAGCAACCTGGTCTGGTGGGAGGTGTCCCTGTCCATGGCAGGGAGTGGGTGGGACTAAGGTCCTTTCTAACCATTCTATGATTCCATGATTCTATTAGACACTGCAATGTAATAAGGTAATGGAATTTCAGTGGAGACTTTGGTATTGTTCATGCTTAAGAAAAACAAAGTAACAGACACCAGCTCATTGCAAGGACCAGGAGGACAGCCCGGCCCTGGGAATAAGGACTTTGCTTCTTGAAAGCATAGAGCTGTCAATGAAGAATTAAAGATACACCTGGACAGTCAAGATAATGCTAGCATTGTAGCCCCTCCAATACATCTTTGAAACCCTCCCAGCATCATCTGGCATCATAGATAAGGAACTACCACAAGACTGATGTCTGGATCAATAGACAAGCAGCCAGAATGCTGCAGAACTAAAATTGCTTTGCACAATTTGACTATGATTAGTAATCACTTGTGTTGTGTTGGTGACTACTCAAATCGTGTTGTAGCTGGACACTTGAAGGGTACAGGAACCTTGTGTAAAACCACATTTGGGGTGCCCCAATTTGATTGGGACACCTTGTATGCATGAATAAATATTTACCCTTGTAATTCCATACTTTGTGTCCTGCCTCTATCCTCAGTCTGCACGAGCCAATTGCAGTTAGTTTTCGTAACATCTAGCACAAAAAAGAAAGAAAATTTTGTCATTATATAGACATTTGGTTATCTCTATCAGCTTCCTCTGGACCTCTCTCACTTCTAACCTCTTTTGTTGGGATGCAAAGTCTAGATCTCAGCAGGCCTCTGTAAACACATTCTGTTTTAAGGAACTGTGATTTTAGCTATCAGCATTACGAGTGCTACTGAAAAAAAAAGTAGTGCCCCAGTGACCTGGTTTTGGAAGGCAACTTGGCTGCGTGAGAGTGATGCGCTCAGTGAGCTCTTTCTGATCTCTGCCTCCACCAAGAAAACCAAAACTGGGAGAGGGCTGTTCCGTGCCACCCTTTCAGGTCACCAGGCGCTCTTCAGCTTGCCCCGGCAGAGCTCCCCGGTCAGAGGGACGAGGGGACCACACCACAGACTGGCAGGATGAGTGGCACCTATGGGAAGCCGTCCCGCCAGGCCCCGGGGCGCCAGGCCAGCACCATCCCAGCACCTTCCTGCGCCGTTGCCGCCTCAGCCCGTCCCGCGACCCTCCGTTTGGCCGGTTTCAGTCCCGTTTTAACGGCAGGGTCCCGCTTTATCCCCTCCCTCACCACAGCGCCCTGCCCCTCCTCCCTCCCAACGGCCGAACTCTCTCGAGGCGCCTCGTGCCCGGGAGCCCCGGTTGCTAGGCAACACCGCTTACCTCACGCGCGTTGCCACGGTGACGGCCGCCCGCGCCCCCGTCGCCCGCTGGGCCGGCCGCCATGGCGGCCCCTTCCCGGAGGCCCCGGGGCGGGTTGCTGGGACGCCCCGCACCTCCTGGCCCGGCCGCCGGGGAGCCCCGGCCACCCTCCCCTCGCCCTTCTGGCCGGGGGC
>NW_015094506.1:6308505-6342005 GCF_001431845.1 Calidris pugnax | reverse complement strand
TTTTTTTTTTTTTTATGGGGAAGAAAAATCAAATACTACTTGTGAAGTACCTCTTTGAAAGTAGATAGACAAATTACATTTGTAACATCAAGACAAAGCTGCTGGCTTGCCAGCAAAAGATATTTCTAGAAAAAGTGACTTGGATTCAGGTATACATACACTATATTTCTATGTTCTTAAACAGATCTCACCTCCTAAGCACTTATTCTTTTTGTTGTCTACAGTATGGCAGTCTCAAAATTAAAAATAACTTGTCGTCTCTTTGTCTGTTTAAGAACAGAAGGCAAATGTTATATCCAGTGATCAACTGGTTGGATACCCCAGTATTAACATGATGCAATTTGTCTTTGCGTTCCAGTTTCCCTCTTCTCTGTGTCTTGCTGTTGGGTATTTGTAAAAGTGAGTTGTTCATATTTATGGATCTTATGTTGAGTTTCAATTTACTCAGTTCTCACCAGCTAGCACGCCTATACAGGAGACTGCGAAGGAAAAACCATTTGCTTTAGTAAAAAGATTGGATTTTTTTTTTCCTGTGCTTTTCATTTTAGTAAGTTTGATTAAAAAAAAAAGGACCTTGAAATACTTTAAAGAGGGAATGATTATGTGATTGCCCTGCACCATTCCACCTCAGACATGGTTCCATTTCAGAATGAGAGTTTTCCTGCATTAGAGGTTATGCACTGTAATCATTGGTCTGTGGAGGAAATGAGTTGTTACACATTTGTTGTAACACTCCTCAGTTGTCGATGCTGTTCATACCAATAGCATTACATATTTATGTATGCCATCATAAAACAGACCCACCCGTGCAATAATTATTACCACATGAATGCGGGACACTTACTGAAGGTCCACTTAGGAACATACAAGTCTGTTCATGGATGAATATATATATAGTGGTATAATGGTCATAAATATTGCTAAGCCTTGCTTGCTTGGGGTACTTCAAAGATACATGTTTTCATAGTTACATTAACCTGACTTGATTACATGCAGGTAAGGTGAGCACAATAGTACATAGGAGTAGAAGTAAATTGACTGATTGAGCTTGGTAGCTTACAAAGGGAGTCTTAGTCTTCTTGAGAAGTCACTAATGAGAGTCTAATTCCAAGTATTTAATACTACCTTACTGGAACATATAACCCTCTGCTTACAGATGCAGTAATACAAAGCAGGGAAGTTATGTCATGTGCAAAGTTGCATTAGGTTTCTTGCCTCTGAAGAGAGGAAGTTAGACAAACATGCTGTTAAAACTGAACTATCATGACCAGTGGGATTTCACAACAGAGATGATGTAGCAGAGGAATCCTGAATGGTACATGCATATCTTGTCTTACTTAGCCACACATTTCTACTTTAATTACCAAGTATACGGAAGTAGAACTGGAGGGACATTGGCAAAGAAGCCCTTTTCATCTGCATTCTATTTTCAGCTGTAGTTTAGCCTTGCTTTAGGAAAAAAAATAATAATTATTTCACACCTCATCATTCGGTGACACAGTTTCCATGTAGTCATCTTCCTCCCCACCATTGCTTGGTATTTATATAAGCTAAGGGGAAGGATAAACATTTTCCTGTGAGGACTCCACCAGAGTTTGGTGTTGGCAGACATAATCACAGAAATTATTTCAGTGGGCTCACTGATGATGTCATTGCACAATACTCTCTGTTCTAAACTCTCCTGACCCTGCCTTACGGACTGCTTCCTGTAGGGCTCTCACTTCCTTCTGTCATCAACATTGCACTTCCTGCCTCCAATGCTCCTTCACAGCCTCTCATTGTGTTTCCTGCAACCAACCCCTTCCGCTTTTCTGCCCTATAAAGCAGAGAGACAAAGCCACACCCTGAAATGGAAAAACCAAGGCAGAAATCATGGAAAACAAGATCACTGCTACTGTTTGGCTTGACCTTTGTCTTTTTTCGCCTTGACATCTGTCTTACTCTTTTGATTATAAGCATTCCATATGCTTTATAGTGAAGGTGGTAGTGCACTGTAAAAACTTGAAATAGTTTCAACAATTCCTTGTGAAAGCTAATGTGAAATGTGCCAATAAGAATATGGAATATTTAATATCTCGGTCTTTCTAATAGCTTCAAACGGTAGTGGCTTCTCAGTATTTCTTACAGAAAACTAATATTACAAACCTAAAATTCTACATCTTACCAATTTTTGAATTACAAAAGCATCAAAACCAAGTTTGGAATAATTTCATCACACTTAAATAATTCAGTTATTAATTTAAAAAAAAATGTGGCATTTCAACACATGACCATTTATAAACTATTGCAAGTAACTGAGATCTGAATGAAGTTGCTGTGTCAACTTTTAAAATGATTTGCAATGGAGAGTTAAAATGTTTTGTGTTTCAAGAGTATGGTATATCAAGATAATCACACAATGATTAATTACAGTGTAGTTTCAGTACAGTTGACACCCAGTTACTGTAAGGTCATACTGTTAAATGATTTCATTTATGCCAATACTAATATGAACTAATTATACAGGTATTCCAGTTACTCCAATTCTATACGTGTATGTATTCTACATCTGAATTCTACATACATGTATAGACAGACTCACAATCACATCTCTGTATATGTATGCATATATGTATGTATATGCATCTCAGATGTACATTGTGTTCACATGAAGCATTGTGTTTCCACTATAATTATTCCCAGCCATGCTCTTTGTGGTTACATGAATTTGTGGTAATTGTAGGATTAAAAATTACTGGTGTAACTACGCTATAATTTCAGTGTAATTACAGTCATTGTGTTATGAATTTTAACCAAATATCAAGTCTGCAGTCTTTCAAAACAGAACATTTAAGTGCAACCATTGCATTAAAAAGCTTGACAATTATTTTACTTTCTGAAAGTTTCCTCTTTCTCTCCCACACTAGTGCCTTTCTTGTTTTTTTAATAATTAAGAGGGAGAATCTGTGGGCAACTGAAAAATTCACATATATGAAATATGCTTGGCAGAACACAAATATGGAAAATTAGCCTTTTCCTTCAATTGCAGAGTTGAGGATTATTAAATCCTAACTCTGTATTTTTTTCTGAAGAGATTTACAGTAAATCCAACACCTGTCGTAACACATCTTTATAAGATATTGTAATAGGATGTTTTTCCTCTTGGATCTTACTTTTAATCAGTATAATTCTAGTATTTATTATTTTCATCTGTCACTTTACTGAAGATGCAAGTCCCATTCCATCTTGAAACTAAAACTGAAAGATGAAATAAGGAAGATCTCTCTATTGGTGTTTGGCCATAAAACTAGGCCCTTTGCACTTCCAAGAAATACAATGAAATAATTCAAACAGGGAGGACTGATGCTTTTCACATGAAAGAAAAGTGGTTAGTTTAGTTATGCGTCCCTGAGAAATGACTCCTAAATTTTGCAGCTGAATAGCAAAAATAGTTTTTAATTCCTAAAGTGTAGCAACCCAGCTTAGGATGCTCAGGAACTATAGCATTATTGGTAATTCTCTTAGTGCACAGCATGGCACCTTTAGTTGAAACCCCTCAGTAGGTGACTCTTTTCCTCAAGCACTGGCTTCTCAGCTTCTAAAGACCAGCTGCAATAAACCCTGTGGTTCAAAGGAGAAGATTGTGACACATTTTGTCCCATGCCAAGTTCCCCATGCAGCCTGGAAGTGCACTTTTGGGAAGAACAGCACACTGGGAGACATGTGCCATGGACACAGCCTGTCATTCCAGGCTCTCTGCCACTCTTTATTCACCACATGCCACCCAGAGCTGATAAGCATGATCTTGGGTGCCAGAGTGAGAGGAGGAGCAGCAGCACTGCACCACCAGTACATGAGCTATGGGTGATGTAAAATATGACAAAAAGCTGTGGAGTAAGCCTGAAGCATGCTGAATCAGGGGTCCATCGCCGGCTTATTCCTAAAATGTTCTATTGATAGTGAAAATATCAGATAACAGTGTCAAGATCTACAGGCCTGCTTTCTCACTACCCTGAAGCTCAGGACATTGTTGAAAGATATTACTTGCTTAGCTTAAATAAGTAATTTTAAATTAAATTACTTAGGGTTTTAATATGGTGTGATTTATGCTGTCTGCTTAGTTTTACTTAGCGTGAGTAGCTAGATTTGCTGAAGCCTTTAGGTCACAATAAAGTTAATTTACTTAGTAATTTTCCTAGCAGCTGGTACAGTGCTGTGTTTAGTCTTTCAGTATAAGAAAAATGTCGATAACACCCTGATGTTTTGGTAGTGTTTTTCCTAAGTCTGGGACTTTTCAGTTCCCCATGTTCTGCCAGCGAGCACAGGTGCACAAGAAGCGTAAACCAGAAGATAAGGGGGCTACAACCCTCAGCAGAGACTGCGAATCGGCAAGATAAGAGCAGTCAGTGGCCTGACTGCCTGGACACAGAAAAAGGGTCCAATAAGGCCTTAGAAGACCACAGACCAAAATCACCATTGGACTAAAAGTGTCATGAACAGCATGTGAACAGTGTGTGAGGGGCTGGTGTACAGATCACGAGGTTACAATTTCCCGGGGATTTCTTTGTTCAAATGTCCCTCTCTGGAGGCACCCAGCCCAGGCTGACCCCTGCTGCTGTACCTTCCAATTAAATTGCTTCTTTTCATAAAATCTGACACCTGAAAATTACTGCAGGAAACCTAGGGTCGAGCCTGAAGGAAGGGGGAGAGCACCCAAGAATGTGTGTGTGTGAGGAGTCAAAAGGGGTACCCGTTGGCTCACTGGGGTCACCCATTGCACAGGAACCCTGGTCCAAGCAGTTGAAGCCTCAGGAGGTGTGTGTGCGACTCCTTGAACGGTGTGTGAATGCTCAGGCAGCAGCTTCTCCTTTAACAGACATCATTTACAAAATCAGAATTATATATTAACAAATCAGCATATCAATACACACAGTAAAGTGTGGGACAAGGGAAACCAGCACCTTTAGGTGTAACTGTTCAGCACTGTTAAATAGTAAAAAAGGGCACATGCAAAAGTTGGATATATTAAATACAAAATGGTGCTTTCAATAGCACAGTTGACTATAAAAATGTTACCGTACTGTGCTTGATATTAAAAGTGTTTTCAGTTTAAACTCAAGGTGAGTGTAAAAGGTGGTCTCCTTACCACTGGAATGATGGAATTATTCTCTTCCATATATCTTATGAAAAACAGAATACGCTCTTTTCTCATGCAGCAGATCATAATTTGACCAACTGGTGCTGGTGGTAGTGATAAACAAGGAGACAGAAAGCCAGGGAAGTTTATTACATCAACTACAAACCAGGAATAAGATTCTACATTTTAGAAATGCTATAAAGTGTGCTCATTAATCATAAAAAGAACTTGGAGCCACAGTGATTTGTACTCTGCAGTAAAATTCTGGTATCTGAAGAATGTGGGATAGTTTCTGTTTTTTTGCAGCAAAGGAATTGGGTGGGAAGGAGGCACCATGGCAGTGAGTCTGCCTAGATACTTGCTTTTAACATGGCTTTTCATCATGGCTTCATGTAACATACCCACTTAACAAATAGTAGGACAGTTTATACCAAAATGACAATTCTAAAATGTTGAACAGAAGACCTTCTGAATAGATCTAATGCCAGGAATTCAGATTGCCATGAAGGGATTTTAACAAAACAATTAGAAAATTCTTTCCCATTGCACAGTTTGATAGTAATTGAAAAGCTCAGAATTGGCTTCTCTTGTGGATGCATCAGAGACACAAGTTTAATGCCTGGAGTAGAACTAAACTCAAGAAGATCAAAAGTGGATACATTTTTATTTGGTATATCTTATGAACTTGCAGATCTGGTTTCTGTTATGTAATATACAAACTGCATATGTTTAATAATTCAGGTCTGAGTGAAGCTGCAGTGGTGATAGGAAAGTGTCATAATGGAGCAATTTCTTTCACATCAGATGGAGCATGGGCTGCAGCAGGCAGTTCTAATACGGAGACTACAACCCCGTTAGGCTTCCTGACTGCTGTAATTTAGTACCTCTACAGTGCACGTCATTCAGTTTTCTCAACATACCCTTGACATGTTTTTTGAAAGGACAAATGGAAAGTCAGCGCCAAATCTCTGTGCCACTCAGTATTTTTCATGGCTGTTGTCACTTACTACTTTCTAAACAAAAGATTCTCAGCTTTTCATTTTAGTCCTAGCCAATGTTTTCAGGCATTTCTTAACTCAGATTTCTGTAATGGTGTACCTGTTTGAGATGGAAGTATCACACCTGAAAACTAATTCATATGAGAGAATATAATATAGAGATACAGATAGGCTAGTATTCTGCTACTCTTAGCATCATTTTCCTTCCAATTTGGTATGTCTTCTCATATTTTTCTATTTTACTTTTTTAACTGTTAATTCATATTCAGTGAAGATTTATGTGTCTATCATAAGCACAAAAATTCTTTCCTGAGGAATCAGTCAATGCAGAAGCCATTGCTAGAACTCTGTATTACACCTTGTCATTCTGACCTGTTGTCTATGTTACGGAAATTCCCTTCCCTAACTATTGTATCAAGCAGTCTTTATAGTATGAAAGTATATTAGCTTTGTTAATATGTATTAGCTCATATTACTAATAGTTCACATTAGTGAAGCGTTACTTAATGTTCCTTTAGTCTGAGGGTGGTGAGACACTGGAACAGGTTGCCCAGAGAAGTTGTGGATGCCCCATCCCTGGAGGTGTTCAAGGCCAGGCTGGATGGGGCTTTGAGCAACCTGGTCTGGTGGGAGGTGTCCCTGTCCATGGCAGGGAGTGGGTGGGACTAAGGTCCTTTCTAACCATTCTATGATTCCATGATTCTATTAGACACTGCAATGTAATAAGGTAATGGAATTTCAGTGGAGACTTTGGTATTGTTCATGCTTAAGAAAAACAAAGTAACAGACACCAGCTCATTGCAAGGACCAGGAGGACAGCCCGGCCCTGGGAATAAGGACTTTGCTTCTTGAAAGCATAGAGCTGTCAATGAAGAATTAAAGATACACCTGGACAGTCAAGATAATGCTAGCATTGTAGCCCCTCCAATACATCTTTGAAACCCTCCCAGCATCATCTGGCATCATAGATAAGGAACTACCACAAGACTGATGTCTGGATCAATAGACAAGCAGCCAGAATGCTGCAGAACTAAAATTGCTTTGCACAATTTGACTATGATTAGTAATCACTTGTGTTGTGTTGGTGACTACTCAAATCGTGTTGTAGCTGGACACTTGAAGGGTACAGGAACCTTGTGTAAAACCACATTTGGGGTGCCCCAATTTGATTGGGACACCTTGTATGCATGAATAAATATTTACCCTTGTAATTCCATACTTTGTGTCCTGCCTCTATCCTCAGTCTGCACGAGCCAATTGCAGTTAGTTTTCGTAACATCTAGCACAAAAAAGAAAGAAAATTTTGTCATTATATAGACATTTGGTTATCTCTATCAGCTTCCTCTGGACCTCTCTCACTTCTAACCTCTTTTGTTGGGATGCAAAGTCTAGATCTCAGCAGGCCTCTGTAAACACATTCTGTTTTAAGGAACTGTGATTTTAGCTATCAGCATTACGAGTGCTACTGAAAAAAAAAGTAGTGCCCCAGTGACCTGGTTTTGGAAGGCAACTTGGCTGCGTGAGAGTGATGCGCTCAGTGAGCTCTTTCTGATCTCTGCCTCCACCAAGAAAACCAAAACTGGGAGAGGGCTGTTCCGTGCCACCCTTTCAGGTCACCAGGCGCTCTTCAGCTTGCCCCGGCAGAGCTCCCCGGTCAGAGGGACGAGGGGACCACACCACAGACTGGCAGGATGAGTGGCACCTATGGGAAGCCGTCCCGCCAGGCCCCGGGGCGCCAGGCCAGCACCATCCCAGCACCTTCCTGCGCCGTTGCCGCCTCAGCCCGTCCCGCGACCCTCCGTTTGGCCGGTTTCAGTCCCGTTTTAACGGCAGGTTCCCGCTTTATCCCCTCCCTCACCACAGCGCCCTGCCCCTCCTCCCTCCCAACGGCCGAACTCTCTCGAGGCGCCTCGTGCCCGGGAGCCCCGGTTGCTAGGCAACACCGCTTACCTCACGCGCGTTGCCACGGTGACGGCCGCCCGCGCCCCCGTCGCCCGCTGGGCCGGCCGCCATGGCGGCCCCTTCCCGGAGGCCCCGGGGCGGGTTGCTGGGACGCCCCGCACCTCCTGGCCCGGCCGCCGGGGAGCCCCGGCCACCCTCCCCTCGCCCTTCTGGCCGGAGGCGCCAAGGCCAGGCGGCACTCCCAGCCTTACGCAGTCCCAGGACCACTGGCTGCTCCACAGCTCTTAAAAAAAAAGATCATGGCAAAACGTTGTTCCCTAAAAGCAGAGACTGGGAATTCAGGGAGGCTGAAGAGCAGCCCGTCATAAGCTTCACTGCGGTCACTGTTAGGCTTGCTAGCAGATATATTTTGTTTTACTTCCACACACGCCATATGTTGGTGGAAGGATGCTTCTCGAAAGGTGCCTGAGGGTGTTGAGGACCATGTCTGCACGCACGTGTGCGTGGCCAGAGACGTGTGTGCAACCCCATCATGAAGGGATCATTTCAAATGCAAAATAAAACCCTATAAACACTTGGCTTTCTATTCTAGGGAGCCATTCTTACCACCCTACTGGTGAACCAGCAAGTGACTGGTAAGTACAAGCACAGTGCTAACCCTTAGCAAGAAGCAGAATGGTACGGTGGAAACCCACAACCCCTCTAGTAAATGGGACATTACTTCTGAGTAACTGGAAGAAGCCGTTTTAGAAGTAGGGGGAGCAAGGCCACTAAAAAGAGAAAAAACTGCAAAGCAGAAGAAAATCACTCGTCCAAGCAAAACCTGAAACAAGGCAAACATTTTACTCCTTTGTAAGAGATAGTTGCTTTCTTGGATAAAGAGCATTAACACCTTTTGAAGAGTACTATATAATAATACCAGTCCTCACAGGTAAGATGGATATATACAAAACAATTTTGGTTTCCTGCTGTTGTTCCAGTGCTGTAGCTTACAGGTTTGCCAACTGGTAGCTATACAGTTCCTCATTGGTTTCGCTGTTGGGTCACCAAATGCGTGAGTGAACCTGTTCTTTTCTCAAAGAGACCGGTTTCATGTCTCAGGGAGAAGTTTCATGTCTCAGGGAGAAGTGAGAGCCACAGAGGAGCTGGGAAAGGGCAAAGCAAAAAAAATACCAGAGCCTGGAGTAGCTGGAACAGGCAAGACAGAAAGGATATGCCCAGTGGACACATGTCAGGAGTGAATGGGATGGACATTAGGACAAGAAGAAATGGGCACAAACTTGAATATAAGAAGTTCCACCTAAACATGAGGAGGAACTTCTTCACTTTGAGGGTGGCAGAGCACTGGAACAGGCTGCCCAGGGAGGTGGTGGAGTCTCCTTCTCTGGAGACATTCAAAACCCGCCTGGATAAGTTCCTGTGCAACCTGCTTTAGGCTGACCTGCTTTGGGCAGGGGGGTTGGACTAGATGATCTCCGGAGGTCCCTTCCAACCCCAAGTGTTTCTGTGATTCTGTGACATTAGCATGAGTACAAAATACAGAACTACACAGGCAACTGCAGAGAAACGCACCTACAATCCTCAGTAATTTGACAGAAGTTAACTATTCACTTGTGAATTTCATGTCTTTTGTTCAGAGCTTTGTCCCTTGACAGATTCCTGGCCAGATTCCAATGCGATTCCAAAACACATTTTTGTGGGTCAAGTTTTGGGGACAGGAATAGAAGAGTGATTCTGGAGAGGAGGATGTAACGAAAGAGAAGATAGTTGGTTAAATTTTGTAAGTTAAGCAGTTTTTAATCGGTATGTTCTTTCAAAATGTATCATATTCAAATGATATTTCTGACAATTATTCATTGTTGGTGAGGTCTGTTGTTAATCAAATACCATGTAGAAAGTGTGTTATTTTAAGTGTTGTGAAATATTAACTTCTCTGTCATTCATCATACAAAAAAGTATATTTTTGGTAGCTGACAGTCTTACCATCAGATACACTAAAAATGATGCATTTCTCTTATTTCAGGCAACTCAGCACCACCATTATGAGGGTGGACTATTGAGCTCTGCTTAGTAAGTTGAGTTCTAGATCTCTCTGTTTTTTCGTTAGAGACACAGAATAAACTGAGCTCACACATTGAGTGTGTATACGTTCAAAATTTCTGAATTTTCAATCCAATATATTTTAATAGTTTTGACATTTCATTAGGGAGTATTATTAATATAATAGAACTTAATATAAAACATGCTTTTCTTTCATATTAAATCCTAAAGAGTTATTGATATCTGAAAGTTGGACTAATGTGTGTTGCAGATGGCGTGATGCATTCCACTCATGAGAGAGAAGCAGTCAAGTATTTTTTGATGTAAAACAGGGATTTAACAAAGTTTGATAGTAACTGTGACTGACTGTTTTAACATGATTCGATGGCAAGGTACACTTGGTTATTTACTGCATAAAGGACAGGGTCAGACAGAGCTCTCAGGGAGACCTTCCCATTGAGCCAAGGTTCAGAAGGGTCCCCCTTGCTTTCTAAACGCCTTCTCAGAGAGGAGTGTAGGTGCAGCTGGATCCAATCCTAGTCCCAGATTTGGTCAACGGTTTATGTCTAAAGGATGATATATGCGCAATCAATCCATTTATATCACTTAGCTAAGTGTAGGCTGTGAAGAGCAGATGGATGCCTGACTATGACAAGAGAAGAGTGGAAATTAAAAGGAAGGGGACCAGTTGATTACAACAAATAGTAAGACTGAAAGTAGACCTGACAAGTATTTATCTTCTCCATCCATTCCATTTACCCTATCCCTTAATGTCCTCTTCCCCTGCCACAGCTGCAACCTACTGTTAATACAAGGCAGATCAGCTTGTGTTTAAAGAAAAAAAAAAAGACCTTTCAGTATACAACTGAGGAGCTCATGAGATGTTCTTATGTCCCAATTATTTTGTAATTAACACCTTCTTGAAAAAGTTCACTGCAGCTAAACTCAAGTATTTTATCTTTTAAAGTTGTTACTACGCCACTCTGCATCTGATTCTTCAGTTGCAATTTCCTGGAGATACACTTAATTTATTGAGAAATTTATTACTGCTATTACCACTTGGATTCGTTAACCCATGAGCCTTCCATTTTCTAGAAAAACCTAAAGCAGGTGTTACATTGAAAAAAAGCCCAAGGTTAGAGCTGAGAAAAGAAATTGAGAAAAGAAGCTGATTCACCCTGAGGGTAAGCCTTTTTAAACAGTATAGAAGTTTTTCTTTTAAAGAAAGTATTTCGATTTCTAAACATTTGAAAAGGTCAAATATTTTCATTCATTTAAACTAAGTCAGTAACATGACTACATAAAAATCAGCCCAAATATTTCAGCTTATCTGCATAGTGCATTTACTGAAGACATACCATATTCATTACATTCTGGAGTGATGTTCAGATAGATTACTTCCAACAGGTCAAAACATACTCCCAAGGAGGCGACATACGAAATATTCTTTAAATTTCTTCATCAGTTTCTAATGCACTGGATAAAACTAAATGAGACACATGTTCATAAAACTTTACGTGTGTAATTTGGAGATCAAGCACACTGCTTCTAAGAAGTGTTGCAGGAGCTAAAACTGAGCACTAATTACTCAACCTTTACTGCAATTACAATGCTACCACAGTATTACTTTGCATTTTTAGTGGGGAAAAGGCATCTTCCAAACCAAGCTACTTCTAGAGCAATTACCTCTGAAGTAATGGAAAGACAACTGTGTTCAGGAAGTAAGTTACATAGTCAACAGACTTGATGAAAACCAGATTATTCCATGGCCACCACATGACTACCTCTAATGATTCAAAATAAACTGCAAGAAAAATAGCTAAAACCAGAAGAGCTTTTATAGATTTAAGGTTCTCCAGTATATCAGGTGCTGTTTTTACAACTAGGTTTCACAACTTCGTCATATCAAAGACAACGTGGGACAATGGGAGACAAGCTTTTCCTTCCAACAAATGGATTCCTGATCGGTGCTTAGAATTGACTTAATTTTTAGATCCTTTGGAAAAGGAACTTCATTTAATAGATTCCACTTGTCAATCAGGTCACGTTTTGTTAAAATTAGTTTTGAAATCTGATAGACTCTTTAGCTAGATGTTAAGCACAAGAATATACAGTGCAGATGACGCTTGTATGTCAAAATACCAAGTTTATGTAGTAGAAACAAATTTAACAAACCGTAAAACCATGTTTTTGTCATTACTTCTTCACCACTGAACTCTGCAGTTACCACTGAACTGCATCAATCTTTGGTGTACAAAATACAATTTTCTTATTAAAACCAGAAATGAAGTTAGATCTACTTTTCTGTGGTGGAGGTGGATGGTAGCAAAAGGAAAGGACAAGTCAGAGGAAAAAAATGACTGGTAGGTGTTCAACCTAAACATATCTGCTCCATAAATAAATGGGGTAGTTAATACAGCAAAGTCACCAGAGTTTTATCAGAAAACAGGTGAGCAGCAGAATATTTACTTCATGACTAGTAAATTTTATTTTTAAAAACTATTATTAAATTACAGAGAAATAGATTATATTTGGGAGTTTTTCCCAAATCTTCTTATTACTCTTAAAGGCAATAGATAATATTAGCGTATTTTACAAAAGTCACATTACAGGAAGGTATTTAATCTATAGTGAAAACTAACCTAAGTGAAAATGCCTTAAGTGGCTTTAATTCACCATAGTAAAATTTCCTCAAGTGTTTTAGTTACATTTACCATGTTTCTGCTCTTTGTAGGTTGTTAAGATTATATTTTTAAAAGGTTTAGGAAATATCTTAACAAATTTTCATAGATTTCTTCCTGCTGGCTGTGCTTTAAGTTTCTGTATTTTTTTAAAAGTGCCCTAATATGAAAAAGGAATTTAAAAAATCTTCTCTGTTTTTCTTCACCAGAAAGGTATCCTGCAATTCATTTTGAGTGACATTTTAAGCCTTCCTAGTGAAATTACTGAAGTCCCAAATGAGTCATTAAATCATAGATTACGTTGTCAAATAGGGGTATCTTTTTTTCTTGCTAGAAATATTGCTGTTAGTGAAATTACTTTCTGGCATTATGGCGTTTCTTTTGCCCTGTGTAGGAACTTGTTATAATCAGAGAAGTCATAATCATTCCATCCTGTTAGACTATTACTATGCAAGAAATACTTATTAATCTAGTCAATTACCAGGAAAAATTAACATAAAACTTATTGGCTCAAAAGTGATGTCCATTTAGTAGGGTGACCTCTTGTAAACACACATTTTCAGCAATGATTTAAAAATAAAATGTACAAATAAGATTACTTTTTTTCCCTTTATTGCTAACCATTTCTTATGATCATATTTTGATTTCTTCAGAAGTCAGTAGTTTTCTGTATATAAAAAGTTCTTTTTCATACTGAGAACTATACCACTTGAGTGCATCACTTTCCTTTTTTCCTTTTTTCAGTCCCATTTGTGACTCTGCAATGTCTCCATTAGCAGTTATTAAATCATATGGAGAGAGTTAATATTTGGGAAATATTCAAGGTGTTAAGTCTTGTTTTTCTAACACAATTTGACATACAGAAAGAAGGATCATGTAATCAGCCTACTTGTGATACGTCATTAGGAGGTTGGGAGCTGTCCTGTGACAGTTACCTGGAAATAAGAAAATGAAATGTTATACGCATACTTCAAGCCTTAATTTCAGTGGAGAATTGAGAACATCAAGAAGAAATACTCTTTCTTTATTATTTCTGTGAAATGCATTGGAATCTATTGTTTTTTCTCTGTGTTTATAATTACAACACCTAGACACATTAGCAGAGGCCTCAGACAAGAAAGTGAACTATGAGGACATCTGCTTTTCTGTGGTACAATTTATTTGCTTCACACATGACTTTCACAGCAAAAAAAAATTTATAAATAAAGAAAAGCTGCTGCCGTCTTATTTTCTCAACAACTTTTTATTTTAACTTTCCTCCATTGCTTTTCCAAATTTATGATCAGACTGACTTCAGCAAGAGCTGTTGACACAAATCTGGACTTTTGCTTCCTCAAATTACTAACCTGATAATTCAAATATGGTCATTGCTCTTCAAATTTAAGGATGCTAGCCTACTGCTTATAATAGTATCTAAAATGCTATAGCAGAGCATTTATTTGCTGTAACAGCTACATTAATACAACTTTGGAGTTAATTAATGCAACTGTGGAGCATGTGAATACAGTAAATAAAATACAGGTTGGGGATCTTTTGCTTTTAAGGCTGAACAGGAATATTGCCTGAGAATGAAGTTGATAAAAACCCCACTGGAATTACAAAAATATTATGGGGCATATTCTCTAGTTTATCTATAAACCCAGTATTAAAAACCAGTAATTATAGATCATCTGAGATGTATTTGTATAATAGAAAATGGCTATGATATTACAATTAACATATTAACATAATTTGTGCTAAGTAAAGCAAGAATGAAAATAAAATTTCCATTTAAAAATTATTTTGATGCTGACTTTCTATTAATCTTTATTGTGCTCAGTGATAAACAAGTAGTTCTGAAAACAAAATTAACTGATTTCGTTTGTTTGCTTTTTAATAGTTTGTTTTGTAGCAAAGAAAGTTATTATATTCCACTTCCGTCACTTTTGTAAAGCTTTGGTGAAGAACAGGATCACATTCTGTCTTTGCAAAAAGAATTCATATACCAAGTTAAATAGAGTAGGCAATTCTGTATAAAACTTTGAATGCATTTGTTTCCTCCACCTTTCAACTAAGTGTTTAATTTACTAATAGTTAAAAAGAAACCCAAAACCACAAAAAACACCTTTCTAAATAGCATTTGAAATATTTATGAGTAATTCTTAAGAAACAGCCATTGGTCTACTGGGTCTTACAGAAACTTTCCCATGCTATTTAAGAGTGAGATTTCAAGAACAACTTTCATGTTTCTGTATTTCATTGCAGAACTGGGTCTCTTGAACTTCTTTCAGAGATTTCTCAGTTTCTGATCTGGTGAACAATGTATAAACTCTGGACAGCTGGATTCTTCAGCATTTGAAAGAACAGTTGCATGTTTATAAGTAGACTTATAAACCCTTCAGAGATTGTCAGCAATCTAGATTATCTGGGGATAATGACAGCCAGCAGCATCCCATCTCCTCTGGTAGCAGCCGATGGGTCCCCTCAGTTGCTGATTAAACTGCGTCTTACCTATCACCAAATGGAGACAGATATTAGGCCTGACAGATACGATTTTTTTTTTTTTTGAGACACTCAGATTTTCAGCAATGTACTTTCCTCAGAGCTCCAGAAAGATTTTTGTAATAATTCATTTCTTGGTCCGTGTCTATATTTTCTATTTATCTGTGAGAAAAAAATCAAGCTAATAGTAGCATATTCACATCTAAACACAGACTTCACAAATGCATATTTTTTAGGGTGACAAAGCCTTTTTCGTTCTCCCCTTAGGTGCACAAAATGCATTGCAATGGACAAAATACTGTGTTGCTGTTAATGGCTTCCATACTAAATCAAGTTTGGAATAACACCAATTGTTATCCAAAGAGGTGGCTGTACTAGTACCCAGTTTTCTGAAAATACGCATCTTTTATCCACAAAGCATTCACTCCTGATTGATTCTCAAAGGATGTACATGTGTGGACCCTGCAAAAGGGCTTACCAGCACTGAGAGCTCAAGTTGAACAATAGGCATGGCTAGGAACTGCCCACTCCTGGATAGTTCTAGCTTTTTCTTTCTGAAATGCCTTGTTCTCTGACTGTATGCAAAAGCACAGAAGACTCAAATAAAATTCAAGTCCCCATTTTTCCAAGACAAAACATTCCAATGTTGCACTGCAGCTCAATAAAGCTAGCCATGAAAGTTTAAGAAATTACTGTTGCAGGTGTCTGCCACGCTTTCTCTTAGAAATTTTGATGTCTGTAGCAAAGATGGCAGAGCAAGATGTATGTTCACATTTCAGCAGTTCAAGTTCCCAGGCTAGTACGGCTGCTTAGAGCACTGTTGCAGATGGGTTTGCACAAATTTATGGGCACATATAAATATTTCCTTTTTCCATCTCAGCTGTGCAATGGCAGTATGTAGCAGGGAGGTCAGGCAAACCACCGGGAATGGCAGCATCATAAAACACTGCTCCTCAATCTGCCACACACATCTGAGAGGACTCTTAGAATGGCTGTGTCATAGGTACTGCTTCACGACAGACAGGAACAGAGCACTCTCCTTGTTGGTCAGCCTGGTCTGTATGCAACTTGCAAAAAGTTTAATTTGTATTTCACTTACCCTTGAAGTAGAGAAATCAGGATGCTGTTTTTCACACCTTTAGTAGGAAGAATGTGAACTTTATTGGCCTCAGCAAAGAGGGAATGGGATTCTCCATTACAAGATTAGTAGGTGACTGGTACCTGAACCTCAGCACTGGGTGGTATATCAGCATTTCTGCTGAAAATGCTGTGTCCTCCTTGTACCTGTTGTGTACCTGAGGACGCAGCTGCCGCTCTCTCTGCTAGACCTGACCCGTGCCCTGTGGGACAAAACCAGCTGTTAGCAATGGTCATTCCAGCCTTTGGCCATGGTTCAAAGGGTGCTGAGTTCTGGCTGAGACTGAAGCTGGTCCCATGGTTTTCTCCCCCTCCCTGAGGCAGAACTGGAGGGTGGGTGGGAAATGGCCTCCACACAAAATGCAGTTTTGACCTGCAGTTCACCCGGGATAAGCCGTGTGTGCGCCCTACATACACTTAAAGCCCAAACATACCATTTGGTTTCTTGTCACTCCTGAAACCCAAAGCTGGTTATTTAAAAAAGCCCCAAACCTCTTTGATTTGGCCAAGCGCAGCCTGTCACTGAGAAAACTTGTCAGTTACCCCCACACACAGCCCAGAACCCAGAGGCGCGGGGCACAGCGAGCCATGCAAGAAGCTGACAAAGGCGGGTTTCTTTTCGGAGCAATACCAGACCTCGGGCGGGCTTGCGAAAGTGTCGGCAAGGCCCCGGGACCGGGCTGCCCTGAGGTGGCTGTGGCGGGAAGCTGAGGGAGGGAGGGAAGAGAAGGAGGGCGGCCCGGCAGCCCCCGGCCCCACCACAGCGCCCCCTGCCAGTCACGGCGGCAGCGCGCCCCCCCGGCCAGGCGCATTATGACCAATAAGCGTCCGCCACCGCCTGCCAGGGGGCGGGGCCACCCACTGGCATTTAAATAAAGCGGCGGTTCATTTGCATGCTGCCGAGATGGCCGGCCCTGGGATTGGCCGGCTCGGAGGCAGCCCCCACTGCCGGCCCCTGTGCCCACGGAGGGGGCGGGGCCATCCGGGAGAGGGGAGGGGACACGGGGCTTATTTGCATAACGGCCCGGCGCGTGCGACGGCGGGAGGCGGCGTTGGTGCCTGGAGCGGGTTCCGATTTTGAATCTAGGGCGGCGGTAGCAGCCGCGGGGCGGCGGGAGCGGTCGGCGGCCGCCGAGCGCTGAGGCAGGAGCCGCCGCAGGACGCCGGGGCACAGGTAACGCACCTTTCTCCTCCCCTGCCTGCCGGGGCGCGCGCGGTCGGGCAGACGCGGCGCTCTCCGCGGAGCGCTGCCCCGCGCGGCGGCGGCGGTGGCCGTGCGCATGCTCCGGGGCTGCAGCTTTTGCACACGCGCCGCTGCGCGCACTCCCCCACCCTGCCAGCCCGCGCGGCGCAGCGAGGCGCGCGCTGCATGGGAGCACGTGACGCGGCTCCAGTGCAGGCGGCGGCGCGCATGCGCTGTAGGGTTTTCCGCCCGGAGGTGGCAGCAGGTGGGGCCCGGGGTTGGCGCCGGCCTCCGCCCCCCCGCCGGTGGAAGGACCCCCGCGGTGGGGCACAAGGTGGGTCTGGTGTGGGGCTGGGCGCAGCCGGGGATCTCTGCGGTGTCCTGGAGGCGCAGGGAGCCGGGCAACGCCAGGCAGTGGTCAGATTGCCTTCTGTCTTGCGCATTCTGAGGTGAGGTGGAGGCGGCTCCTGCGGCCGCACCCGGCGGGTGTTTGGGTGGGACAGGGGCGCGTCCGGCCGCTTGGTGCCTCGAAAGGGCCTTTTCCTTACTCTCTGAATTGGAGGTGGCGTGGCTGGGTGGTGCTGTACGCAGCCAGTAGATACCCTCCTGTCAAACACAGCAGGGACTTGTTGAGTGTCGTGGTGGATAGGCCGTAGAAGCAACGAGAAAGCCGTTGCATTATCACGCTCAACAGCACACTGACAAACTTCAGATTAAAGCTTTTGAAGCGTATGGGCATGGTAATTTATTAGAAATGAGGCTGTTTCAGGAGGAAGGGGAGGAAAGGCCTAGTTGTGCGTTATTTATGTGATGTCATCAGTAGGCAAGGCCAGAGTCGCTACTCCAGGTTGTAGTGGAGGCCCATGTCAAACAAAATGGCAGAAGTTCTAGGAAGTATGTTCATGTAAAGAAGGTACATTTGAATTTAAGCATTTAAAATAATGAAACTTATTCATTTTTCAGTATTTCCTATTGTAATTTTGATGCGACACTGGGGGGCGTGTTAGAGGTTCTCAAGCATTTTTTTCTCTTACAGGTATATATATCCTTATTAGATCTTCTATTCCCTTATTAGACCTTCTATTCTTTGACAGATATCTAGTGGGAGTGCCTGCATCAGAGTACTTTGTTGCATAATAGTAATCTTGAAATAAATCTACATATTGTAATCTTGGTGTGACCTTTAACACAGACTTGTTGGATGGAAAAAATGGATGGAATTGTTGATGGAAAAATATTCCCTTAAACTAAAGGAGTGAAAAGTTCAACTTCTCTAGGCAACAGCCAGTAAGCTTAAAACTTCAGCCTTCATGCAGTCGCAGAAAAAAAACACTTGTACATTTTGTCAGATTATTTAACATGCTGTCTAACTGGCGGAAGTAAGAGTATGTTAATAAATACATTTGGTCAATATCCCAGATTGTACAATGAAATACCATATTTTTATGAATAAGTTTATTGGAATTTGCATCTGCAAGATCAGGATTTTCTATAAGCATGCTATTTGGCTCTTTTTTGTAAGGTAAACGATATTTTGGGCCATTATCTGTTATGCCAGTTTGTTCTAGTTTCAGTCATTACAGATATTAATATTTACTTTATGCTTAGTTTTTTTAAAAAATAGAAATATGGAGAATGTACTTTCTCCTTAAATCTGAAATTAATAAGGTAAATATGAACTCTGTACACAAGCAACAGGTATCAGTGACAGAAATATGTATGTTTTTCTGATTAGGAACTGTTTTGTGCAGTACTACAGGAAGGTATGAAGGCGAGTAATAACTTGACTATTAAGAATTCTTTAGAGTGGAAAAAAACTAACACAAAACCCACTGCTATTTGATATGTGATCTGGGATGGGTAATTGCTCAGTTTTCAGATCTGTGAAATGGGGCTAATGGTAGTTGTCAGGCCCATCATAAAATGAATTCACTAGTGATTGCATGAGGACTTACACAATTCGCGAATCATAACAACTAAACCCACTATTTATTCCTCAAGTTTGGTAATTATCTAATTATTTTATATACTTCAGAAGTGTTAAGTTCTTAAGTAGATAAAATCCAAAAAGGAACAATTTTGGGTAACAATACATTTTTTTTCGATAAATGCTAGATAATTCAAATACAGAAAAAATTGTTTTGTCACTGCTTATAACTGGCCCTTGTGAATTCTTTTTCAAAGAATCTCAAGCGATCTTCATGCCCTTATCTCTGTGGTCTTAGTTTACTAGACTTTGTATGTTGCTTGTTTTTTATCAGCTCCAATCTTGCTACCAGCTATAGCAGTGCTGAGCTGATGCTTCCTGTGATAACGTGGAACAGTATTGTGTTTTGCTGTATGAATTAATTTAACAAGACTATTTTGATTGTTGTGTAGGCCTGAAACTGGTCACACTTTGCAGAATTGATTCATAGAAGGATACAATATTTATATGCGTCAATTGAAATAGTCATTTTGGTGCTCTTATTAAGGGACCTCTTCATTCTCATTTCCTATCAGTTATGAGGTCTGTTTTCAATAAGATGTTAATCCGAATAGATATGCATGCATGCTGTACTCTGCTGTGTTTGCTGATACCCCTTGCTTTTGCTTGTATTGTTACGCCCATTTCACATATTTAGAAGCTCAACATTAACTGTAGCACGTTAGTTGCCCTGTAAAGGCTTCTTCAGTAATGCTTCCAGAACTTGGGGCATAAAGACAGGAAATGCAGTCTAATACAGACATGATGCTTTCCTCCCAGCATGGGAGGTGATCTGGCTAGCCAAGAGACTGAAAAACCTATGAATAAAAAAGTTTCATTTTTAAATACTGATTTTACAGAATCTGTTGCAAATAGAAATAGTTTACCTGTTAAACAATTTTTAAAAGCCTATTTTACTTACTGATTCCTAATTAGTAACAAGATTCTCATTTTCATTGTGTTTTATTGTGATTTTTGGGATAAGGTGTTTCTTTCTTTTACAGATGATAATTCCACTGTCAGGAATTTTATTTATGCCAAAAATCTCGAGGTTGTTCATGAAATGTAGATAGTAAGGCCTAAAGAGATACTTTGCCAGTTCTTTGTTCTTAAATAGTTTGCAAGTTGAATGCATTTTTTCTGCTTGCTCTCCACCTTGTGTTTCTCAATATTGTGTTCTAGTTATATGTTATGAGTTTATTTTGGAAATTAGTGCAGTGACACAGATGTACATCACAGTTTTTATAAGGGATATTAGATGAGGAAAATAAGTTGCAAGTTAATATAACTCATGATACATGAATGTAGGGTTGTTTGATTTTTTTTCTTTTTTTTGTCCCAAATATATTTTTATTTGATATTTATCTTAAATGCAGTGAAATCTGGAAGATTGTTAATGTTTTTCAGTTAAATCTGTGGCGGGACTCTTCAGTATGTGATGTTACTTTGAGAGGTTTACGTATACACACAGTGCAATTGGGAAGTCCTAAACTGGCCAACACAAATGATGCTTTTATGATGTATATTTGTAACTCTGGTATTTCAGTTATACTGATTGCACTATATGCCGTCCTGCCTGAAAAAAAGCTCTCTGGTTTCTATCATACTGTAAGAAACAATGTTTGTCAAGCAGCAGTGATTTTTCCAAATACAGCATGGAGAGTAAGATAAGGTTGTCATGTAGGGGTTTCTTCCTTTCTTTCTTTAAAAAAAAAACAACCACAAACCAACTAAACAAAACCAACCAAAATAACAAAACAAGCTAATAAAACTGGATTATTATTTTTTTTGACAGCTCATTAAGAAGCAGAGAGAAAATTAGGTTGTTCTCTAAAATGATCTCTGTAACCAGCTGTTCTTGATAAGTTGGACAGTTACAGAATGTCTCAATTTCTAAATAAAGTTTAGATGTGAATTGGGTAATACTTCGTATTAAAATTCCTGTAGCTCAGTCTTATTTTGGATGTTAAAGCCTGGTGACTGATCCCAAAGAATGTATGATTTTCTAGATTTGAGATTTCCAGTCAGGAGGTTCTGAAGCATAGGTTTTGTCAGCCTCTTGAATTCTGCTTATCTTTTAAAAGCAAAATTTTGCACGATGTTTTGGGATCTTAGTTTTCATTTGCTTGAGAAGACTTTGTGTATCATGTGCAGTGTGTTTAGGTGACTTACTTTTTTTTGTGTGTGAGGTTTTTTGTTACTTTTTTTCCTTCTTATTTCTGTACCAATGGGGGTCTGAAAATCCTTGAGTTCATATGTTCATATGCAACTTTAGTTGCATAATCTGGTTTTAATTAATATTCTAGTTCTTATCTCTGTTCTGTCTTGACCATTTGTGTGTCTATATAGATGCAAAAAGCCATTGCAAAATTAAGAGCAGAATTTTAGCTACACTGGAATGTTATTGTTTTTTATGTTTTCATTGAGATTGTTACTATTAAACAAAAAACAGAATGCTGTTAGTGAAAAAGAAATGACTGCATGAAACTTAAAAATGCATTAATAAGGTTATTAAATGGCACTTAAGAATTCCACTAATAAGACAAATGTGTTTAACACATACATCACAATTATCTTTTTTTGCTGAAGCAGAAAATTGCAAAACAGGTATGTAACAAAAATGTTTAACTGTGCCACAGCTCTACAAATATTAACAGAAATCTGCTCAGGTCTAGTATAGCAGTCCAGTTTTATGGCATCATTGCTTGTCAATTGTTCTATCCTTAGTGATTCTTGACTTTGGTTTTCAGTAAATTTGACAGAGTAGCAAGTATCAAAGATAATTAATTCCTGCAAATTTTGTGAAAACAAGCAGCTGGGGTGAGGAGAAGCCACCATTGTCCCCGGTGAGGTAACTTGGCAGTTACACATTGGTTTGGGGGGGATGACTTGCTGTCAGTCAGGACATAGGTATTATCTGTCAAAGCAGTATGGAGGCTGTCACATACGCAGCACAACATGCAGTTTTGGACTAGACATGTTTGTGCACTTGCTCACCCAGTGTGGTGAGACACCAATGATAACCTCAGGAAACTCTGATAAAAAATAGCAAGACAATGTTTATACATCTTCAGGAAAAGTGGTTTCATGAGTTGCATTGCTCACTCATTATCTTCTGTAGTACCACTGGCGTATACTTAGTAAAATTGCCAGTGTATTTAACAGCAAGTCTGGTCCCCCACTCTCGTTCCTTCCCCTCCCTCTCCTCTCCTCTTTTTTTTTTTTTTTTTTTTTTTTTTATTTTTGTTTTTTTTTTTACTGGGTTTCCATTAGTTTCCTTGTCTTTCCTCCCCCCCCCCTCCCCCCCCCTTTTTTTTTTTTTTTTTTTTTTTTTTTAGTAATGATTTCTTGGTGGTTTAGCTAAAGGTGTAATAGTAACTATGTGGTAATAAAAAAAAAGCCTGATCCTCAGTTGTATGTCAGCTTTCATCATATCTGTGGAGGAGTTTATGACACTATGTATGTGTATGTATATTCTGTAAATGCCCTTTATGTTCCTTTGGGATTTATGAATAACTTTAAAAAAAAAAGAAAAAAGCCGTGCCCTTTAAGATGTTTTATTTTGAGTTGTATGTGTTATAAATTACTAAAAACTGTACTTGTGAATTAGCAGCTCTTACTTCTTCCAGGAACAAATATCAAATCACGTGAGATCTTAGTAAATTAGATGTCCATTTGCAAAGTATTTTTTTAGCAATTTATTTTCTAAGATATTTAGGTAAACTAATAGAGCTTGTTTACTGTGCATAACTTGGATATTTTTAATACAAGAAAAATGTTTTTCTCTTGTGGATCCAATCTTGGAAAATGTGTTCAAGTGAATTCATGTACTAAAAGCACAAGTTTTATGAATGGGATGACTGTGGATATGTCAGGTAGCTGTATATTTGCTCCATCATTTTGTGCTGTCCTAAGCACTATCCTCCATTTCACAGTAGTGTAAAAAAACCCAACCAAACACCTGACATGAAAGAAAGTTCCTTCTACCTTTGCCTCCAACTTACAGCAGTTTTCCAAAGGGCATTTTAAAAAGATGTTGCATTCAAATTTTTTTTTAAGTCTTTCAAAATGTGTTTAGTAGCAGACTAGTGCATAAACAATACATTGAAATTTTCCTTTATTGGTCCTACCATCTAGTGGCTTGGAATTATGGGAAGACCTCAACTGTTGTGCAGACTTTGACTTTCTGAACTTTAGTCTTCTCTGTCTAATGATCATCATGGACTCTTTCTTTTCCCCAATAGTTTTAAGTGGTTCTATCTGTGAAGTTCTTGCAGTCCTAAGTGAGAGCTGACATGTTTCTTGAAGTCGGCCTACTGGCCTGTGTAAATACAGGAATAAAGGAGGGTTTCAGTAGATGGTCTATCAAGACTTCAATTTGCATGCATGCAAACAGTAGTAGTCTCTGAATTTCATCAGTGTAAGATGTTTTGTCCATTTAATGTTAACTAACATACAAAAACTCAACAAAACAAAGAACAACAAAAGAAGAGTAAATGAGAAAAGTGGACAAGATGTGGTTTGTACATAAGGAAGTGTGGATGTTATGTAGTAGGTTGGTTTGTAAGCACAGAATTTGAGCAAAACAAATTATTTATGCTTTGACTGCTTTTTTTTTTTTTTACCACCCTTGTAATGTGAAATGACATAAAATACCATCTGAAAGAGCAGAATTTTCTGCCTCCTTGATTTCTTTAGGGTAGGAGCCTTAGTATAAAGTCTGACTCTATGTAATGATATTTAAAAAAGAGAGGTGTGTGTGGAGTGATGTTATTTATACAGGACAACAATTAGAGAAATGAGAGGGTACCATTCTCTTGAATTTCTTGTTTGATGTTCATCAGAACGTTGGAAAATGGAAGCTCTGTTTTAAAATTTGACTTATGACTGAATAATTGAACTTGCTGAGATGATACTACAGCATGTTGGCATGTCATCAAAAGAGGGCAGAGTTAGGGTTGTTGGGAGTTTTTATTATGTATTCGAGGGAAATCTAAACCTAACCTAAAGGTTAAATTTAAATTCCATTGGGAATCTTTTTAAATGCCCAATTTTCTTGCTTATTTTTGATTTTTAGAGAACCTGTATAGATGCTACCGTAAGTAGCAGTAAGAAATTGCAGTCCCATGCTAATACAGGAATTCCACATTAGTGTAGGTTCACTTCAGTATTTCCTGGACCAAAGCATTTTCAGATGACTTATTTTACTCCTAATTTTGTGTTTAATTAAACATCAGGTTTTATTTTAAAATTAGTTTAACTATTATTTTTTAACATATTAACACACCTGTGGATGTTAACTGAAGTACATTGAACTCTTGTGAAAACGCATATGGTCTCTTACCATTCAGCTAGATTTTTTGCAACTAGGTGTCTGAATTAACATATCAGTACCTCTCCTGATCATGAAGCTTTCTGACAAGGTAAGACGATTGACTGCAGCAACTGGAATGTGACACGGGTTCTGTTTTCTCTGGCTCAGTGAAAATGTTCTCTGAAGTTTTTTTGCCAAGTAGCTATGCCTGTTCAAACCTATTTAAGTCATTGGGTTTCCGCATACCGAGCTGCAAGACTGAATGTCAGAGAAGGCAGTGTTATACAAGTGCAGCTCTTGGGTTCCGGATTAGAACCTCCCTAGGTTTTCCTTGGCTTCTAAGACTGGAGGTCAGAACTCACTTTTTGATGTCAGAATTTTGTAGGTGCCCTAAACATAGAACTCTTTTCTATTTAAAACATTGCTACTGTGGAGATCAAAGTGCGTGTGTATTTGTCATAAATGGAATGCTAAATTTGAAGTGTTACAAGTTACTGTAAATCCCTGTAAACTGACGGTGTTCTATGTTTGAAGTTCAGAGTAAGCAACGGGGGGTTGCTTATGTATCTTTTGAATTTGTTGTAAACTTAATTTTTTGAGTTAGCAATAGGTCTTGGTGAAGAAAAGCTACCATTTTAAATTAATTGTAATGAAGTTGTTCTTCAGTCTTCACAAATCTTTGAGAGACTTGTCTTTTGGGCGTTTGAACTTTAAGCATATTTTAATTTAGTTCTCTGAATCTGTGCAGCAGTATCAAAAACAATATAATCAATGTAGTTGTTTACATGTATGTAGCATGTGCTTTTTCTTGTGTTGCAAATCATGCTTTTCGTTTTGTCCCTATATTAGCCAGGTGGGCTATTTTGACACTTTTAAAGTTTGAAATAATAACTGTGGTGCTGATGAATGCATCAGACAACTACTGCTGGCATGATTAATCAGTCCTGAAATAACCAGCTACAGCTGGCAATCGACATGCACAGTTATGTAAGTTTAGGCATTTTCATAAAAGAAATAGATGGAGGGCATATTCTCCCACATTGTTTTGGGGGGGGCTTACTGTATTGGGCTAATTTTGGATCACGAAGATTCTTTTTTTGGTAGAAGATTAGGAGTAATTCAACATTAATTTCCTTCTGGATTTGGATTTTGTAGAAGAATTGTACATGATGAAGCGAGGCAGATAAAGAGGAGCTCCCTCCAGAACTGTTCTGCTGTTGCCTGGACAAGAGGACATGAATGGCATTAATAAACAATTAGAGAGGAACCTGCATTATATTTAGTTTTGCTTGCGTTAAAATTGTGTATTTGTTTGACAACCCCTCTTGTCCCCCCCATAGGTTCCCAAACCAGTTCTTTAGGAACAAACTACTTGGTACCGTTACAAAATTCCAGCCCAATTGCTGAAGGGATTCTATGTATGGTTCTTTCTTTGAATAACTTACACAACATACTGCATCTTTTATAAAGAATTTGAGCTTGATTTCTGCAAGCGCTGAAGTTCTGGAGTGTTCTTGGGTTTTTTGCTAGCTTCCTTACTTATAAAGTGAACTTCCCTTTTTCCCCCCCAGTAAAACTGTTTTATTACACAACTAACATTACATTATTTCAAAATAGGTAGTGCTGTGAAAAGGTATAGATCAGTTTCTTAAGCTTTTTTTTTTTTTTTTTTTTTTAAAAAACGAAAATGGGGCTCTTTTTTTGCTAGCTTCCTTACTTATAAAGTGAACTTCCCTTTTTCCCCCCCAGTAAAACTGTTTTATTACACAACTAACATTACATTATTTCAAAATAGGTAGTGCTGTGAAAAGGTATAGATCAGTTTCTTTTTTTTTTTTTTTTTTTTTTTTTAAAGACTGAAATGAGGCTGCTCTTGAAAAGTATTCCCTAATGTTTGTCAGTTCTATGCATGATCTGGCTCAGTATCTGTGGCTGTTAATATGTGACATGGATTCTGAACTGCCTGGAGTCGGGAGGGATTTGAAGTATGCAATACAAATCCTGGAGCACAGAGCTAGCAGGGCTGCACCTCGCTGGTTTTCTGGTTTATTTTAGTTTTCTCTTTACCAGTGGTGCTCTGAGTAGCTGCAGTGTTGCAGCCCTGCATTAACCATTTCCTGCCTGTCAAAAGAAACCAGTCCTCTGGCCCCCCTCTGCCTGTGCGGTTTGTTGCAGTGTGGCAAAGAGGGAGGTGCTTTGCTGTATAAATGTTTTTTATCCACTACTGAGTTGTCACTGAGTGGCTGGTCTTGAGTGCACATCGCAGCCATCTTAAATGACATTTTCAGTGCAGCTGAGACAGTGCAGTTCCAAAATGGCTGACGAAGTGCTCCTCATTGCAGCAGTTCAGCTTGGCTGTATGCAAATGAGCAGAGCTGTTGGCATCACATGCTTCAGACCTTAGAGGTAAGCACCAGCTCTGCTTTGCTGAAAAACAGTTTCAGGCTTTGTTTAGGCAAAATTAACTAATTCTAAGCTGTATGAAATAGCTTAAACTATTGTCCTTATTTTTGTCAACAGGAGGATATTTTTGGTGGGTCTTTTTTAGGTTTGGTGGGTTTTGGCTTTTTGTTTTCCTCCTCTCTCTCACTGAATTAATTTGTAGACCCGCTATCCTGTCTCAGTTACAGGGTAGATTGGGTGGGACAGGAGAGGTCAAAGGTCATACCCATATGTCTTGCTAATCAAATTATTTCATTTTGGCTTGATTCCTTATCAGGCCAAAGGAGCTCTCACTTTACGCTGTCCTTTCTCAAAAGCTTGCCTCATGGTTTAACTAAAACATAAAATAAGCTCTCTATAAACTTTGTCAAATTTTTGTAACCAAGTGGTTAGATGTACATTTCATTATCATATTATCAACTTGTAACTTTTTCCAATGGTAGATAAGAACTACAAAACCCGCCTAATTACATTAGAATAGCAATGATTATGTAAATGTTAACTATTTTGCAGGTAGCAGTTACTTGCTACTCAAGAATAACACTATAAATTCTGCAGAACTACTACAAATGATAGAATGAAAGTTTCAAGGTAAATTATTCTTTTCTTTCTTTTCCTTTTCAACTTCATTGAAATCTGAGTTTCAAAGCGTTAGAGGTTTCATGTGGCCTAGTCTTTCACTGTGTGTTTGTTACTGGTTGGTGGCCTAGTTATCTGTCAGGCTCAGCACTAGTTAAAAGGTAGGTGATAGATGTCAGTGTCCAGAAAAACAGTGCTCAGCTTTTTTCATTTAGGGAGGAAGATAAAGATGACATTTTTCCTCAAGACTCACTCATTTTCTGTCTGCCTCAAATACCTACTTAAGGCCCTTAAGGGATCTTAAGCTGGACACGAATTAATTTGAAAGTAATTAGTTCCTTGAAGTTCTCCAGAAACGTATCGGGAGCAGCAGAAGAGCTGGGTAACTTATCAGGATGTAGCTTATAGTATTTTCCTGTCAGGAATTGAAGTTAGTGCTAAGGATGTGAAAGTCAGTACTAAACACTTAAGACTAGTCGTCCCTCAGTATTTTTGTCCATTAATTTTGTGCTTTAACATACTCTGTAACAAAGCACTTGGTGATTAAACTGAATTAAGTTTTCAAATATCTGCTTCCGTAAATGATCTTCTACAGTTAATGACAATGCACTGTTTATAAAGAAACAAAGTATTCTGGGCAGATACTGCACATCAGGTTCTCAGTAGATGTGTTTTCTCTATGTTTACCATGTGCATTTGATACGACAAAATAAAACAATCGGTAAAATGCAGGATTTTAAGCTCAGGCTGATCGCTGAGTTCAGCTAAATCTGTAAGTAATGGGTCACAGGATTTTCCTGATACAGTATAAAAGATCAGTGGCAGGAAAAATGTGAATGTGTGGTCACAAGTGATGATGAAATGCAGGCAGGTAGGTAGGTTTATGACTTGTTTTATTGCTAGTGAAATTTTGCTTAGTGGATTTGATTTAAGGCAGAATTTAGTTCATAGTGGCTTTTCTTGACTGGGCAAGATAGTAAAGATCCCAAGAATATCTGGACACTTTAAAATGTCTGAAAACTTGGACAACAAATCCTACTTAAATGCATTTATCTTGATAAAATGGGAAGTTTTGCCGTACATTCACCTCATCTAATGAATGTAGATTAACAATGTAGTGATAATTCCTTCTTCCCATCCCCCAAACATAGTGTTTCTGGTTTTCTGCAAGATACTCTTTGAGTCAAGTCATCCTGACCCCAGTCTTATACATGATTACTGAGGTTTGTGTTTGTATGCTTTTCAGTTGGTTATTGTTGCTGATTAATTCCAGACCTCAGTAACTCATATTGTTCAAAGGAAGCAGAAACAATTCGTTCTTTATAATGAGATCACTGAACTCCCTCTTTGTGATCATTGAAGGAGCTGAAATTTTATGCCTAAAATGTACTTTACCATACGCATCCTGTGGTGGTTTTGTTGTTGGTTATTTTGGTCCCTTTTTTTTTTTAAAGGAGCATATGAAAATGTTCTAAAACAGTAGGCATGTAAAAATTGTCAAGTGCTGTTGTTGCTGTTGGTTTGGGGTTCTTTTGCTAACCCTGTTTTTAATGGGAACATGGAAAGGAAAAGTGTATTTTTTGACGTTCACTGTAAGGAGTGGTTCTTCACACGTGCTACATTTGAGTAAAATATTGAACGTTCACCCGATGTCTGTCATACAGTCCTTTTTGTGCTGTTTTTGTTGCCCATGTTTTTTTCTGTGAGCTGAGTAAACTTACTCCCATTTTACAGAAAAGGCAAGAAGAGATTGTCAGAGTTCAGAGGAAAGCTCTTGTCTCAGGGTCTTCCCTTTGGTTTTGGTTTACTTTGGTCTCTAACAGGTTGTTTTGAAAACAGTATCGTTCTTGGAAGTGCTGTACAAAATAACTGGCCCAGCAGGGAGCTGTAGCATTTTGTTGCAGTGAGCTGGGTGGGTGGTGTGGTTTGGGGTTTTTTGTGGTTTTTTCTTTTGGTTGGTTTTCTTTTTTTCTTTCCTGAAGTGAGTGTTGGAATGCATGAAGTGTGGTAGGTTTTGAAACCTGTGCTGCGTATGGAACACATCACTGTTTCCAGAAGTCCAAGTACGCTGTCATGTTTGCTGCACAGTAGTACCGGTAGCTGACAGCACGATCTCTTCTCTCTTCCCTCCTGTGGTGTTAATAGTTTGTTCTTTGGTAGTCAAAAAGAAAATAAAAAGCACCAATTTACCTGCATGGGAACAAGGCACTTCACTGAACGCTAAAAAAAACAAGATATGCTTTTATTAAATATATAAATTAGAGGTTTTTTGAGTTAGAAATAGTTGCGTATAATCAATTAACAACTTGAACTGAATTGATTGCTATACATTTTTAATACAAGATGCATTGTCAGATTCTGCTCAGTGTTCTTGCGTCTGCATTTTCTAGACTTCTCAGACCTGCTGCATTCTAGAACAATTAGTTTTGTACTGCTGATGGGTAAACTTGAAGGATGGGCTTTCAGAAATAAGTAAATTGCTAGTAGGATAGCAGTCCCAAATACACATGCCTTTCAAAGAGAAATACCTAACAATAGCTTACTCTGAAAGGGAGTACAGATTCACTTTTTTTTTTCAGTTCATTTTTTTGTAAATGGTGTATTTGATTCTACTTAATTTTCATTTGTGCTCCAACTATTTGGTAGTTTTTCATTATTAAATCACACTTGCTTGGAACCATTCTAACATGGCTTGATTAGTTTTTATGTCCCTCTTAGAATTGTCTCAATTTGCACAGCTGCATCTTCTATTTTGGTAGATATTTTGGGAGCAAATGAATTCAGGCAGGATTTGAAACAAACTGGAATGGACTGCTGAAATGAACGCAATACATAATGCATGCAAATCATGTTCAACCAGCTGAGTTGTTTGGTTCTTTAGGTACTAGAAAGAAATGGTTACCAAGCATTTAGAGCTGTTTTGAATCTTAAGTGTTTAATCACATTATGACTATTATTAAACAGTTAAATTGGACCTTTATTTTTAGCTGTAAACTTCACTTTATTTTTCTCAAGAATGTAGTATCTTTGAAGGAATTATGAGTAAGGCAAATGTTAATATTTTTTTTTTCTGCATCATCTCAATTTGCCGGTTAAGTTCTGTCAGATTCTCAGTGTTTGTTTAGTAAATGACAAAATTCTTCATATAAACTTAAGTGAGCAAAATGTGTTTGTTCTCAAGTTCATCAGGAGTCAGTCTGAGTATTTTCCCTTTCTAAAAGACAGGGAGTGCAATGTTAGATGCTGTTTCTGCCTGGAAGTTGCCTATTTTAGACATTTCTCACCCTTTTTCTACAGTAGAAAAATGGATACAACTAGTGTCAGTCCTTCCTTCCCCTGCACCCACTTCCCTTTCCTGCCTTCCCTGCTCCTTCCGTTGGCATAGGCTTCTGCTTGTAAAATACCTTGAAATAAACCACACTGGTTAAGGTAATGGGTTGATAGACAGTTCTCTACTTAAGAAATGAACATTTTATGTGCTCTTCAAAGACCAACATGAGAAGAACTTGGGAACTACCAAACTTCTGCCTGCCTTACTATAGTAATTTGTTTCAGGCTTTGGAGAAGAGACAAAGTGGGAGGAGAAATGGGCGTTTTGGATGGTGTATGTGTGTTGCCTACAGAAGGCCCAGGGCCTTTTCATTTTCTTTTGCTCTGTGGTGGGATTTTTTTTGTTGTTTTTTAGATCAAGCTCCTAGTGACAGATTTCATCATGGTTTTTTTATTTCTAGACAATACTGTGTCAATATAGTTTCATATCTAAAATTGTGTCTGAATCGGGCAAGTCATTTTGCGGCAGCCTTTTTTCGGGCTTTCTATTCTGAGATGAATCAATGGCGTTTAAAATTTGAGGATGTTGTCTTTGATAGATACCAACTGAAACCCTACAGCTAGTGGTAGTAATTTCAAACGCAAATGGTTTTTTTTCTTTTGACTGTTAACATCAGCTCCTTAAGGTCGCTTTTGAGGAGAGTCTAGAAAATTGCGTGTGTGTTGGGAGGACGGGGAGTCCTGTTAACTGGTTTGGAGAAGGCAAAGTCATAAAGGTCTCTGGTGTTTGCGCTAAAGGTGGGGAAAGGCCGACAGGCGTTCTGACTCTTTCTGGAGAACATAAGGGGAGTATGTGCTGTTTATTTTCCAGGCTAAACCCTTAAACACATCCCCCCCAAAAAAACCCAAAATCACCGATAACAAGTCCCCTAAAAAACAGAAACAAAAAGCCCCCACCCAGATATCCCGTTTTGGAAGGGGCTAAAGCGCTGCCCGTGCTCGTTCCCCGGGCCGGCCGCTGCTGCCGTTGGTCGGGAGCTTACGGAGGCCCGCCGGCCCCTCACCTCCCCGGCAGCCCCCCGTGCCCTCTGCCACTCCCCCCCCGTGCCTTTCTAACTGCTAAACCGACTGCTCCTCCTCTCCCTGAGAAGTATTCTGCCTCTGAAAACGAGCTATTGGTGCGGGAAGGAGGGAGGCGGGCGCAGCCGAGGGGGTGTGTGTGGCTCCGCCGGAACGTTCTGGAAGCGGGGTGGTGCCTCCCCCAGACGGCAGATGGAGGAGAGCTCGCTCGCGGGGCTGACGGCAAGCTCTGGCCTGGAGTTCCCTGAGCGGACTGGAGCCGAGAGCAGAAAATGCTCCGAGTAAAGGCTCTTATTTTGCAGTGTCTGTTTTACTGTATTGAGAGTCGTGCTATTATTCTGGCATTTGTGCGCAAGGCTGTGAAGCTGGCCGGGGGCGGGGGGGGCAGCTGTGTGTGGGAAACACAGGGGTTTTTTCGGTGCCTTTTTTAAAGCAGCATTGGTGCCCTTTGTTTTTAAGCTTGGAGGCTGTTTGCCTGATGATTCATTCTGCAAATGGCAACAGCATCACTGGAAAACGTATATTCTGCATAGCGCTTAAATGTGCTAACGTACACAAATCTGAATGATAAAGGATTCACGTGACATAAAAGAAGAGCAGTACTAGATCACTTGTATAGTTAATGAGTGTCATTTTAATGTGACAGGCATTCTGGAAAATTTTTTTTTTTTCCTTACACATTGCTTAATGCTTTTGGATACAACAGCTGAGGATGAATTGTAACAACCATTTAAAAGTAATTTGCATTACTAAATACTTTCAGACACAAAAATCTGTAATTTTTTTGACGTTACAGATGAGTAAATTGCATTACACTCGAATAACCTAGAACCAGCTATACAGCAAATTACACTTACAGTGGGAAAGAGGAAGCATAATGTAACTTATCTATATATAACCTTGATACTTCTGGCATTGTAAAGAGGAACAATGCAGGAACTAGAAGAGGCCCGTGGTGCAAAGCAAGCTCTTCTGGTCCTGAGGCGCTCTGCCTGTGCCTGCTGGCATTGACAGGCATTGCTGTCTCCATCATTTTCCTTTTCCACTAAATGGTGCCAAGCTGCAACTGCAGCAGTGCTGCTGGATGTGTACTTAGCCAAACACTGCTGGGGATTTATTTTGTTTAGAGTTTCAGGAATTCATGTCTGTAGTCAGTATAATGGATGGCATATTTATTTGCATTGAGTTGTTTCATGCTCTAAGAGTTTCTTGTAAGGTAGCAAGTGAGGGGGGAAAGGTATTGGCGAAATGATTAATCTTTTACATATGCACGCTCACTAGTAAGCAAAGCCTGGCGCTTCCCTCCCCTCT
>NW_015094506.1:6278391-6307468 GCF_001431845.1 Calidris pugnax | reverse complement strand
CCCCCCCCCCCCCCAAAGTACAGTGACTTTTAGAATAAGAATTTGTAAACTGTAATTAATTTATTAACTTAATTGGTCTTTGACTGGAAGGGAAAAGGTAGTAATTAAGACATTAACTATTTGAAGTCAGAATGAGGCTGAAATCAAAGCTTCTGCCTCTACCTGTCACTGTACCTTGTAGGTACTTGAAAAGATAAAGTCCTCAGCTCTGCGTGGGGGATTTTTTTTTTCATCTGCTTAATGAAGAAAAATTAAATGTGAAGTGGAATTAACAAATTAAATGGCTAGACATGTTACCTGTCAGCATTAGGTTAGAAATGGAACTGTCTTACTTGGAGCTGATACTTATTTGTTTGTTATTGCTGGGTTGTGATATATTGGAAATACCAGTTTAAGAAAAGCTGGTTGCTGAGCATCGAGTATAGCCATATTTTCGGGATTATTTCAGTTACTACAGAGGGCTCACGCGAATCACTGTGAGCGGTGCAGCCTGTGACATCCTACAAGGAACAGCCTTCAAGGTGGAGTTTCTTTTGTAGAGACTATTGTCAGTTTCAGTTTATACCAACAGTAAGAGCAACACTTGAATTTTGACACGGATCTGGATTATTAGTAAGCAAATAACCAGACGACCAATTCTAGAACCCGTAGTAGTCTCTGGGGGCGGGGAGAGGCGTAGCTCAGCTGTACCCCGTTGCAATTTACTCCTGAAATGAGGCCCCTGTCATGTATATCTTTACTGGCGCCAGCGAGCTGTAACTGCAGCCTGGCTCCGCGCCGGCAGCAGCCAACATGTGTCATGGACTGCTCCTCTGCTCGGATTGCAGGAGCACTCCGCTTTCTGAACCGAAAGAGCAGCCCTGATGAATGTGAAAAGATGTTCAAAGGAACCCAGGTGTAATTAGATTGCTAGTAAGTGAAACTGCTGAGGAAATTTCATCTTTTTTTCTTTTTTTTTTCTTAAGTGTGCAGCCTTGCGCTGCGCTGTAATAAATTTCTGCTTGTTGGTACTACCGTGTGGTATGTGGGAGGTACTTCACTGCACATAGTTGCTGCAGTGCTAATAGTTGGCAGCACAGAAGGCAGCACAAAGAGCCCGACTGGAGGCACTCGCAGTTGCAAGTGTCCCTTGGAGGCTGTGGCAGGCTCCCTTGCGCTCCCCACACCTTCAGCCACTTGCCTGGAGCAGTGGGAGTTCCAGCAGGCTTTGACAAGCAGCTGTAGGCTATGAGCTGAGACGTACCACAGCATAAGGCTGGCTTAAAAAAACAGTTTTCATGCTCCTGTGTAAACAAGATCTTGGTGTCAAGATGGCCGACCTGGAAGCCTACTTGTAGCTCGTGATACTTATGCTAATGAGCTACATGTCAGTGGCTTACTCAGAGGAGGAAGCTCATTTTGCACGTGCTGCCGCCTGGCCAGGTAAGAGGAGCAACTTGTTCTCTGCATTAATGTTTTAGAGGCCTTTGAAGTTATTCTTCCATTTAGCTTGCCCATCCCCCACTTTGGCGTAGTGCCAGGAATTAAATTTAAATATAAGAGGCGTTTTCTGGGAAGCCCGGAAGTCATCTGTTCCTGCTGTAACTATTTTTAGGTTGCTGCTGTTACAGGGAACTAGTAATTACTGTATAATGTTTGTTTAAGTAAAACTGAAGAATTAAAAAAATAATAGAAATTTGGCATGTAGATTTTGCTGCTAATGGTACTGGTTTTGTTTGGTTGAAACACTTTGCTGCTTTGCTACTGTGTTATTTTTGTCTCTGTAGTGACACTAGTTGATGCATATGGAGGCTTAGCGATACTGTGAGTTTACCCCTGAAAAAAGTGCAGAATTAAAAAAGTGGAATCCACCAGTGGTGGTTTTTTGGCTTCATGGTATCATGAAGAAACTTTATTATCCTGCTTGTAGTGTGAATTCTCTTCTTTTTGCCAAAGCTGTTAAAAGTGTTGGACGCTTAACTGTTGTCCATGTATGCTTTAGTGTAAATGCACATTCTCAGGTGCGTTTATGTAAATTTTAAAAAGGTGTATTTGTAAATAGTGAAACAGATCAGGAAATATTTATCTGATCTCCCTCCTCAGAAAACAATAAGCTTGCCCTAGGGCAGCAAATGTTAAGAAAATAACAGTATTGCTAATTACATAATATACTGTATTGTGGTTATGCATGTAGTGCATGAAATGACTGCATGGAGCAGATGTGCTAGTTCTGCACAAATGTATTTGCGTTGTTTCTATTTTACAAATCGAAAAGTTGTGACAGGGTGGGAGACCGGAAAGGGGAGACGGTAAAAGAAAATGACTGGATGGAGGAAGTGTCTGAGCTAGAGAGAAGAGATAATTGAAGATGCATGAGCAGGCCAAGGAAAACATGGTTGCTTAAAGGTAGGCAGCAGCTCATGGTAGGAATGTGGAACAGGCAGTAGGCCGGCCTCGTCCAGTTAAAGGAAAAAAAAAAAGTTTATCAAAGAGAATAAAACTAAAGTAGAAGTGCAAAGTAGGCAGGTAGATTATTTGAGCTTAAAATGATAGTGATTTGGACTAGAAGTGTTGGAGCCATTCTGAAATGGACTGGGAATTAAGGCCAATAAAGAATATGTAAATGTGCTAGGAAAGAGCACTATAACTGGTTGATATTGGGGACAGGGGAATTTATTGATAATATGGAAAGGTATACTTCTGCATTGGTACGGTGGAGTAAAATGCCCCATGCCAACAACTTGGGCCAAGTGAATCTTTTTTTGTAGGTATCTCATTTACTTCAAAACTGCTGATAACTTCTTTTTAGTGATAACTTGAGATTTGATATGGGACACAATTTTGTTTGTTGTTTAGAAGTCTGGTTATATGGATGTCCAGACTAAAACCAGTACCAAAATGTGTGTGGGTACGTGTGTGAGAAGGTATGTAAATAGGTATATGGCAGATTTCCCCAAGTAAATTATACTAGAAATTGCAGTTAACAATTATAAAGGTTGTCCATAAAGACTGGTAAAAACCAGTCTTGCTTTCATTGCAGCATGAAGAAAGCCGTTCAGGGCCCCTCTCTCCTTTTCTGTAAAGTGTAAGTGCAAGGATGGTTGTAGAGAGATGGCATCGAGTGCATTGTGGAAAATGTGGAAAACTGGTTAAAAGAAACAAAATGTTCCTGAGAGAAAGCCATGACTAGTAAACAAAGGATAATGAAGGTGAAATTGTTAAAATTTGAGAAATAATTTTAACAGTAATGTAGGTGACAATGGTAATATCGTCCACAGTGAAAGAGAAAAGCCAGAAGATTACAGCAAATATTTGGGGTTTTTTTTTAGATAGAAGTGAGACTACACTACAGTATCTTGTAGGTGACTTAAATACTTGAGATCTAGAAGTTACAAGGAAGAGACTAATGATTCCATGATAGACATTTCTTAACAAAGGCTTTAAGCAAGTCTTTGTAATCTGCACCCATGAGTTCTTAAAGAATTGGCTGAGAATATTTCTTTCCTGAGGCATCCCTCCCAATAACATAAAATACAATGGAAATTCCAGAAGACTTTGAAGATTTCTTATTTTAAAAGGTCAAGCAGGATGACCTAAGTAACTACTTAGTCTCATATCAATACTGGGAAAAAATAACGGAGGGACAGCCAAGGGATCCAGTAAATGTTGAAAGTATATTATTAGAATTAATGCTGAGGTTGTTTGATGGAAAGAAAACTTTATTTAGAAAAGACAAACCTAATGTAATTTGGTTTAGAGCAAGGTTCCTTGGTGTAAATACCTAATATGTATATTGCAGTTATGGCTTGATAGAGTTTTTTTTCTTAAATAACAAACAACTCCCCCTAGTCCTCTGTATCAATAAAACCGTAAAATTATTAAAAAGCTTTTTAAAGATTTTGAAGGGGACAGTGGGAGGAAGCATGCTCCAAGTAAAATTATTTTTTTTTATTGATATTGCAAAGCAGTTGCTTTTGTTAACTTGTAGAGGATAGAAAGGTTTACTCCTACAGTCACCTGGATCATTTGCTTAGGGGGACCCACTCAAACAGTCTGCTATTGCACAGCAAAATCCAAAGTTGTAAATTTAGAAACTGGCTGTTACAGATCCTACCTGCTTAACAGGAAATCCTACCCTAGAATAAATTGGGGATCATAGAGGCAAAAAAAAAAAAGTGAGTTGAAGTCCCAAATAGAAAGTTAATGTGGTGGGGCAGAAATTTTGTTCAATAGAGAGGAAGAGTAAGGAAATCATACAGTCTATTAATCTGCCTTGGTTATACTGATGATCTGAATTTTGCATCAATACAGATTTCAGTCCTGTTGTCCATTGGTTTGTTGTTTGGTTGTTTTTTTTCCCACAATGTTGAAAAATTAGGAAGGGTACTGGGAAAAGGCACAAAAATCACTCTAGCTCAAGAACACAAAATTGTAAAAATAATTTAAAAGTTGAACTGATAATGTAGGTTGGAAAGGGACATCATCTAGTCTGACATCTTCAAAAGAGGCTAACTTCAAAATTAGACCAGATTGCTCCGGGCTTGTCAAGAGTGAGGTTTGAAAATCAGTGAAAATCCACAACCACTCTGTACAAGCTGTTTCAGTGTTTGACCACCTAAATTTCTGGTTCTTGCATACAGTTACCTAGTAGGGACTGTTGCAACCTTTATCATTAGTTTGACTCTGGTTTGTTTACACATTTAGCCAAATGATGCTCAGCCCTATACTGGTGTGGTGAGACCCCATAAAAGTTGTCTAGATCTTCTGCTCAAGAAAAATTTCTGGACCATCTCATCTTGTGGCTCCTAGCCAGATAAGTCGTTAAGATGATGAGGTCAAGAAAGTTAGCCAGCTCTGCATTAGCCAAGTTTCTGGTTTCAGCAAATGGATGGCTAAGGGTCTGATGATGATCATTACAAATGGCTCACTTTGTTGTCATGCTTTACAGTGTCTGCCTTAACTCTAGCAGTTTGGTATTTTTCACCAGACAGGTTGCAGTGATTCTGGACACTTCTGTTGTTTGCTTCCACCCTTCTCTTTTGTTTGCCTCCACACTTCTGAGAGGACAATGGGCAAGGTTTAATCTTTATGCAGCAAAACTTTTAACTGTTGAATGAAAACCCTTAGCGTCAAGAAAAGTAAATTATCTAATAATACTCAGTCATCCTAGTGGTGTGTAGTCAGTGACCTTATCTTCTTTTTATGTTCAATTTTATTTCTCTTTTGTTGTGGGTCTTTTTCTTAATTTGTGGTCAGACTTGCCCTAAAATTTCACCTTATGTGATGTTTTCCTTTTGCACTTAAATCTGCTTGCTTTGTTTTGTTGTGTTTGGGTTTTTTAATCAGAGGACAATATTAATACCTGTGAAGTAGAGAAAGATGGAAGCTCTTTGGTGATGAGTTTTATAGTTGCAGTAAAATGGAAAAGAAACTTTTCTTCGCAAACAGCTGTGGTAATTAACTATTCTGTTCCAATGCAGCATATGTAATTGTTTGAAAATCATTGATAGGATCTTTTTCTTCACACATTGAAGGATTGCTGTGATACTGCTGTAGCTTCTGCATCATTTGGGAAGGGCATCATACTGTTGGCAGCAGCCTTCTCTTTGGGAATTGTGCACTTTGAAAACAAGATGGAAATTCTCAGGATTCGTTGACTATTTTGAAAAACCCCGTGTTGGTACCTGTGCTCAAACTTCTAGCTGCAATTGGTTCTGAGCAACAAAGTCAGCTTACCATTGATGGAGTTTTGAGAAGAAACTGTTTGTGTGTCCAACATTGCCATCATAATGGTCAAGAAGGCTGGTCCAGACAAAGTGTCTGTGCAGCTACTGAAGTCAGTGAGCACCATGAACCTGAGTCAGTACTGTGAACCTGAACCCACAATACTAGTATGTTAAAATGTAGAGCCTAGAGCTTTGAAACTTTAGCATAAGTCTACTGAAAATCACAATAATTATAGGTTATCTCTAAGATGGAAGACCAAATGCATAAAATGGCAGCATCAACTTCCCAGACCTCTTTTGCTTTATGCTGTGCCATATGATTAGTTGCTTATATGTAAATGTCTTGTGGTCTGGATATAATGTCAAGAGATTCCACTAAACTTTTGCGTCTGGGTACCAGTTGTGGGAGTGAGAAGGCTTCTGTGGACACCAAACTAAGCTGATACTTTCTAAGCTTTATAGCTTGCTCAAAGAATTGCTTCTTGATTTGCAATAGTTTGTCCCAGGGAATAGAGATAATTTTGATTATAAAGCTCTTCTGAGCTATCATTGTAGAAATTAGACGGAACAGAACTTTAATGGCGGTGTATCGCCTTCACGTAATACGAAGTTTGCATATGAGAATCCATGTTCGTTATTAGTTGTTTCCCTACAAAATTGGGTCAAGCTTCTTATTTGAGTCAAAATCTGGAACTGATACTGGTTGGCTGAAGAGCTCTTCACCCCAGTCTGTTTTACTTGTTAAATAAGCCCTCCTTTATGTACAATATGACATTTTCATTAATTTGTGACCGTTACCAAGCTAGTATAGCTCATGTAATCTGTGCCCTTTGGTGAAGCATAAGGGTAAGTTTGAATTGGACTTTGCTTTTGATGTATTAAACATACGAAGAAAATGGCACTTTAGGGGTTTGGGTCCCTTAAAAATATACCACAAAATACTAGTTTTTATTATGTGGCTTAAGTAGGCCCCAAGAGACTTTCTCTACAGCAGCCAAACCATTTATTGGGTGCTTGGAGAAAGAAAGGGGGCATACGCTGTGTATTTTACGCTTCTGGAATTTAGCACCAGTTAGTTTTCAAGGGTAAGATTTGCTTCACAGGCATGGTCATGCGTAGCCATTTTAGATGCTATAGGATGTGACTCTGCATCTTAGCTGTGATTCCAGAAGGGCACTGGTTTCCTCTAGATCTTGTGTTATATCTGCTAGCTTCATGCAGATTCTAGAGCCTCAAAACTTAGCGCTAGTTGCCTGTGCTTAGGCTACTGAGTCTCATCCTGTGTGTTCCTAAATTCCTTGAACTTCTATGTTTACCACAGCTTACTATAACCTCCATCTCTGCATCCTGTTGTCCTTAAAGTTGAAAGGTCTGAGCGTTTCAGAGCTTTTCAGGTAAAACATGGCATAGTACTTTGCTTAAACTAGGATGCACATTTGGATAATGGAGCATAATTAGTTCAATTTTTCCCCATCAAGACACTTCACTCTCTCTGTTCTGTGCTCTCATAAATTTGAGTGTTTTGATATAAGAAATGGATTCTAGCAGCAATATCTAAAATTTTTGGTGAGATTTTCTAGAATCTGTTTTCATAGAAGAAGCATTCCAATTAATCGTCAGCAAACATGCTGAAGCACTGGAATAGATCTTTATGCTTTATTTATTTGGGGATTTTGGTCATGCTTATTTTAGTATACTTGTGAAAAAAGGCTACACAGAGAGTAGCATTTGGGATGAACTTGTAACTTCTGGAATTTTCTTAGAAGCAATGAATTTATTAATGAACTTCCACTCTGCAAAATGAATTCAATATCTGAATAACATTCTTAAATTATAGGGAAGTCCCTTGGTAAAATATGTCCTGCTTGGTGTTGTAATGGCCCTAAGATCAAGAATCAAATCCAGGATATTCAGGATGAGTGTTAAGCTTCACAGAATCGTAGGAATTTATAATTTGACACTTATCTAACCTTATATTTTTCACTCAAATAATACCATGTAATCTTACAAGAAAAGCATTTTGGATCATTTTGTTCTGGAATTGCATAATGTGTCTTTTCAGATGTACTGGAAATATTTCTCGCATTTTTTATTTTACTTGCAATTATGCGAGATGTAGGTTTTAGGATTATGTTCCATATCCATTGTGAACTTGAAACGTCTTGTTAAAAAGCATAAACTAGATAAAAGCTGTCCTTTCAAAATAAATGTATTTGCTTTTGTATTTGCTTGTGTTTCGCTTGTATCTGCTGCCTATCTGAAGATTTTTTCTGAAGAAAATGTGACAGGTTAAGACTCTTCTAGATCACTTCATCACAATTCCTGGCTTTCAGCAGTAGAATTTACAGAAAAAGACTCATCTCTGTATCTCACTTTACAGTCCCAAGAAAAACTGAGGTGGGAGACAGTGCTGATTTGACAGGTGTAAACTGTTGATCAGTAGTGGAATTGAAATAAAACAAGATCATCTTCAGTATCAGTCTGGTGCTTTATTCTCCAGGTCATAGTATCTTGTTGTACACATAATGATGCCTCCTCCATGATCTGTCATTATAGGAATGCATGCGCACATACACACACACACACACATGCACTGTGGGTATGAAACAAGTATTAGAGTAATCCCAAAGTTTTATTTAGGGGTTGTCCCCACCCCCTGCAATTTTATGTGATTGTGAGGAACAGTCATTTGATGTTTTTTTTGGCCAAAGCCATGTGTATCCATAGGGATACATGTCTTGCCCTGCCAGCAGACAGGCAGACCTTGCCCCGACATGCCAGTTGTCCAGCAAGGCATAGAAAATTTCTTGCTACTACCTTCTTGTCCCAAAGACTTCTGTTTTGTTCTGTTCTTCTGCTTTCAGTGCCTCTGTGCTTTTACAGATTGAGTCTTGTGCTAGTTAAGTTCTACTCTTGGCATATGGAGACTTTGGAATCTCCAGGCTTTTGGCCTTCACTGTACTTGGATCTAGTGTAAATCTTCACACATTCCTCAGTCTGACAGATGTGAAGAATGTATCTGACTCTACTCAGAGCTGTATTCAGTGTGCCTGCTGTCTGCTTCATCTCATCTTCACTGCCCAGAAAACCTGAGGCATTATGAATTTTGCAGTATTATGGATCTTAGTGAGAAATTGAAGCCCTTCCTATGGAATGTCATATTTGACGAAATGTTGAACAAAGATGCTGAAAAAGCAGTTTCCAGAGCAAGATGATCCTGCAAGAATCTGAGCATTTTGAATTACTATTTGGTGAGGCTGCCTCTATGCCTAGCCTGGTTAATGACTAGCTTTCTGGGAATTGAGACTTTTGAAAGGAATGAAGCCTGATGAACAAAATAGTGCCTTTTCCCGAATAACCTTCAGTGCCAAATGTTTGGGTTTTGTTGGTGTGTTTGTGTTGGTTTGTTTTTGTTTTTTGGTTTTTTTTTTAGGATTCGGCTCTTAGCATGAGACCATTACTTCCTTAGGTGCTTCTATACGGTATTCTGACTATTCCACTACCCTTGTGACTTCGAGGCAGAGAAATGGGTCACACTCGATATAATTTCTTTTTACTTGTCTTAAGACGTGTTTCAGATGTTCTTCAGGGTTACGTTAAAGGATATCTTCTAGGATGGTCAGACTAAGGACATACATCGCTCCCAAGCAAATGGTGTGGAAAGGATTATAAGATACTGTTTCAGACACAAAGAAACTGCCTTCCTCTCCCACACAAGAGAGAACCTGCTTCAGCTTGTCTTCTTGTTTCATAATTGTCAGTGGCACCTTCCTCAACCAGAATTGGAGAGGCAACCATACGTTACCAGGACAAACACCTATCTATTTCAAGCCTTCAGACAGATTTTCTTACCTCAAGGTAATTCTAATACGTATATGGAGTTCTTCCCTGTTACAGTGCAGGTGCCCACGTTTTCTGGACAAAGCCAGAAGCAAAGCCTGCTCCTGCTATCCCCAGACAATGAAGAAGAGCAGGTTTTTTTAATGGCAGGCAGGTGGTTTAGGTTCATTGCTTTCTCACAGGAGTGGCACAAGCATGATGCTGCTTTTTCAAAGGTAGAAAGAAGAATAACAGGGGATGTTCCAGGATGACATTTTTGGCGTGCTGCTGTAATAGATCTCATTCTTCATATTTTCTCAAATTGCTTGGTAAGGCAAAATAAGTTGAGTTACCTGCATTATTTAAAAAAAAAAAAAACAAACAACAACAAGTAACTGCTGTGTTATTTGTCTGCTTATGGAAGATCAGGTCTTCTCTACGTGGTGTTGAATTGCTGTTGTGTATTTAACCAATCTATTTCCTCTGCCTTAGTTGTGATGGCTTGGTGAGATGTAAACATAGTCTCTGCCCTAATAGCCTAGTAGCTTGAGTCCAGATCTTTAGATGAAGGCTTCTTTTGTGTATGTCTCTCAGTTTGAAGAGAGTGGGAGGGAGATTTATGGCAGGCATTTATGTAGTTCATGTTATGTTTTCACTGAGCAAGATCTCTAAGGAATTATTCAAAATTTTCTTTCTTCTTGGTCACAGTGCTTAATCTTATTTGGTAGGTTTATCTTAATTTTTTGTTCTGAGCATTAGTTTCAAGTGCTGAGGCATCTGTACGTATATTGGATATGAGAAGAGTCTTTAATTTTTATCTGTACTGAACCATAACTTTATGGAAGTTTTCTCAACTGTTGGTTTTCATTACTAGAAAACATAAACGTTGCATTCATCCAAGAACTCTTTAAATGAATTTTGTATTGTGCCAAGGTTTGCAGAGGTGAATCAGTTAAGGATGGTTTGAGCTTCTCTGTTCAGCAAAAGCTGAATCCATTCCCTGGAGTATGTCTGTCATTAAGTGTTTTTTCAGGGAAGCTCTTTGGAATTAGGTCAAGGATCAAATGTCTAAAGAAAATACTGTGATGGGTAGAAGAGCTGATTCTTTTCAAAACCTGCCCATATAACATTCCAGAAGTGGTCCACTGGTGTGGTGAGGTGATTGTGGACTTCTTCAAACATAAATTTGCAGCCATTTAGTAGAGTTTTATCTGTGGTTGAAACTTCCCGAGATGCAGATTTTCACCATCTCTGGCTTCAGTTTTTGCCTTCCCAGCAGTCTTAAAGAAGACAGAGGTTACTGATAGAGCTGGGCTTAGTTTGGGGCAGCTCATGTATTCATTATTGTTCAGCTGCATAGATTTTTACTTGCTTCACAGCTTTCTAAATGTTTCTGGTTTACAGTGACACTTGAAGACAAATCTTTTGCTAGTTTTGGTTTATCATTAAATACTTCATAATGCTGATCAGCTCAAACATCTTTGTGGCAGTAAAATTGCCCTGATGAGCCAAAGGCGTGGTTTGGGTGGTTTTTTTTTAACTTAGTTGCTGTTGAGCATGGGTAAAGGGAGGCACACAGCTGTGTGTACAAGGAAGAATAAATTGAGTTTGGAGTTTTCAGTATGTAGGGATACATGATGGAAAACTCATTTAGGCAGTGTAGTTTAAGGAACTTCACATAACTTCACGCACACACCACTACCTTCCCTATCACCTTCATCATCTGGTGGTGAAGAATATATGCCACTGATAGTTGTGGCTTGAGTAGATTGAAAATGAACTGAAAATAATCTAAGCTATGATTTCAACATTTTGCATCAACATTGCTTAAGAAGCCATTGTAACTTCACAGTTCTAGCTCCTTATTCTGAGCCTTTGCCATCCTGTTCATTATCTTGGCACAGCAAGAAGCTGGATGAGAAAGCTCATCTGAAAGGGTACTGGGAGATAGGGCAGCGGGGAAGCTGGTGCAATGGCTCACTGGTCTGTGTTTTACAAACTGTTCTGCCAACACAGTAGAAGTGGCATAGGGTGGAAATGAGGGGCTGAGGAATTTAGCGTCACTGCAAAATGCATGTTGATCCTTTACTTCACTGTAAATAATCTTCTAAATATGTGCAGTAACAGAATTTTTTATAGTTTCAGGGAAGGAGCATATTTTACAAGGAAAAATGAAGAATTCTTTGTTTCCAAGGGCATTGTGTAATTTTTGTGTATTAAAATTTTGCTTTTTGTTTGGAGGGAGTTGTAATCTAACCTCTTGTATTGAATTTGGAAAGTTTTCTTACTATGTTGACTTTACAGAAAGCTATGGGCTTTTTACAGAAAGCTGTGTCCATGTAGAATATGAAAAAGCTCTAGATGTGTTGAAGTTGGAGTGTAATGTGAGGTGGTTCTTTCTTACACTGTCACTTAGTCTCACTGAATAAACAACCCTCTATTTTCAAGCATTACTTCTGTTGAAATGCTTCCTGCCTCAGGTCTGTCTTTCTCTTTATTTCCTCAGCTTACTCTAATACAATGCAGAACATGGAAAGCCACGAACAGAACCAAACTAGATTTTTGTCTTGTCTTAAATTGGAGCACGTAGACAATCCTTCTTGGTTTTTTCCCTTGGAGAAGTCCTGAGTCCTCTAAAGGGCTCAGACTAGAGCAGGATTTTTTTCAGCCTCTTTGAGGAAGATCTTCCAAGAAGTGCAGGCAGACCCTCTGCTGTAAAACCTTTTCTGATTAAAAGAGGCATGACTCTTCCTTGCCTGGAAAAAGATGGAAAGAAGGACAGTGGAACTTGAACCGATTGAAACCCTTACTCAGCTCTTCTGAAGCTACTGTGGCAATAAGGCATTGGCCAACAGAATTCTGAGACAGAGTAAGATGCTCTGAAGCTCATTACTCACTCTTCCTATCAACCTTCGTCATCTTTGCTGAGTTTCAAAGTGAACCAGAGCTGTATCATGCCAGCAATGTCAGCGTTGTTGCATCTCAGTTGAGAAAGAGCTCTGTTAGTTTTGGATCTCATGCTTTAGAATCTGGTACTCTGGTTGTAGGTTGAACGCATGCTGACTGTGGCAAAGGATCTCCACTGAGCAAAGCAGAGCTGTCTAGGAGGCACCTTGTGAAGTCAGTATTTCAAACACGCATAAATCTTCATGTTAAAAAGACTGCTTGAAGGAATAAACCCACAGTCCTGCCGTCAGAGGGCTCCTATCTCAAATTCATAGAATCATAGAATTTCCCAGGCCGGAAGGGACCTCCAAGGGTCATCTAGTCCGACCTCCCCGCAGTCAGCAGGGACACCCCCAACTAGACCAGGTTGCCCAGGGCCTCGTCGAGCCTCTCCTTGAATATCTCCAGGGATGGGGCCTCAACCACCTCCCTGGGCAACCTGTTCCAGTGCTCCACTACCCTCACAGTAAAGAACCCCCTTCTAATCTCCAATCTAAATCTGTTCCCCTCCAGCTTGAAGCCATTTCCCCTCGTCCTGTCACTACAGGCCTTTCTAAACAGGCTCTCCCCAGCCTTCCTGTAGGCTCCCTTCAGGTACTGGAAGGCTTTAGAATCATAGAATCATAGAATTTCCCAGGCCGGAAGGGACCTCCAAGGGTCATCTAGTCCGACCTCCCCGCAGTCAGCAGGGACACCCCCAACTAGACCAGGTTGCCCAGGGCCTCGTCGAGCCTCTCCTTGAATATCTCCAGGGATGGGGCCTCAACCACCTCCCTGGGCAACCTGTTCCAGTGCTCCACTACCCTCACAGTAAAGAACCCCCTTCTAATCTCCAATCTAAATCTGTTCCCCTCCAGCTTGAAACCATTTCCCCTCGTCCTGTCACTACAGGCCTTTCTAAACAGGCTCTCCCCAGCCTTCCTGTAGGCTCCCTTCAGGTGCTGGAAGGCTGTGCTCTACATGATAGAAAGAATCGAGAGACTAAATTTGAATCTTGCTGTGAAGCAAAAAAATACACAGCTGCAACAAAAAGGATACACACCAGATTGTCCCTTTCTTTAACTACTGTAAGATGGAGAGTGAGAAAATCCAACGAAGTCTGATTGACAAACTTAATGACAAAAACAGCGAAGGAAGCAGTTTTCGGTCACTGTCACGTGAGGATTTTGTTACAATGTGTTAAGCAGGATCCATTTCTCTCTATTAGCATTCTGGAGAGAATATCCTAATACTGTACATGAGAAAGTATGGCTCCCTCCAGTTCTGAAGTACTTCCAGAGAGAAAGATTTGGCAGGAGAGAGGGTACATCATCCCTTTCAAACTATTCAGTATTTCAAAAAACAACAAAAACTTTGGTAAGGAAATCTCTACAAAAGAGGAAAAGCATACTATTAATCCAATCTGAGGTAGAATTCTTATTGAGTATCATTTTTTTTAGAATTAAAAAACCTTCACATTTGGGATGAAGGCTTCTTCCAAGTAAAACTGAAGGACTGCTAGCTATTAAACTGTTCATTCAAAATAAGATTCATTATCCCTCCACAAAATGGATATGCTGATACAGAAAGACCTATTGCCAAACTATCTCATAAGCAGAATGAGAATTGGATTTTTTTCTTTTTTCAAGGGTTACCAGTGACTTACACCATTGTAGCCACATCTACTGTTATAACCACCTCATCTGTTGGACCAATACTAGCATAGATAAAAAATCCAGCATCTGATAAAAGGTGGGGAAAAATTATCAGTTAATCTAGGCTCAATGCCAGAAAAGAATTCTTGAATTCTGTATTTATAGTCAACACAATTTAACACCAGTTCATTACCATTATGATACCTACAAGATACTGCCATTTGAGGAAAAGTACTATGACCGTTTTAAGAGGTTCGCAGTATTGCTGGTTAACATCTTAATGTCATCCTTTCGAATGGCTTCTTTTTAAATTCTTTTTTGGATCACAATGTCACAGCTATATAACAGTGTTCTGTTAACAGTTTTCTTATAGATGGGCATGGGGGTGTCTTTTTAATGCTATCCTGGCGCATGATACTCACAGAAGACTTCACATAAATTTGCCTTATTTCAAGGGAGAAAATGTAACTTACAGTGAACAATTGCCTCTCGAAGGAAACAGTTTTTAAAATGTCCCTTCAAGGGTCAGTAGTTCCTTGTGCAGATTTTTTCACTGGAGCTTTACAAGATTTTAAAGAAGCTAGTAATGGCTTCCAAAGAAAATTGATTAGAAGGCTTCTCAGGAGGTTATCCAGTTCAATAGCTTCTGCTACTCTTTCCCCAGTGCCCTATTATTAGAGAAAATCTTCCCTAAGAAGGTTCCATGATTACAAATGAATATGAGCTGGTTAATGTTCACCTTTTGGGTACATAAATAGGATAGTTTTATAATCACAAATGCAAACTTGGAGAGAGGTGGTCACATGTACAGAATCATCAGGAGAGTCTGGACTAAGTCTGCAAAATGATTGGGAAACAGCTATGTTTTGTGCCAGTCCATGAAGAAAGGATATACATTGATGTCTTCAGTCATTCAAAGAGAACTTAAATCTTTGATTTTTTGGATACTGTGAAACTGCAGTCCTTTATAGGAAGCAAACAAGAATTATGGCTTGCCAGACAAAAGTCATCCTCTGGAGGAGCAACATTTAGAATATTCCTTTTGTAGTTAAAGGTTTCTGAGTAGAAACTTTCTGGAGATTGAGCTATTATAGCTAAATTTACATAATCAAAAATTAAGATAGCTTTCCTTTGAGGCTTTTATACCATTTATCAGTGAAGGCATTTCTGAGTGTAATTCGTACTGTCTGCTTCTGGCATCTAACTCTGGATGGCATTTGGGAAGCTTTGTAGACAAGAAAAACAAAGTGTATTGTAGGTGATTGCTCTGAGTGACTCTATGCAGATGTATTTTTCTCCATGTAATTTTCTATGCATTTTAGGAAGGGAGCAGTCTAAAATAGCTATATAAATTCTTCATGTACTTCCATGCTTGCAGTGATGGTGCTCCTGGAGTGTTGTTTCATCAACTGTTTTTCTCCTTCCCACAATGGTAAAATTAAGGATGTTTTCTTGTAGAGCTAGTTTGAGGTCTTCGGACAGCAGTCTGGAGCAGTCTTTTACAGACCAAGTATTAACCACTACTTAAAGTGCTGGCAGTATCTCTGTTGCCTGACCGTTGGTTTTTAGGTCCAGGCTCAAAAACTTTTTTTTTATTGGTTGTTCTGGCAAAATCATTGCTAAATAATATATCAGTTAAGCTAAACTTGCAGCTCCTTTTTTTTGGATATTGTATACTACTGTGAATGCTAGTTTGATGTGTTATGCACACTGTCAAGGCTTCATGAATTTGTAATGTTATCTTGTTTCCTTTCTTTTTTAAAGATTTGCAGTAGTAAGCAAAACAATGACCTCATTACTGGAAGAAATTTGTTTTGCTTTTGTTTACTTCTGTCCTTTCCACTTAGGAATGCAACACTGGCATTGGAAGTGGCTCTAGATCCACTCTTTCTGAGTAGGAGGTATAGGTCCTAGGTAGTTTGTACCTCTAGATATGTTTCTCTGGTTCACTAGGCAAGTATCTATGATCTTACCACAGCATCAACAAAAAGTTGCTCGCTCACTTCCATTGACAAGTTCACTGCCAGCTACCATGCACAGCTGATGGTGTTGAGTGACTGCAAACCGGGCCCCAGAGTTGTCTTTGAAAAGAATTCCAAAGGAAGAAAAAAATAAGTCTCTCATCTTACATGTGAAGTTTAAAGCCAGGAATGCCTTTTAAAGTGTTTCTTGTGCATCCTGCGTAATTGCAAGCCTCACTGGGGTCATTAGTGAAGAGCCTCTTAACTCAAGACATAAGAAATAACCTCTGGAAATATAAATTAATCTCATTTGAGGCCTGTAGATTCTTATTCTAAAAGGCAGGAGTTTTAATTTAGGAGGTGGAACATCTCTGCAGTCTTCCTTTCTATTTTGAGTTTCTGTCCTCTAAGAAACCTAAGCTGAGAGAACCTGCAGTCTGCTCTATTAAAGAGGACATTTTGCATTTGACTTTTTTCTACTTTTATCTTCAAGGAACTTTCTCTAAAGTACTGAGGAAACACAAAGATGGATTCTTTCTTGGTCATGGAGAAGAGATTACTTCAGACTACAAATGTTAATTTCATTTTCTTAGAAGTCCACATTCCTTTGCAATATTAACAATAAGCTGTAATTTACAGAAAATATATCAGATTCCTAGTACTAGTATATTGCTGCAGGTGTGGCTATTGATGTGTGGTCATCCCGCAACGCAGAGATAAATGCAAGCTGCTTAGCAGCTAGAGCACCTTGTGATTGAAAGATTAATGCAAGTGACAACACCCTTCTAAGTAACCAGCTTTTTTTGAATAATTGCAATGATCTTTATGGTTTACTGATCACAGAAATGCAATCTTCAAAGGGACCTGTGTCAGTATGAGTTCACAGGAAAAATGAGTAACTGAAGGGAAGCTTCTTAATAAAGAGATACTGCTAAAAAAAATATACTGAGGGTTTGTTGGACTTACTCATGCAGCTGGATGAAGTGATATGCCAGACTTAAGAAGTCCTCTGCAGAAGTACCTCCAAGCAAAAAATGCGAGCATCCCATCAAACCCTCTATTGTCAAATGGGTGAAAAAATAATACATGCAACGTATTCTCCATCATTGACCCTTATCAAGTATCCCTCCTTTGGGAGGGATGCTTCCAGCTGAAGATGGGCAGTCTAGATACATCATCTTTTAAAGTCATGGGATTACTTTTTCCCTGAAGGTGTTTAAGAATGTTTTGGGAAATAAGGTCATCTATTTGGTCTGCTAGGCAATTCTACCTTCCCATGAGAGAGTTGATACACTGACAGTGTAACAGCAGATTTTGAAGCAAGGTAGTGTTCTCAGACTAGTATTTTCAGAGGGAAATATCTCTAAAACATATCCTTCATTGAAGGGTACAGTTCACTTAACGCCTCTCAATACAGAAGATCCTGAAACAAAAGAAAGGTCATAATAGTCTTAAAATTGGTTGTGCAGCTTCTGTACGCACAAACTTCTCGGTTGATTTTCAATGTCTGTCTTGTTGATGTGGTCTGGCAGTGTATCCCCCAGAAGGCTCTACCTGAACTAGACTTACTTATATAAAGGAATAAAAATCGAAACCCTCTTTCTCTGCAGTGTTTCCTTTGTCAGTCTGATTCTATGACTTTCATTTTTGATAGTAACACAAAACTCTCTAGTTCACTCCTTTTAATTGAGATTCATATTGCAAGATGAGAAAGTGCACTAACTGGATTACTTGTAGTACTGGATTACTTTTTTTCTCTTTGCATCCTTGAGACATCTGTATAAGATTTGCATAAGCCAGGTTTGTCATCTCCTATTTCAAATGGTTAACTAAGCACTTGCTTTTTTTTCTTCCTGATCAGTTTAAGGCTATGATCTCAAGAGTTGTTGCCTGAAGAACATGTATAATTACACTTAGCTGTATTTTTATGAAATACTACATATTTACATCTCTCATCCCAAGAGCCTACACCTAATAATTAGAATTTCATCCTCTCTCCTTTTTTTTCCTCAATCCTTGCTCAACCCAGAGGGGAATGTCATGGCATACAGTTCATGTAACAGAACTCTTACTGCAAGACAACCAGGAATACTTCTTAATACTTAAATACCACTTAATAATGTCTAGAGAGAGTTTATAAGAATGGGACTCCATGTATGAATGTTGACTAAACTATTTAAGATGGTGCTGCATAGCAGTGGTGAACTCTAGTTCTGGCAAATTCATTGCCTCTTTTGGATACTATTACTGTATTCAAATTTATGCAGAATAACCATGTGGAGCATAGTGTGCTCTCTTGTAAGGTATTGTTCGGTAGGAAGGCCCTCTGGGTTAGATGACAATCCATGTGGGAAGTCTCATAAGAAGCAGTTACCTCATAGCACTATTATCCACAGCAATATGTTGACCGCATGGATTTTTGCAGTCTGTTTTCTTTTCCTGCCACCGTGGATTCTGCTGCTTGATGTTTGCATATTAGTAGAGTCACTGAAGGTTCTTTAGGTCGGTCCTTTTTTGGCAAGATACGAGAACATGTATAGGCTTGTGTGTGATACTCTCTGAGGGGTTTCAGTCTCATTTATGGAATATATGTATTTCAAGAGTAAAATAAATCTTGATAATATGCTCTGTGGTTTGAATTTTTTACTGTGACTATGAAAGTCTCAACTTTCTGTTGTTGCTTATGTTAACTGGAGAAACTAGAAATCGGAAAAGGCAAGACAGTTGCTGAAACTATGCAGGGTTTCTATAGCACTATGGTGCTATGGAAAGTGGTTCTTTCTTGCCATATGCAAATATTCTAAGATACTTTATCTGCAGAAGATACATAGGAGAAGAGGCTTTTCCCTCTCGTTTTAATTTGCTCTCTCTGATTTTTGAGGGCTTAATGTGCAGACTTGGGGAAAAGAAAGTCTGTATGGGAGAGTATCACCAAAACATAACTGTATAGGCAGATTCCTGTTATAAAGAAATAATGTTCACTGGTCTCTGAAAAATATACTTGATTGCATTTCATAAAACAGTTGTGAAAAGCTCACATTTTCATTTGATATCAGAAGTTATTCAACCAGTGCATCATAGAACTTTTGAAAAGGAGAGGAATGAGATGGGGGTTATTAAAAGAGCGTTAGGCTCCAGTGAATATTCCCAAATGGCAAATGTCAAAATTGAGATGAAACTAAGAGATGTTGCTTAGCAACTGTGGTAGGCTCTTATAGCCACAGATGAATATGGTGAGTGTTTACAGCAGCTGTAAAGTGAGTTTGTCTGAAGAAACGTGTCTAAAGAAGCTAGTGAAATTCAATAGCGATTTCTTCCTCATTCTGGTGAACCTTCAAACTACCTTTGCCAGGGATAGGAAACAACAGCCTGGCAATAAACCTGATTTTGCAAATTGATGTTTTCCTAGTCGTAAACATCCCTTTCTATCAAATATTTTGGTATTAGATTTTGTATTACAGTAGCAAAAAGCTCTAATATTTCTGTTCCATTGTTTGTCTTCAGAATTTGAGGCAGGATTATACTGGATTAGTTGTGCATCAGCTATAGTAGCAGAAGTGGAGAAAGAAATATTTCATTATAGCTGAGGATAAATTGCTTTCAATATTTTTTTTCTTGTTCTGTCAGCCCTAATATCCTCTGTGACCCTTGCAATGCTCCCTGATGTACATTTATCCAACGATACTGTGCATTCTTAGGGAAGTTCTACAAACCCTACCGGCACATCTTAATTTCTTCTTTCCTTCATGTAAAGATTTCCTAGTGCAAACATACTTTGAAATCTAACTTCTTACTTATGCAATTTGTGAACTGCTTTGAACTTTCTTCTGAAATGAAATTTTGCAGGTTGAAGATGAGTAAATGGAATGCGAAGGTTGAAACCTATGTATAAAAGCAGAGTCTAAATTTATGGAAATTTTAACAGTACTCATTGTAATCAAGTTTTTTAAGTGTGAGGATCTGAATTGAGAATGCATTGCATTGTGTTGCACTTCAAGTTTATCCTGATGTTTTTGCTCGAATTCTTTGAATTGGAGGAAAAAAAATAAACACCCAAAAAAGTGCTGTTTTTGCTTTGTCAGTTGCTCAGTGTCCCCTAGTTTGGCCTTGTGAAAATAACCTTCCCCTTCTAGAATGGCGTGTTCAGGCCTTGCAGTGTACCTTGCCCTTGAAAGAAAAACATTCATAGTACTGTTTATTTGACATCCTGTTTGTGTATGTTGTTATGTAGAGTATTGATGAATAAAAATTCATAAGCATACTCTCTCCTTACTTCTGCTTTACTCATATATTAAAGCCACTGTCTTTATCTATTTGCACCTAAAGAACTTGAAGAATTTTTCAAGAGTCTTTTAAACTCAATATTCCTTGCAGTGTCTTCAGGTATATTTCTCTGTGTTTTTATCAGCAGCATTTGCTGAATGAATGGTTTATCTAGCCATGTCAGAACAGTAAATAGTCAAGTCAAAAAATGAATTAAAGAAGATGCAAAATGAAGCTCTAATCGTACTGGTTGACCAGAGAAATTGAAGCCAGGTACTTGGAATTCATATCTCAGGTCCAATAGAAGGCTGGGTCTTATATGATATAAATTAGAAGTTGCATATAGAAGCAGATTCTTAATTCAGTTGTATCCATTTTTCGTGCCTGACCAGAGATGCTAAACAAGTTGAATTTGTTTTCCTGGGAAGAAGGTTGCTAAAGATAAGTTCACTTCCTTATTTTGGTCTGATCACCTACTGTTTGCCTGTATTTTTAACTTCCATATACAAGAGCTATATTTAAAAGTCTGTGCAAATAAAACTAGATCCTTACATTCACAATCTAATTACCATCTTCTAGACTTTTCTTACTGTAAACCAGCTGATTGCATTTTCTCTACGCATATATATATCTATAAATACAAAATATATAAAATATATTTTATATACTTTATATATGTTTGTGTATGTAAAAAGCATTCAGAGGAGTACCTTTGTGCTTTTTTAATGGCTTGGCTTATTGGTAGAAGATTGTTGAGCTTGAAAGGTACCTCCTCCATTCTGCAGTTACTGCTGTCTGGCTGAAGATGTAACACTCCTTCAGAAGACTGGTCGACTAGTCATCTATCCACCTGTAAAGGTCCTGTTTTAGAGGGAGTTTTAATATTTGGCAGCTAATGCAGATCTTTTGGTCAGAAAATCAGTCTTAAGGCTGAGTTCATAGAACAGCCCAGGTTGGAAGAGACTTCAAAAGGTCACCTGGTGCAACCTTCCTTGGGAAAGGGAGCCTAAATGAAATTATCTATCACCCCGTCCAGTTGCATCTTGAAAACCTCCAGTGGTGGTGATTTTACCATGTCCCCCAGGACATTGTTCCAGTGAGTCACAGTTCTCACTCTAAAAAAAATTCTTTCTTATATTGAGACAAAAGTTATTCCTCTTCGTGATTCTTTACCCACCAGCTGATTTCAGCCTAACTTTGAAGGTGTAGAAGTGTTGAGGTTGGTTCCTACAAGCTTTATGAGAATTGCTAGTTAAATAGAAATAGAAGGAATTTCAAGTTAGTGTTCCTATTGAGGCAGAGGTAGGGCTCTTACACAGTAGCTTCTGTTTAGCAGGAGTCAGCTCATCAAATGGCATACATGTTGCTTTGGACAAGCCAGAGGAGATGCATTCTTTTCACTACTGGGAGAATTCCAAAGCCTGTATTGACAAGAATAAGTTATGCAGAACTGGAACAATCTCCTCTATTTTCATAGTTTTGGGGTTTTTTTGAATATGAAAATATGTAGAAAAGACTTCCAAATTTTCTGTGTACATGTTTTTTTCTGCCTGCTTACTGTTTTTTCTTACTTGTAAACACTTTTTTAAAGGTAGGTTGCAATGGTACCAACAGAAATAAAACTTTTCCATTTTGTTTAAGATTGATATTTGATACCTGGGTTGAAGACAGGTGTGACTTCAGACAACTGGCAAAAGGAGAGTCATCTAATCCAAACTAGTAGGTGTATTTGGAATGCCATGCTCTAAACTTTTCTACTTTTATGTGTTACTGTTTGAAGTGTGTGTCCCCAAGTGGTCATACCAATCATCGGATACTAGTTCTCCTAATACAGGAAAGCTGCATCAAATTTTAATTACTGTATTTATAGGTGACTTTTGGCAACTTAATACAGCTACATTATAGTTTGTTTAGGTTAGCTGCTTTGTTGTTTTGTGGATTTTCAAATTATCTTGGAAGTTAAATAACTCTAGAAATTATTTTAATCCTTAGATACTAAATGCTGATAAGCTGCACAAGAAGGTACATTTATTATTTCTATTTACTGTGAAGTCATACTGCTCTATGTAATAAAAAACTAAAAATGATTACTTGTAAGCTGTCTTTAATACTTAGTAAGAGGTTTAGGTAAGCAAAAACTCCAATTGTTTGGTATATGCCAAGCAGCGCTAGTGTTTGGGTGGGGGTTATTCTGGTTTGTTGTTTTTTAGCTTATACAGCTTCTGAAGTTTTTTTAAAAATTTATTTTCAGGAAAGAATGGCACTAGGGAAATCAGTTTTCTGTCTTTGTAGCAAAAATGATTGAGGGGAGAGGGGGAAACACTTTAATGCTGTCAACCTCTGCTAAAGATTAGAAATTTTCTTTTGAGTTTTGGGATAATCTGTGACCCCTTAAGGGGTTACTTCTCCCTGTTGGTCCTTGTCACAAATGACTATTCTCTTTGATTATCAAATGCAGACACATGAATTTTGCAAATCATGTTTTATGTAAGATGTAATTAGTTTTAGGCTAAGCCATTTCAAGCTTCAATAGTTATATTCCCTTAAGGATACTCTGGCACACTAGACATGGATTTTTCTCAGCAGTCTGACCTTTTTAGTTGATGCAATACTCAACTTTGTGATGATGACACTTGTGTTTGTTTGGGATAAATGAATATTAAGCAGACCCTTGCAAACCAGCTGTGGGTTATAAATATACTCTTCCTTAATTCATTTTCCTATTATGTTTAAAATAGATACCAAGTCAGTAAGCTAATGGATAATCCAAATAGATGAGCGAGTAGAGAATTTCCATAGAAAATTTCTGCAGCTCACATGCATGTAACTCTGGTTCATGTGACTTGGAAAACTTGAGAATGATACGGAATAAAGTTTGTCGTCTTGTTTAAAGCACCAAAATAACCTATACGAGCTATCACAAATAAATTTTTTCTTTTTTCAAATGGAGAATAAAATTTTTACACATACTGCAGGATGTTCACTGAAATGTTTTTAAAGGGATGAGATAGTGTGGTTATCCGTGTTTTCAGTACTAACACTTAGAGTACTGAATTCATAATACCGAGTATAGTCAACATTTGTTATCTGTAATTGAGTACATAAATCTGGAAATACTTGAATTTTGCATTAAGAGCTTGGTATTGTCCATAGAGCAGAGACAAATTTTGTCTCTCTTTCTTCTTAATGCTCTGTCCAAAAGTAGTGTGTGTTTCAGGGTTCTTCCATCACTGTATAATCAGTCCAAAACCAGGAGTTAAATTGGGTCTTCAATCTGCTTCCTTACAGTACTTTATTTTTAAAGCTTTCGAGAAATAACTATATATAATTAGATATATATATAATTAATATTATTGTACCTATTGTTTGTATGTCAGAGGAGTATTTCTGAGCATTTAAAAAATAATTAGGATGACCTACACTTGAAGACATCAAATATATTTCATTGTGGGAACAGCCTCTTTCCCTGTCCCTAAAAAGCTTGAATAACCAGATGAAGCTGACTTTATGTCAGCACCTGTAGTGCTTTGTTAACCTCTGGACGGTCTCCCTGTCCGTTAGAGCAAGTCCTTGACTCCTACATCTACACTCAGAAAACCCAAGCCTGTTCTGTTTTGTGTTCTGGTGCAGCAGCCACTGGTGTTCCATGATTGTTTTGCAGCCAGTTCAAGCAGCTGAGTTTAACAAAGCACTGATCCTACTGAATATGTATCTGGTGGGTAAGCTCCCTGATCTAGCTCAGTGCTGTAGTTGTAAAGGTCATGTAGGTTGGTGCTGAAAGGCTGATATGGAACACATTAGTCTTGAAGCTGTTCTCCGTTCCCCTTTCTGCCCCCAGTCTTGGGTGGCTTAAGTGTTAAAAGCAGCTGCGTGATTAATAGCGTCAGAGAACTGGTCTGGGGTGAGGCTTTTTTTCACTTGCTGTGTTGTGTTGTATTCGCTGGGTTAAACTAAAATGTTAGCTTCAGTGTAGCTGAGGTCCCCGATCTGAGTTCACATGCAATCTCACCAGTGCTTGCATCATATTCTCACTTCATTTCATCCTTCATATGCAAACATGAGTGCATACTGTGTAATGTAATATCAACACACTTTATGTGGAGTGGATACAATATTGTTATTAATGTTCATTCAAAAACATTGATAGGAAGAATAACTATTACATTTTTTGTAAAGAACCAAGTACAAAAAGATTTTCCCATCAACTGAGCAGTTACTTTTAGGATATTCCTCTGGTCCTCCTTTGCTTTTGTTCAAATATCTTTGTTTCTTAAAGTATGTAACTGAGTCGACGTGAGGTTATTAGCGTTAGGTCTAAGTCAGCACCTCAAATCAACAGGGCATATTGTGCTTTGCTGCTTGCTTAAGGTGCTGCTGATGCAGATAAATACAGCTGTGCCACTTACAACTAGTGTGATGTTATTTCAAAATTTATACCTATTTGCATTGAATTTCAAAGTGAGGCAAGAAGATACAAATGAGAATAGAATCTTTTATATGGACACAGTTTAATCTAAGATGTTGCACTTGGTCTTAAAACAACTTGGGCAAATGGAGTATAGCGAGATAAGTCTGACTGCAGCAAGTACAATGAGAAAATGGAGGTATGTTGAAAGTTCTAGAAAGGAAGAATACAGCAAGAATCAATACCTTTTCAGGTTACTTTTTGTCGTCAAAACCCCTTCCAAAACTAATTCTATTGTTCTTAATGCTTATTTCCATAATTGGAACTATGTAAAGAAACCATCTTGTGTTTTCCACTTTCTGCTTCCTGTTCCTTGGTCAGTTTAGCAAAGAATTGATTTAAGTTTGGCAATCTGTGGCTGCAGAGCTTGTTCTAAGCATGCTTAAGTGAAAGAATCATCTATGGTTGCATACATGTTTGATTATGAAATGTTTAAAGTGCAGTTTGGGTAATACCTCAGGTAATTTTTCATACAAGTCTTTACAAGATTGAGATACGTGACAAATGTTTGCCTAGCAGCAAATACGGAAAAATAATTGTCTGCCCATTGACCCAAGAGAATTTAATCTGCTGCTATACACTTTTACCAGTGTAAATAAATTATTCTTACTCTATTGTATGCTTGGTATAATAAGAAATTGACTGCCATAGAAACGTATTAGAGAGTGACTGCTTATTATTGTAAAAACGTGAATTACCTAAATTATCTAGGATTCTTAGCATATTAATACAGTGGGTTACCAGCACTGAAACACTTTCTGATTTTACTCCTGTATCTAGTAATGAATAGAATATTAGGTTGATAAGTTTGTTTTTCATTTCCCATCATTCCCCAAAATTAGTTTCTTTTGGAAGGCATTCAGCCTTTGATTAATGAATAACTGTCTTGTGGGCAGGGGGGCACAGTTGCTAGTAAAATTTATTTAGCTAACATCTATGGAGTAAGCTACCTTTCCTTAAGGACGCTTGTGACAAATAGTTCTAACAGTAGGTATGGGTAATAAAGTTATGGTAAATTGTAGCTTTTACCAAAAAACTATTGTGGTATTTGGTTGGGTTTTTTCCTACTGATGTTATTTTGGAGATTTCTTATATTCGGGTCTTTGTGTTCCTTCACTTTAACTTTCATATTGACTTCAACCTTTGTATTAGGATTTCTGTTTAATGTTTGTGATTCTGTTTTGTAAAGTCATTCAAAAGCTATCAGCTGTTGTCAGTGATCACTTTGTGACCATCTGCATTGGCTACCTTTCTTCCTTTTCTCCTTATTTAATTGTGACAGCCTTCTAGAAAACACATTTTTACATACCAGCGATGCTTATGTATACCTTATGTACCAGATAGATAGTGCTTTTCAGGCTGTCAAACACCTGGATTAGGCAGCCGTAAATGTCCTGTGTGTGTTGGGTGCTGTTCCCATCCATCTCAGTGTGTTGTCTTGGGCACGTGGGGTGGATAGGAAAGTGCTGAAACCTCTTTACTTGCTTCTGCTGCAGTTGGAAGAGTAGTGAAAATCAAGCTTATGTAGATGATACCTGTTTTGTAGGTTGACAATGGCAAAAGTGCTGTACATGTAGATCATTGCTGGAGATACTCATAATAGGACATGTATTTACATAATAATTTTTAAATTGGGTGCTTTACCCTGTTTTGTATTTAAATTTTATTCTCGATGCCTTACCTATTTATGAAATTCGTTTTCTGGACTCAGCCTGCTCGCCTTTGAAACGCCACGCTGCCTTTAGTTTGTGCACAGATCGCACGGGTGTGTCTGTGGGGAGCTGTGATTTACCAAGGGGTAACTCCCAAGCTAAAAATAAGGTGTCAGAGTCCACATCAGAGTCCACATTTAATGAGGGTTTGATGACATCTGTTGCGCGTGATGTGGATGACTCAATTTTTCACGTCATCAAAGTGACATGGGATATTAAATAGTCAAGAGTAAGACACTTTCTGTTCCTGCTTGCTTAGAAATGAAGGCGAGAGAGAAGCCGATGTGCAGATTATAATAGTTAGTGTTCTGATTTGAAAAAAGAATTTCAGAAATTGTTTTCCTACTATTAAAAAAACCAAACAAAAAAAACCAAACCGAAGTGCCGCCGCCCGGACCCAGGCACACCTGGCAGAGTTACCCCGGCTAACGCCTCCGCTTGTGGCACAGAAGCCGAAGCCCGGGTGTCCCTTCGTTCCTCGTGTTTTGCGGGTGGCGGCTCCGCGCCTCGGGAGCGGGCGGGCCCGCACGGCGTGTTCTCACGCGCGCGCTACGTCACCCGCGGGGAGGCGATTCGTCGCGCTACGTCTGGGTGACGCGCCAGGGTGCCGGCTCTAATTTTAGCCGGTTGCCGGGCAGATTTGCGCCGGCCGGCTGGGTTGGCTCCGCCTCGCCGTTTCGGATTGGTTTATGCATAGCAAATCCCGCAGCCAATCCCGAGTGGGTATGCAAATTACCCGCAGTCCCCGCCCATCGGGCAGGGAAGGTTTGGCTCTGCCGGCCCGGGGGCTGGCGAGTGGGTGGCAAAGACCCCCCAGGTCCCCCCCCCCATCATTCCGTGTGGGAAACAGGCAAATAGCCTCCCCGACCCTAAAATCTAAAGATTATGAAAGGTCCCTACCAGGCTTCAATTAGATGATGTTATGAAAAAGCTGGTTCCTTCACATACGTGCCGCATCCAGTCTGAGGTGGGATTCAGCAGGGACTTTGGTGTGTGGAAGGACTGGTCTGAGCATGGGACAAGCAAGGCAGTGGGTGCCCTGCCCCTTCTGAGAAAGGTTATCTTCCCTAGAGGAAATAATAACACTTTATAAAACAGCAGGTTCCCACAGCCAACTAATCAACTTCTACTTCAGTTCCATTTTAAATCATTGGGTTTTTGTTACTGAGAAAATGTAATCTTTGCAAAAAAGAATTCTTGTATGCATGACAAACGCTTAATAATGTTTTAATGCAGGGTCACCTTTTTTGTTGCTAGTTTTCTTTTGTTTTCCGTTTCTCCTGGCTTTTGAGAAGTCACCTCAGGGGACCACTGTTAGCATCAGACAGCTCCCCTCTCAAGTCTGATGTCACCAAGTTGCAACTGTTTGAAAGCCGAGATCACTTTGCTACGGTTAGTTGCCTAGGTAATGTGAACTAGTTAAGAAAATACTTTACATACAGAATGTTAAGGGTAAATGTATATGGTTTTTTTTTTTATTAGAATAGTGTTATTCTGCATTTTATCTAACGGAATACTTATAAAGAGATATGCCTTAAAAGGATGCAGTTCTGGAAACATTTGTGATACCTTCTTACAGCTGTAGCCTGTTGAATTCTCACTTGAAGTTTCTCCTATTAAAAAAAAATTACTCTCTTTTGTAATAAACAGAAAAATCTAAACATGAACAAAATATCTTACCCTTATTTTTTAAGGATTATTTTCACCGAGTTTCTCATATACATGAAAAATTAATTCCTGTTGCTTAGGTTAAGTTTGAAGTATCAGAAGTTGGAAAAGCTTTTAGTTGTAGATGTGTTCTGGCAGCTAGTGTCCACTTCTGTGGAATTACTAGCTCCTCATATTTAAGGAAAATAGAAACTGTTCATCCTGCGCCAAAGATGGAACTGCAGTTTAAATTTTACATGATAATATTCCACTACAAATGTATCTTAAAATGCATAAATTCAACTTTTATACAAAATTTTACATTTTATACAGAAAGAAACATACTTGGCGCTTTAGCTTGTGCTAAAAAAACAATGTCTAAGGAAGGTGAATTTTGCTGTTACAGATATTTCAAACAGCAGTACTTGTTTAGTGTTTGGGGATCTCACAGTTAACTTGAAAGCTGTGCTTTGAGTGTTGATGAAAGTTGAAATCTCTTAACACTGGTGGGAAGTAAGAAAACACAGCACCTACCACTGTTACTCTGGCAGAGTTCCACTCCAGCAGTTTTACTGGTTTAATGAGCTAAGTGGCTGTTAAAATTCAGTTTACAGAAGAAGACAGAACTCTTCTTGGGGAATGAGCTTAAGCTTCACGTGCTAAAGAGTGGGTGTTTCGAAGGCACGTGAGTTGCTTGTATAAGGCTAACTCGAGTATGTATTTCAGTTAAAAGTTATTTAGGAAGGATTCTCATTTGTTTTCTCTTCTTCCATCTTCAAAAGTAGACATTTCATGTGTAGCAGTCATCAAGGCATCAACTGATGAACCATGTAAGGACAATTCTGCAAAACCACCAGCAGATGAAAGATTTAGTTGGGTAAATGGATCTGACAGTCCTTTTTTTTTTTTTTTCTTTATGGGGAAT
>NW_015094506.1:6272470-6278257 GCF_001431845.1 Calidris pugnax | reverse complement strand
GGTCTGACAGTTTTTTTTTTTTTTTTTTTTTCCTGATGAGGAATCCATTTTTCCTATGAGGCATATCAACCTCATGGGAAAAGAACTCTAAAATTACTACTTTATGAGAAGCGGGTTCATGTGCCAAAGTCAAAGGCGGTATTATCGTCTGGAGGCAGAGAAGACACAGGACAACTGGACACAGGGTGCTGTGACACCAAAGTGAGGAGAGTGTAGTTCAAATTTGTAGATGAAGTTGTCGACCAAGTACGGTACACAAGACTATACCTGTTGGAAACTGTACTGGAAATTTACTCTGGTTTACCAAGCCTGTAGCCATGTATTTGGGTGTTTTTCTTAGGCATAGATAGCTGTGTGGACTTGGTGTTCTACTGAACTGGTTCTTCAACAGGCAGTTCACGGCGGAGTGGGGAACGGCCTCTGCTTTCGGGGCAGAACTCGTGCTGCATTTGGGAAAAAACCACTGATTTTGGTGGTTCCGTTGGGACACTAGAAAAGCACAGGCACTGCACAGTATGTGAAGAAAGGAAACGTTACCGGCTGCCATTCTTGAGCTGGGTTTCTGGCTCAGCAGTTGTGGGATTTTTTTTTTTTTTTATTCAACATTATTTAACGTAACAGAATTTCAGCAGCTTTTAACTAACCTACACCCGCTCCCGCCTGTTAAACATCAAATCTGTGTCGCGGCTGGGTACCCCCGGGCACTGCCATTACGGGTGAGCGCTTCTCTGCGGCTCCTGGTCTCGAACTCAAAAACCCCCGAACTTTTTCTCGAGTCCTTTCCCAGATCTCTGGAAAAATCTCATCAGTTCAACACAAACCCGCGTTCGCTTCCCTGCCCCTGCCGACTTCCTGCCCGCGGCTTTGTTGCTGGGCAGAATTTAAGGAGCTGCCGCCTGATTGGCTGCCCTGCAGCTGCTCTTTCCAGCCAATGGGAGGCGGGGCTGGAGTCGGTTCCCCCGCAGCCTCGAGGCGCGGCCCGCGGGGAGCGGCGGGGTCACGGCGGGCTCCCCCTCGGGGCCGCCGGAGAAACTGCAGGGGACTCTGCCTCTGCCGCCAGGGACAACGCTGCTTGTTTCTTACTTAAACCGCAAACCTCAACACCGGGTATTAAACACGGCGGGGAAAAGTAACCTAAAGATATATATATATTTTTTTTAATTACAGTGGGCCTTGTAATGCTGTGTGTGCAGGAGGTGAAATAGGGCAGGATGGTGATGTAATTTTTTTCTCAGAAAATGGCACGTTTTTTTCTTTCACTTTGTTCAGCCAACACTCACGTAATTTTAGCCCAAAAGGGAGGAAAACGCAAATCATCCATGCTGTGCTGGAAGAAATACTATTTGCACTTAAGTATCCTCTGTTTTCTTTATTACATTTTAAAATAAAGGCATAGTTGCAGGAGTTGTATGTGGATGTCAGGCAGGTGGTGTGGATCTTGCATTCAGTCAAAGAAGGTTTGTATTAGTGATAGAAAACCAAATTATTGGCACATTATTTCAACGCGTGTTCTGTAAGAATAGATCACAAATGGTTCTTTTTTTCTTCTTTGAAAATAGTTTTTAAATTTCTGACAATTTATATCAACATTGCTTCAGAGGATTTCAACTGCAAACTGCTTTTTATGTACCGCTGCTTAAAAGGTAGGTTCTGTTCTCCACTTCCATTCTCTGGGACTCTCCATCTAGAACAAAATACTCCTGACTATCTGCAGCCTCATCTCCCTTGATTTGGCTGTGCTACATTTTAAGTCGATTTGCATATTTGAGCATTGATATTTTTTTTTTTTTCATTTTTTTTTCATGATCCTCCATGTAGTTCTTGTGCTTTGGCAAATGTTTTATGGTTGTGGTGCTTTTGGTGAGCACCCCCTGCGCCACAGGAACTCTGTGCCAGTGCTGTTCTAGACTGATGATATTACGCAAACCCCATTGTGGGCGCCCCCCCCCCCCGCCATCTTTCCATGACCTTCTCTTTGTCTGCCGCCTGTTACCAGGCAGGATTGAGGCAGCTGCCTGCTGATTGGCTGACGTTTGGAGCAGTTCTTGAGTTGCTCATACGAGCACATGATTATGGGCTAATCCGTAGCAGCTAAACTCATACCTTCCTTTGTTGCTTTAGAGCTGCGATCTCTCTACAGAGCAAGAATAAGAATTAAAAAAAAAAAAAAAGCATCAGGAAATGGAGGAAAAGCTTTTTAATTGGCTGAGAGAGGAGTCGTTCATGTATTCCTGGCTGCGCTGGCACGTTTTGGCTTTGCCATGTAGCATGCATTCAGTCATGAAATCTGCAATTATAGGAGGGAGGTGCCTAATGGTGCATTTGTGTCTCTCATGCTGAAGCACATATGACTTCAAGCTGAAAATGAAAAAAGGAGTTCTCATAAATCATATCTAAACGCATATCTACACAGTATTTGTGTATGTTGGTGTTTCAAAATGGATTATTGTGTTTTTAAAAAAATAAAAAAGCAACCCAAAACCTAGCACTTTATTTACAGCGTTTAACCCTTAAACGATTAACTCTACGTGCAGGAGATGCAGGAGTCATTTTGCGGTGATGTGCACAAATGCCCACCTTTGAAATAAAAGTTGCCCTTCCATTGGCTTGGTGCCTGGCCCACTCGTTTTCTTCTTGTGACTTGGTCACAGGATGAGTAAAAACTGAAAATACCCAAGCATCAGATGAGGGAGGTGCATAGCAAACATAGCTAAGCTTTCTGTTGTTACTTGTAAAGGAGAGATTTCCAACATTCCTTTGGAATGCTACTAGTTTTAAATGTTTTATTTGCGTAAGACTGAATTCGCATAACCTGCTGTGGTGTTGCTCTCTGAAGGGCAACCCTCTTGCCCCTCTGACAGACTGGAAGGCAGCATTTATCAGATGGCTGCTGATTGGCTTGCACGGGTATGACCAAACCTGTCTGGACTGGTTACTGATTTATTTGTTTCTTCTGTTATTCAGCTCTCACATGAGATCTCTTACTTGGCTGCAGTGTGCTCCCTTGTGGGTATGGCTGGAAAAGCTTTAAGGCTGGTCTGCAACGATAAATGATATTTAGCTGTTAATCAGCATTTAGTGTTCATCTTTTAATCTCATCTGTGCGTATAATATTGTCATTTAGGGTAGCTTTTACTGGATATTCTTGGGTTGCAAAAGATTGTGGAATTGAGCTGAAAATATGCATGAGTTACTCTAACCATCTAACAATGGAATTTTGAGAAGCCTTTTTTTCATACAGGTTCACTGTAGAAATTAATTACAGCTTTGTTTTTAAACTAGATTTTGGATAACATCCTAAGATACAAAGTAAACATTTTAAAATATATTGGAAAATTTAATCGTATTAATTCACTATTTTTTTAAGGAAAAAGTAAGGATGTATCAATATAAAGGTATTCTGATGTTTAATTTTCAAGACTTTTGTTCTTGGCAAATTTAAAAAGGAAGTGGCCTTCATTTTACTCTGCATTTACTGTATTTTATTTTGTGTTAAAAATATGAATGAAAGACTGCTTAGATGATTAAGTAAACTAGAACAGAAAATATTAATTTGTTATATGTTGCGGTTTTTTTATTATTGAAGTGATGCAGTTATGAATTTGATTTTAAGCTGTCTGTGACAGTCTTATTAATCTGTTAATATATCTTTTGGACGTAAGTAGGATTGTGAATTTTGTAATCTAAGAACTTCTAAATTCTGAGTAATGTTTATAAAAGAAAGCATTGTAGTGCAGGAGATCAAACTACTTGTCTGTCTTAATTTTGATACATAGGCCCTGTATCTTTGTACTATATTAACAGAAGACTGTCACTAGCTGGTTACTTACTAGGAGCTCTTGGAATCGTTCAAGGTTAGGCAAGGCTGGAATTTTCTAATTTTTTCCAAATGGCTCTACAAGATACACATCTGTGACAGCATGCGTGTTGGTTGTAGGGGATTATATGTGTGGAACGTGAGTATGATGGTCAGTGTTCTGTTACGTGACAGTCTGATTAATACTTTTATAGCGAGATAAAAAAACGTGCTTTACATTCTAAGTTATTGGGAAGAAGGAAGGGGTATGCTTTCAGAAACTGCACATGCGCTCCTGAAATTCTAGTGGTGTTTATGTTTCTCCTAACTTCAGGACTAGATTTATTGTGTTAAATGTATTATCTTCTGGAAGAGTATGAAGATAGTGTATTTAGCATGTAGACAGCTCTGAGAGGACTTTAAGAGCTACCTGGAGTTCATATTTCATCAGACTGGAAATGGTTATGTGATGAGAATGTTTTCTAAAAGCAAGTAAACTGATGTTTCAGATCAGTGTTTTTATAGGTGTTATATTTTGCTCCCACTAGTGGCAATGCAGTAATAGACAAGCCTGTTTGGAAAATCTGGGTCAGGCTGGCAGAAATTCATGTCTTAATGGTATTATTGAGAGTCTGTAAATAGAGTCAGTACAACCTTTTGTGAATATTTGTTCATCTGTTCCTGAGGTGTGAATCAAAGTGATACTTAAGCACCATCAGTTATTCAAATATGAGGATTCTAGATTATCATGCAGAAAAGAACTGAAAGTGGAAGGGAATTTCAGTGTTACGTTAACAGGAAACACAAAACAGGAAAAAATAATTAATCATATTGTTTTCTATTTTTCGCATGTTTTTGTCAGATCATGTTAACTAAGTCCAAAAGAAGCCCTATAATTGTAAAGTATAGCATGTTGTGATTGTAAGGTTTAGAGTTTGTCTTCATAGTGGAATTCATGTTGTACCTTAAAATATATATTCATGTCTTATCGTAGAATATTCTAGGTGGGCAGTGCATAAATTTTAAATAATTTCCTTTATAAACAAACTGTTCCAAGTGAACTAGGAAAGGATCCAGCAGAGGAAGTGACCTGCAATGAGACACTGAGGGAGCTTGGCAACTTTAATCTGCTGAAGAGAAGGCTAAAGGGCAATTTTATGGTTGCCTACATCAAGCTTGTAGGCAAGGTTGGTTACAAAGAGGGTGGAGCCAAACTGTTGCTTAGGGGTTGTGGATTCTCGTTTTGTGAATTTTACGACTGGGTTGTATAAATCCATCACTGATCCGAACTAGTATTGGCAATAGTACTGCTTTTTTTTTTAATCAAAAAGTGAAAAACCACACCTCATACCCCACCTAAAAAGAAAAAATGCACTTTACTAATTAATATTTAGCTCTGTGAATGAAAGTGGACTAGGGGAAGATGCAAAATGAACTATATTAAATACTTAAAATGCATCCTTTGTGTAATAGTTCTGCTGTATCAGTGGTATAAACATTTGCTTATTTGGTCCTTGTGGAAAAAATAAAAATCATATAGAGGTAACTGCCTGTTTTCTTCCTTTTTCCTGCTTGATGTAATGCCTTTTAACTACTGTTACCTAAATGAATTTTTGCATGGTTTGAGAAACTTAAGCCATATCCTAGACAGGAGTAACTTTTGATTGTGTAGTAGCTTCAGTAGAGCCAAATTGGTTAGCACCAGCTGATTCCAGGTCTTAGTTGATGATTTTCATTTGGGATATATCAGATTCCTTAGCTGCTTTCTGCTTCTGAACAATATTATCATATCTAATCCTTTAAAACTGGGTCCTAAAACAAGACCACGCCGGGGGGGGGGGGGGGGGGTTTAAAAACTCTCTTATTTTTTTTTTTTTTGGGGTTTTTTTTTTTTTTTTTTTTTTTTTTTTGTAACTGAAACACTTGGCATTTCCGTGGCAGCCCTGTATCCCCAGTGGGGGTAAGAGTTACAGGTATTTTAATTATATATT
>NW_015094506.1:6112670-6272181 GCF_001431845.1 Calidris pugnax | reverse complement strand
GGGGGGGGGGGGGAGTTTAAAAATCTCTATGATTTTTTTGTTTGTTTTGTTTAATGGAAACAAATGAAATAAGATTTGATATTTCAACAAAATTATTTTAACTTTGTAGGTAATGCTGGATTTAATTCCATTTATTGACTTGATAAAGTAGACTAACATTATTTTTCTTTATATTTGCGTGGGTAGGTGGAATGAATAAAATAATATGGACAGCAAAACCATTAATTTTCCTTGAAAAAGGAAATTTTTCTAAAAGGAGCTACAAAAGCTGTAGTTTTCACGAGCACAAGTGGCCATAGTAAAATATTACTGCAAATTGAATGAAAAAACCCATTGTATTAATATGGAGGATGAAGGTCTACTTTATCTATACAGAAGAAAAAAAGTATCTTAATGACACATTCAGAAATTCTTTCAATATAGTGAAGTTTTCTTAAAAGTTACTTCATATAAAAATCCTGTCGTTTACTCCAGTTAATTCTTTTTGAAACTCATGAAATTACATAGTCTTAGAAAGGTAAAAATAAATGTGATCTGATGGACCAAGAATATTTCTTACTTTTTTATGAGAAGAGAAGCTGCTGGCTCTTACCTTAGCGTAATACCCGTTTCTGGCTAGACAACACCATTACGTGGCTTTGGTATAATAAAACTAAGAGACAAGTGGTCTAAAATGTGTAGTCAGAATATTACTAAATGTTAAAGTGTGATCTCAGTGATCTTTACATACGCGTGTTTGTGCAGCGTGCGTAGAAACTTGTATTCAGTTTTTCTGATGACAAAATTTAAGTATGTTGTAATGTGTTTCTTTGGTTTTGAAGATACAGTTAAACCAGTTTGCTTTAAAATATGGTAAATTCTACAGTTTTTCTTAGGAATACTGTAATGTGATAAATTGTTACCTTCACAAGTCTTTCTGAACTTTTATTTTAAGGGTCAAGATGGATAGCACAGATGAACCTCAGAAAAAAATCTTTAAAGCGCGAAAAACAATGAGAGTAAGTGATCGACAACAACTTGAAGCTGTTTATAAGGTTAAAGAGGAGCTGTTGAAGACAACTGAAGTTAAACTGTTAAACGGAAAACATGAGAATGGAGATTCTGATTTAAATTCACCTTTAAGCAATACAGACTCTGTGGAGATCAGGAGGGAAGTAAATGGCGTAGTGGACTTGTGTGTTAACTCTGAAGAAGGACGAACGGCTTCTGATGAAATTAATGAAGCCAAAAGCCCTGAAAGTCGGGCAGGGAACGTAGTCAATGACATGGAATCCAAACTTCTAGCACAGTCTCCAGACAATGTTACTCCTGAGCAAGATAAAGATCCTGATACTGCTTTAGCTTGTGAGGCTGACAGTGGTGTGCTTGGTAGCAATAAAGATAACTTCCATGAAGAAAATAATACAAAAGATCATTTGGACCAAAGAGAGAGTGAGATCCCATCAGAAGGTGAAAGTAAATCAATATGTGATATTAGTGAGTCTTCTGAAGAGAAGAGGGAAACAAATGACTTAACTGTTAATTCCAGTTCACCTGGTGAGGAAAAGAGGACTGAGGAAGTAACTGCTGAAGATGCTGTTGGAGAAGAAACCATCTCTAGCAGTATGGAAGCTGACCAGGAACCAAAGGACAAACAAGACAGCACTGCAGGTCTTTCAGAAACCAGTGTTCAGAAGACAATAGATGAGCCAAGTGGGAGTATCTTGGACAATACTGACTGTATGGAAACAGATGAAATTATTCCAATTTTGGAAAAACTAGCTCCTGCTGAAGATGAATTGAGCTGTTTTTCTAAAAGTTCTCTGCTTCCAGCGGATGACACAATTCCAGATCTAGAAGAGAAAATGGACAGCTGTTTGGGCTCACCATCCAAGCAGGAAAGCAATGAAAGTCTTCCAAAAGAGGCTTTCTTAGTACTGTCTGATGAAGAGGATCCCTGTGATGAGAAGGAGGAACATGCTGAAGTGATATTACCAAACAAGACAAGTCTTCCAGGTAAGACCTTTCTAAACTGGTAGTCTTGATCTAAGTCTGGGATTTTTTTCATTTTTGAGAATGACACACTTTTGACATGTTTCTAAGTCAAAAAGAGAGTTATTCCCACCAATTCTGTGTTATGTAGTCTTACATTTTTCACAGATGGAATTTGAGACCCAGAAAAAAATGAAAGTAACATCAAAAATGTCATCATTGATATCTGGTTTATTTTGTTTTTTTCTCCCCATACTCTTTGCAAACTGTGGGGTTGTGAGTGGAAGAAAAGGAAATAAGAGTAATTGTTAGACGTGGAACAGAAAGATTTGTGTGAAGAAAAATGTATTTATATACTGTTCTTGAGGATGGATTTCAACTTTCTTTAATGTGCAAATAAATAGTAAAAATGAAAATATGCTGGCAATCCAGGCATGTCACAAGTCCCATTTGTTTCAAATATTTAATTTTTTTTTTTTACCAAAAGACAGTATTGGAAAGATTTCATGAAAAACAGAAGTAATGTATGGTTTTCACGCCATACTGCTTTTATTCATTTAACTCGTAGTGGTTTTTATCTGATGACTCTGCCAACTGATTAACATTTGAAAGCATTAAGTATAGGAAGCTGGTACTGTACTCTCTTCATGTAGTTAGAAGATTTATGTTAAAGTGAATGGATGTTCTCTATAGTCTATTATTGTCATACAGTTTTGTAAGCTTTTTTTTTCTTGACATAGGGCACTCGTCATCCTATTGCACTTCTGAAAATAAAATAGATGAATAATTTAGAGTAAGTTGACACTGGGCTTTTATCTGTACTTAAGAAAACTGTTGTTTCAAATGATTTTGGGGTGGGGTTTTTTTGTTTGGTCTTTTTTTCCCCGATTTTATACCTTTTTATGAAATTACGTCCATGCTAACCCAAACGTGTTCAAACATGCTTGATTGGGTAGGAATTCCATGGATTAAACCACATTCAGGTGTCTTTTAGTCTCTCTGTAGTTAGCAACTAGTTTTTTAACTCTTGTGTCAGTAATGATGAAACTGTCTTTCACGAATGTGTGATGGTATTGAGTCTTCAGTCTCTAAACAACTAGAGAAAGGGAGGTAAGAATAGGTCTCTTCAACCATGTTTCGGATTCTTCCTTCTTTTCTGGTATTCAGATTTATTCCAGTTAAACACAGAAAAGGTAGGCTTCGTAGTTTCTTCTAAGGATCTTATTTAGGTGTTAGGTGTTGTACTGAGATTGCAAAAGTGATTCCATTCTTGTGCAATTAAAGTCTTCCAGAAACAATTTGGAGGTGGGGGGTGGCAGAGAGAAAGAATATTGTGTGTACTTGTGTCAAGATTGTAGTGTGTAGAGTCCCTTTTATCAAATGTACATTACAAACAAATTGATGATCATAGTTCTTACTGCAGTTTAAGTGTTCTTTCATTAGAGATTAGTGAAATTAGGATATCAGGGTTACATTTTTCATCTTGCATAATGAGAAAACACACTGTGGTCATAGTGGAGTTTTTGCTCTGGAGCAAAAAGCCCGAAGTGAATATTAAAAATTGGACTATAGTCTGCAGAAGTCTAAAAAGACTGTGTCCAGCAGTATTTTTTTTCAGGTTTATGACTTTTACAGTTGCCTGGCTACATCTGGGACTGTTTCGTGAAGTGAAAACTGGCTACCGTGAAGTATATTCTGTCCTTAACCAGCAGTCACCTGTTAATTTCTGCATTCTATGCTTCATAAAGCTTGCCTGTCAAGTTGCAGAGAAGGAAATTTAGATTTTTCTGAATAGTACATTCTGCATGAAATATTTAAATCAAGTCTCTTTGGGACCTGTTTTGTCCTAGATATAACATGGTATTAATACGAAAAATTTGCAGTCCTTTTACCAATTTCAGTCTTTGAATACAAAGATAACAGCAGAGAGGTTGCAGGGGCAGGAAACAGCTGTGTGAGAAAACAGGTAGAGTTATCTTAGAAAAAGATTAACATTTGGAAAAGGTCTGTGAGAATTAAATTTGTGGAGACAGTATGGAGATCATTTGAAGATGCTATATTGGAGACACAGGTGCAAACTGCTTAGTTAAAAAGTTCAGTTTTCAAAAAGCCTGGACAAAAACCAGCATGGCTAAACAATGTTGCAAATGGTCCTGGAAGACTTTCTTCAAATGGCCAGATTAGTAGAATCGTTTTATCAAGTAGTATTAGTAAATACAATACCTATGTTGGCACTTAAGATTTTTGTAATGGAAGATCATACATTAAAAAACCTTGGAGCTCTTCAGGTAAGTAAACAAGCACATGACAAAGACGACCTGATTTGAATTTGAATTTGTATTTGAATTCTTTTGGATAGCCAAACACAAAATGCTTTCCTACCAAGAACTTTTGGAAACTGAACTGTCTTCAGGTAAGATGGAAAGTCCTATGGAGGAAATAATCATTTGAAGAATGGAAAGTAAATCTACAGTAACCTGTTTCAGAGACTGTGCTGTGTGACAGAATTAATGATTTCCCTAAAATGAGGGGTCACTAGCAAGATAACAGTTTGCTGGTCATACTATGAAAAGCTGTAGAAGAATCTTGCAATGCGGAATGACTGGTGCATAAAAATGGCAGATGAGACTCACTGTGGTTAACTACAAAGTGGTACAGATGAGTATGAAAATGTTCATAACTTAAAAGGAAGATGGAAGTGACTCACCACTCAAGAACAATTTTCTAGGATTATAGTTGGTAATTTTGTGAAAACATTGAAACAATAGCAGTTGAAGAAAGCAAATAAAGAATGCTGGGAATAAATTAAGAAATGGAGGAAAATTTCACTATGGAACACCAAGCTCTTAAATGTTTTGCATAATTCTATTTCCTTCTCCCTCCCCACATCAAAGAAGATATCAGAGAACTGGAAAAGGTGGATGAAAGAGCAACAGGGTAGATGATGGAATTGCAGAGTAATTTTAATTCAGCCCTCTGATGGTCTTTATTCCAGCCTCCTATTCAGAGCAGGTCCAGTTACATCAGATGGCTCAGGGACCTTGGCCGTTCACTTTTGTGCATCTGTAAGGGTAGGTTAATATTTAACCAACCTCAACAGTGAAAATCTTTCTGCTTAATTGGCATCTTTAGTGTTCCAACTTGTATCCATTGTGTCCTGTCCTGTTGCTGTGCACCTTAAAAAGTAGTGGCTCCATCTTCTCTCTGCCTTCCCATTATGTTACGGAAGGCTGCCTGCTTGCAGAACTCTTGTTCAACTTTGTCAGATGGATTCAGTCCCTTCTCAGTAATTCTTAGTATCAGAGATTACCACAGTGAAAGGTGTGAAAACCTTGCCTGCAACATCTGTCATTCAGCCAGGTGGTGTTCTTCTGGAGGCACGCACTCTTTCTAGAGCTATTTTTTTTGGTCCCAGTTCATGGGGAGGGTTGGTGATAATGCCATCTTGAGGCTTTCTGCCCTTTGCCCTTTTCTGCAGAGATTCATTGCTACTCTTGGTGTGCTTAGAACTGCTTCTGGTAGTACTACTGGTGCCCTTGTGGATAAGCAGCAACAGGTAATAGGCTGAAAACCAGATGAGCCTTAGTAGGCTCTTTGCAGCACTGGCAGTGCAGGCCCTCAGTAAGCAGCTAATATCTTGAGGCATCAGGTCAGGTTGTTAGGTGGGTGTCTGCTGTGGGAGATATATGACTGTCACCAGTCTCTCCTATTTGTTACTATTTTGAATATAGGCTCTATCTGTCACTCCTTCTGTGCACTGCGGGGCTTGGATTTTTGTCTGTGCAGGGTTTATCCCCTCTTTGACCATTCTACACAGTCGGCTCATCTCCTACAGCTTCTTCACTTTCTGAGACAGAACTTTTAGACAAGGATGAACTGTATTTTAGAGTAAGATCTTTCAGCCAGAAAGAAGTGATGGAGGAGAGATGTGACAAAGATCCCTGGTAAGTGGCATGAAGAATGGATATTTGCTGTCTTGGAAGAAAAGAAAAAAGTGAGAGGCAGGATCAAAGGATGGAAGAAGAGATGGTTCGCTATGTGGAGGACTATGGAGCTACTTGCTAGCAACACCATGACTACTAAAAGTTTACCTACATTCATCTTCTGTGGAAGAAGATTTTTTTTGAGGGCGCAGAAACCATAAGGCTCTGGAGATCTTCCACCAGCAATTATTCGGAAAGCTGGGGAAGTTTTTTGGGAAGTTTCTCTCCTCCTTGTATTCTTCCCTTCTTGATTATCTGCTGTTGGCATGAAAGTGTTGGAGACAGGATCCTGGATTAAGTGAACTGTTGGGTTTACCTAATGCACCTGTTGCTATCTTCTTTCTCCTACCTGATTGGTGTACTCTCAAGTTTGATGAGGTGAGGATGTCTACCAAAGCGAATCTGAAGTCTTTCTTTCTCAGAATTGCTGGCACTTTGAGTGTTTTCTAGACATCTTGATTCTAGGCTTCTGTACAGGAGTGGCATTTCATGCCCTCTGGGGATAATTTGAAAGTGATCTTGTTACTGATCTTTGTTAAGGGAGTCTGAAGTCAAGCAGCACACGCAGGTGCAACCTTTTAAGAATAAAGAGTGCAGTTAACATTTACAAGAATACAGCTTGTCTTCTAGACAGTAGTGTTTGAAGAGATCTTCAGAGCATGTGAATGGCAGGTAAACAATTAAGCATGAACTTTTGTTCCTCTGTTGTGATAGAACTAGCTGTCAAAATTCTTGAATTCACAAAAAGGAAAATGTTACACTTAAATGGCACTGATGAAACCACTTTTCTGCCGTACTATTTCTTTTTCTGTTTTTTCCTTCAAAGAGGGATAAGGGAAGGCTTTCAGAGAGTTGCTGTAAAAAAAATATTTCACTGTTTGGGAAACAAGCTATACTGGAAAGCTTAAAAGAACATAAGTTTTATTCATATAATAGAAGATTAGGGAGGTCTATAATATCTGCAAAGAGGAGTTGAATATATGGTGGAAAGCAGTTTCTTAAATGTAGCAGACAAAAACACAACTGCATTTTAGATCTGCTGGATTTTGCAAGCAGATACCAGGCACGCTTCTGTCTGAGAGACTTTGGAGGACTGATTTATGGATGTTTGATTCATCAGTTGTAATCTTTAAGTTCTTTATGGATATTTTTTTCCAACTAAAAATATGGTAATAAATAGCTAAAGAAGAGGATATTGTGCTTTGTGTTTGAATCACTTAATTTTTTCTATCTATTTATTTTATGATAGGCAGTGGGAGTTGTGACTAAGTAATAGAGTAGTTCAGGTTGGGAGGGATCTCAGGAGGTCTGTAGTCCAGTCTCCTGCTCAAAGTAGGGTCAGCTGTGAGATTAGACAAGGTGGCTCAGAACTTTATCCAGTTAGGTCTTGAAAACTTCCACTGGTGAAGACTGGACAACCCCTCTTGGCAACTTGTTCCATTGAGTCTCTTCATGTTGGAAATGTTTTTCTTTCTATCAGTTGGATAGAAAGAAATCTATCTTGTTTCTGCTTATATGTGTTGTCCCTTACCATTGCCATGGACTTTTACATTAAGTCTGGCTCCATTTTCTCAAAAGCCACCTTACAGGTATTGGAAAGCTGGTTATAAGTCCCTATTAGGTTTTATCTTCTCCATGCTGAACAAGCCTATCTCCCTCAGCCTCTCTTACAGGTCATGTTTTCCAGCCCCTTAGCAGTCTTTTGCTCCTTACCAAGAGACGGCAATAATGATTGTCAAGTAAAGGGCAATAACCATTTCTTATGATATACTGGCTCTGTTCCTCTAAACATAGTTCAGGATGCTGTGGACCTCCTCTGCTGCTGGGGCATGCTGTGTTGGCTCATGCTTTGCTTGCTGTCTGTGTGAGTCTGCAAAGCAGAGCTGCTCCCCAGCTTTGCAGGCCCTAGCCTGTGTCATTGCAAGGGTTCTCCCTTCCCAGGTGCAGAACTTTTGTATTTGTCCTTGTTGAATAAAGCATTTGTCATCCCATTCCTTGAGCTTGTCTAGGTCATGATGATTCCTTTAAAAATATATGAATCTATGATTACTTCCTAAACAAAAATAGTCAAATCTATCATGTTTCATGGGAAATATTTCTGTTTTATAATAACTTTTGGGTAGAGTTTGATTAAGGATTCACTACTTAAAAAGCTATGCATGGAATCGCCAAGGTTGGAAGAGATTTTTAAGATCAGTGAGTCCAGTCATTATCCTAACACTGCCCAAACCACCACTAAACCATGTCCCTGACCACCACGTCTACCTGTCTTTTAAATACATCAGGGATGGTGATTCCACCACTTCGCAGGGCAGCCTGTTTCAATTTTTGATAACCATTCTGGTTAAGAAATGGTGAAGAAATTTTCCCAATATCTATCCTAAACCTCCCCTGGCGCAGCTAGAGGACATTTCTTCTTGTCCTATCGCTTGTTACTTGGAAGAAGAGACCAACCCCCATCTCGCTATGCTTTTTTTACTTTTTTGTGATTGCTGCCTGTGCATGTCAGTTCCAGCCAATCTATAAGGAGAACATTATGGTTACAAGATTATGGAACAATGAGAGTATGACTGTGCAGACCAGAGTAACTTGCAAATACTGCTCAGATGCTTTTAGGCTTACTCATTATTTTTATTTCCATTTAGATGTATATTTTGGCAGAACTGACATCCAAATATGCATCCAGTCAGTCACTAAGCAGATCTAAATACTTGCAGCTGTAGAATTTATTAAAAGGTATTTTCAACTGTTCGGTGACAGGAAAACACCTAGTTAGAAAAAACCCAAACATCTTTGTGTTCAGATCCACAGCAAATAGTGTGACTTAAGACAACTGTGTGATAAACACAGTGATAATTTTATCATCAACGTATTTTTTTTAAAGGACTGCATTAATTGGTTCTGCCATCTCTAGCATCAGGATAATGATATTGCAGCTTATCAGTAAAAAATAAACTGATTCCCGTGTTCTAGCCTTTTATCTGTTGTGTCTTGTCTTGTCGCTGGGCACCACTGAGAAGAGCATGACCGCATCCTCTTGACACCCACCCGTTAGATATTTATAAGCACTGATGAGATCCCTTCTTAGTCAGTCTTCTCTGGGCTAAACAGACCCAGGTCTCCCAGCCTTTCCTCATGAGAGGGGTGCTCCATTCCCTTGATCATCTTTGTAGCCCTCTGCTGGGCTCTTTCCGGTAGTTCCCTGTCCTTCTTGAACTGGAGGGTCCGGAACTGGGCACAGTATTTGTATCTTTCAGTTTAATGTTAAAATCTGTAGGTTGTGGGAAAAGTACTCTTGAACCTAATGACTCCCTTTTAGATTTTTAGGTGAATGAGGCCTAATTTAGTGCTAACAATTAAATACATGAAGCTTATCTTTAAGTCTTTAAAAAAGTAGGTGGGATAGGTGCTATGCCATTTTATTACCTTCAAAAATAAATCAGATTGGTTTTGAAGAAATTATGTGGTATGAGTATTACTTCTTGCATAATTAACAAAATGAAAAATTTCATCATTTCTATTTTGGGGTTTCTGACTCTTTCCTTTTTCTGATTTATTAGGTGACTTATTTAAAATCATTCAAATGTTTTTCATAATAGAAGAAAAATGTAGTGTTAAGAGAGCATCAAACATATCTGTGCAGCCAGAACTTTCTCCAAAAATGCTAGTAAAGACTGCTGTAATAACAAAATGAAAATAGGAAATGGGAGAAGTGTACAGTTCAAGATGTGCGTAACAGCGCTGAGTTGTTCTGTTATATTCTGGATAGATATTAATGTAAATGTAAAAGTAATAGGTTTACATTGTATCTAGCAAGCACAAGAGGTGGCAAATACAGCCGGTACAAAACACATAATGGAAGTTCATAGAAAGTATAATGAGAGTTTTCAGGAAGTGTTAGCATTTTTCATTTTAACTTGTGTGTATTTGGGTGTGTTATTTCAGATTTTTCTTTATTTAAGAATTTCTGTAACTGTATGTTTTTAAATTACTAGTCTTAAATTGTATTAGGAAGAAACTTTAAATGAAAAATTGTATTTGTTAAGAAAAGAAGAATTTAGATCTTTTATACCATAAAGGTTATGGGTGAATCTGCCAATTGTAAATAAATAAACATATTAATATTTGGTTACTGAAATTTTTATAATTTTTTTCCTAGGTGAAAAAGAAAACTATAATAATTAATTGAGAACTTTAACTACATCTAGAACATAGTTTCATTTCAGAGGCAACTTTGAGGCATCCTGTTGATTTTAAAGCTAAGCAAACCTAGAAGGGAATCTTGCTGTGTTACATGGTAGTTCAAATTTTTGCTTTGAAGGTATCCTGGTTTTTTTTTCGCATCTGCATTCTCTCTGTAATGTACTTATTTCTCTCACTTTTCCCAACATGGTTTTTCATAAGTATTCTAAGTTTGCTACTCAAAATAGGACTCTTAGGTAGGTCAGCATAACTAACACATGGGTGGTGGTGGTTTTTTTTCTTGTATTTGTAGAAGAGGTGGAGGAAGAGACAAGAAAAGAGAGTGAGGAGGATAAAGAAGAGGAGGCTCACAAAGAAGAAGAGAAACACACAGAGAAAAGTACGTAATGTTAAAACTATTATGCTTCACTGATGGCATGTGAGAAACAGTCATTGGAGTTGGAAGGTACCTTTTGAGATTATCTAGTTCAAATCCCCTCCTCAAAACCAGGTCAACTACAGCAGTTTGCTCAGAACCATGTCCTGACAGATTTTGAGTGTCTCTGCGGAAGGACACTCCACAAACTTCCAGTGTTCCACTTCCAGTGTTTGATCACCCTCACAGTAAAAATGTTTTGGTAGTTTGAATGGAATTGCCTGTGTGTGAATTTGCATCCATTTCTCTCATTCTTTCGCTGGTACTCAGTAGGAGTCTTGCTCTGTCTTTTTCACTCTCCACCCATCAGGTAATTTACACGCATTATAAAAATCTCCCCTAACTGCCTTCTCCAGCTGAATAATGCCAGCTATCATTTCCTCATAGGACAGATGTTCCAGTCCGTAAAACATCTTGGTGGCCCTACACTGAACTCTATCCAGTATGCTCACATCTTTCTTGTATTTAGAAGCCCAGAACTGGACACAAGATTCAGGGTTCAGTCTCACAGCGCTTATCAGAGAGGAATAGTTACCTCCCCTCAACTTGCTGGCCATACTCTTCCTCACGCAGCCAAGGATATTGTTGGCCGCCTTTGCCCACAGGCCACATTGCTGACTTTTGTTCAACTTGATGTGCCTGAAGACCACCAGAGCCTTTACTGCAAAGCTGTTTTCCAGACAGTCATTTCCCATTCTGTACCAGTACATGGGTTTATTCCTACCTAAGTGTAGGACTGTGCATTTTATTTTGTTGAACTTCATAAGGTTCCTGTTTGCCTGTTTCTCCAGCTTGTCAAGGTGACTCTGGCAGTATAACCATCTAATGTAGAAACCACTCTTTCCAGTTTTTTATCATATGCAAATCGCTGAGGATGCCCTCTACCCTATTATCTAGGTCATTAATGAAGATGTTAGTGTTGGTACCAGTATCACTTACTGGTGTATGTTACTAGTGATGAGCTCCAACTGGACTTTCTGCCACTAGTCACAGTCCTTGGACCCAGCAGTTGAGCCCAGTCCATTTTTCTAGGTCAAAAATCATAAATTTGTCTCTGAGGATGTTTTGAGTGTCAAAAGCATAATACTATCCATTGCTCTCCCCTTGTCCACCAAGCCAGTCATCTCATCATAGAAGGCTATCTGGCTGATGAAGCATGATTTTCCCTTGATAAATCCATTCTGACTATTCTCCATCACCACCTTCTTAATATGTTTAGAGGTAATTTCTAGAATTACTTGCTCCATCGTGTTCCCAGGGATTGGGGTGAGGCTGACCATCCTGTGATTCTCTGCATCCTTCTTGCCGTTCTTGAAGATTAGAAGAAAGCAAATGTCTCTCCTGTCCTCAGGAAGCTTCTGCTATTGCCACAACCTTTCAGAGATTGAGCGTGGCCTTGCGGTCACCTCAGCCGGCTCCCTTGGCACTTCTGGGTGCATCCTTCTGGCTTGGACTTGTGTATGTCCAGTTTGTTTAAATGTTAACTGAGCCCTCCTCCACTTACAGCAAGTCTGCCTTTGCTCCAGACTGTCCCACTGGTCACATGGAGCTGGCATTGCTGAAGGCAAGTCTCCTCAATAAAGTCTGAGGCAAAGAAGGCATTGAGTGCCTGGCATTTTTTTGTGTCCTTTGTGACTTCCTCCCCTGCATTTTCCATAGTTTTCCTTTTGCTGCTGGTGTATTGGTAGAAGCCCTTCTTGTTGCCCTTTGTGTCCCTCATCAGATACAGCATAAGGTGAGCTTTGGCATTCTTAACCCCATTCCCACCTACACAATGCCTTTATCTTTCTCACAGCTCACCTGTCCCTAGCAGATGGGGGCCTCCACCCCCTGCAGAGAGTCACTTGCTACTAATGTGTGGTGCTACTGCATGGCTCAGGGTTAGCGTTCTTACTGGTTTAGGATGAAAAAGCTTAAACTGGGGAGAAATGAAACTTTGTAATAATCATAGCATTCTGCAGAAACCTGTTTTTTCAAAGGTTTCTCACAAGCAGTTATATCTAATTGTTCCAGGTGAGGTGTCAAGGAGAAAACGTTCCAAATCTGAGGACATGGATAGTGTTCATTCTAAACGTCGTCGGTACATAGCAGAAGATTATGAAGCAGAACTCCAAGTAAAAATTACAGCCAGGAAGGATGTTGACGAGAAATTACAAAAGGTAGGATGGAAATATAGAGTGAAGAGAGCAAACACGTGTCACGTGGCTTACCATCTTTGAATTAGCCATCCTATGCCACACATTCCTTGTCCCCCCAAACACTACCTCTTTTTTGTGGTTGAAAATTGGACATAAGTCAAGTAACAAAGGTGTCTTAATTCATATAAAATCCTATATAGCCCTACTTTTAAGAGGAGACCAAATACAATTTGAAAACTATACTCCAAGTCTTACATTTGAAATGTCCTAAATATTTGAATTCTTAAGTCTGGTGTGACTATAGATGGAGATTCTTCGCAAAGGAGGTGTTTCAGTGTGGTAAAGGTTTATATATGGTGCGCTTTATTGTGTACCTACCTTTAAAGAAAGTCCATCTCCAAACAGGAGTGCAATCAGCATAGTGTTTTGAAGATTTTTATAGAGCTGTTAACGTGATTGCAGCATTGGCATGTAAAGAAATCTATGGTCTTGAAGAAAAAAAATATTCTACAATTCTTCCCTTAGTTAGTTAGCTTGCATGTGTTGTAACTTAATTACTATAGAATACGGAAAACTGAACCACATATGTTGCTTGTTTGTTTTTGTTTCCTAAGGAAAATAAGTGTATCGAGTAAACTTTGTGGAAATCAGTCTCTTTCCATTTTTAACTTCTGTAAGAAAAGCAATGCAAGACATTTCTGCTAGGGGAAGATGCATCTCAGAAATGAAGTTTTGTTGAGTATCTTTAGTTTCTGTTCTTTGAGTGCCAGTATCCTTCTCAAGAACAGGAAAAGTAAGAGGAAAAATTAATTTGTGTGAACACAGCATTTAATGAAAATATCTTGTTACGGTTCTTTCTATATGTAACAAGGTTTTATAAACTTATTCCAGTGCAATGAAATTAATTTCTTGAATTAATGGCAAAGAAGAACCATTTGTACTTGCCAAAATAGATGTAGAAACTTTTCTTAGATGTGCAGCCATATACTTACTGATGACTATAGATTTATTTGATTGATAGGGCACAGCTGTTGTCACTGTTCTTTTTGTAGGGGGACAGTTGTTAACAGTTGAGAATATTTTTACTGATTGTCTCTCAAGTTCTGGGATTGCATTGTTATTTTTCTTTTTTTCTTTTTTTTTAATAATAATAATTTTGCAGGTTATCCAGAGACTGTTAGAAGAGAAACTTACTGCTTTACAGTGTGCTGTATTTGACAAGACTCTGGAGGACTTGAAAACCCGAATAGAGAAAGTAGAATGTAACAAGAGACATAAAACTGTGCTTACTGAACTACAGGTGAGTGTTTGTGTATTGAACTGCATATTAGAGTCAAATTTAAAATTAGGTTCCTCGACATTTAGTAGTAAGTCACCTGTAGTTATCAGTAGGGAAGCTATTTTGTCTCCACAAAGGGAAGGGGCGACAAGCAGCAGATACTAATGTTGCTTTTGAATTGTAAGATTCTAAATGCCTACTCAGAAAGAGAAAAGCAACCTTTTAGTCATCAAAAAACCCTTGAGCAAGTCTTCCTTCTGCAAACTGATTCATTAGCTGTTAGTAAACTGCTTTTCCACTCCTCTATTCCATGTAGACATTCTTCAAATAAACGTAAAGTATGAAAATATCTAATGCCTCTTATGAAGCCAGAAATTTGCTTAAAAACAGAAAAACACGGAAAGGAGAGGATGATGGCACTGGACTTTGTAGAACATTGAAACAAAGAAACATCATGTAACATTATTCATGTTATTCCCCCAGAAACTAAGTAATTATGTTCTAGCAAGGAAACAAATAGCTAGTGTTGAATGCAGTATGCTTTCTTGCATTCTTTATAGAAATAATGTGGCTGGGGGTGATATGAGGAACATCACAAAAATCAAAGAATTTTGAAGTGACAAGACAATTAAAAGCTTATGTCATAACAGATTCAAACAATCACAGAATCACAGCATTGTTGGAGTGGAAGGGACCTTCTAGAGGTCATCTAGTCCAACTCCCCTGCCAAAGCAGGATTGCCATTTAACTTTTAACATAAAAAAAAAAGTACAGAGTTTGCCAGATGAGTTTGTACTACACAACTCTTCCCCCTTGCTGCCTTAGATATTTTCTGTTGACTTTTTGTTAAGTGCTATCTAACACTCTTTCAGTATACTCATTCATCAGTGTCTTTAGCCATCAACTATGGTGTCAAATTAATAACATCATATAAGGCTGTCAGTGTGTTGATGTTAGTGTACTCAAAATCTAAGCTTATGTGGTTTTGTTATGCAAGGTGCTCCAAAATGTCTCTGCATTGTAAAAGATAGCAGAAATTGAAATACAAATATAATTAAAGGCAGATTATAATTGTAGCTTCATTATGTGCTTGGTAAAATGTGAAAGACGTGAGGTAAGGCTTTTAAATGGACCAGCTCCTTTTAGTTTAAGAAGTTCGGAAATCATGGTATGTGAAACTCACAGATTTTTTTAAAACTTCCATTCTTCTAGGGCTAATCTTGTGTTTTCAGGAGTTCATAAAAGTAATTTAACTCTTCTTTCTGAGCAATAAAAGTACCTGCTTAGAGCAAGCGGCCCAGCTACTGCCTCTAGAATAAGTCAGCCATCAGAACTGCAACCTAGACAGTGCAAATTAGGATCTTGTAATGCTTAGGTAATTAGAGAAGAAATGGTCACCAAATAGTATATTGAGGGAAATACAGTAAGTAAAAGACAAGATTTAAGAATGGTGCTTAAGAAGATAATGAACCTGACACCTGAACATCAAATAGACTAAAAGAAAGCTGACAGTAAGGTGCGTGTGGTGTGTAGTGTATCAGTGAGAGGGAGAAATAAGATAAATGGGGTAAGAGTAGATAATAGGAAAGACAAAAAGGGGTGCATTAACAATGTGGTTGGTACATAATGCATTAAAACAGCCAAATCCTTTCAGTTGCTTTCATTCATGCAAAATACTGCGTGAACCTCTGCAAGATGGATTGTGCTTGTGCAATTGTGAATGGGAAGGAAACTAAGATACCTTGATTGTGATGCATGTGTGTGTCTTTCTGCTGCTCTGAAGTAATACACTTGTTCTGTATTTCAAGGAAGAATAATTTCCCCTGGTATGAAAATAGCCTTTGACTTATGTCTTAATTATGTATATTTTTAGTTTGTATAATTTCTTTGATGGTTCTTGGGGAGGATATTTATGGGTCTGTTTGTTTTCATCTTCTTCCCATTTAGGCTAAAATTGCTAGATTGACAAAGCGGTTTGGAGCAGCCAGGGAGGACTTGAAGAAAAGACAGGAAGTAAGAACTAGATTTGTTATACTTGTTTTTCTGAATTAGTCTGAACTTTGTGTTGAAAAATAAAGAAATTTTATTTGCAGAAAGATGGGATATGGTTGTTCAATTGTGTTCGCAAAGTAGGTTTGTCTTGTTTGATAAGGGCAGTGATATGAAAGAATAATCTTTTAACATCTGTCACACAATTCTGATTTGTACAGAAGGTTCTTTAAGCATTGTTAGTGTGAAAGCACCTTAAACTATGTAAGTAAATCTAATTTACTTCAATATGAAGAGTACAGAGTAAATAAGAGTGAATCCCAGTACCTTGATTTTGGGGGTGGAGGAGGGAGAGGAGAGGAATGGATACAAACAACAGTATTTCTCTGTGTCTAGAGTGAATATTTTGGATTAATTATGGTGAAGGAAGTGGCAGCTAAAAGTCCATTAACATTCAGGAAGAAGTTCTCTTGCTATGAAAACCTGAAGAAAAGAGACTTATTAAAAGGGAGGATGTAGGAGAGGGAGGGAGACAGGCAGGTAGACCAAGGAGACTTTGAGGGGTTGTAAAACATGCCAAGTTCTTTTGCAGTGTTGCCTCTAGGAAATTTATATCTAACACAGAAATGAATGAATATGAAATACAATGAAGGCATAAGTTTGTAAGCTGACTTACAGTTGTTTTGTTATGGCTTTTCTCTCTATCTGTTTGTTGTGGTTTTTTTTAAAGAATCCACCAAATGCACCTCTGTCCCCAGTGAAAGCAGCAAGTGACACTGCAAACACAAACAGTGCAACTTACCGGTAAGCAAACCACATCACTGACCATGTAAAAATTTACAATAGGAAACTTGAGATACCAATCTAATAGATAATCCCTGTACTTTTTTTTAATTAAGGTGCTCTTCCTTTTCCTTCATTGCTCTTAAATTGTAAAATTTTATTTTCTTTCACAGAAGTCATAAATGGACACTATTGAATCCATTCTTAGGTAAACTGAAATGAGTGGTTTCAACGGTTAAAAAAATACTGGACAAAAACGAAAGTTTAATTTCAAGGAAGGGAAAATTCTCATGGTGAAAGGCAAACATGGTGCAAGCACCTAAAAATTTACAAATAATGCTGTATTATTTTTTTTTTAGCAGGGGAATATCCAAAGTTAATCTAGGGGTGGGGGGGGCAGAAAACATATAGGTTTAGAAAATGTCAGTTAAAGGAATAGCCGTAAAATAAGGCTTTTTTCATCAGCATACTGTTCATAATTATACTTAGTGTCGCTCATTGATAAATGCTAACTGAAAATTCATTCTATAGAAATGCTGGCACAGTGAGACAGATGCTGGAATCAAAGAGGAATGTAGGAGAGAGCACACCAGCAACTTTTCAAGCCCCTGTGAATGCAGGTAAGAAAATGCCTGTGGACTGCCAACACACTTAAAGTTTTACTGCTTTCTGTTAAACAAGCAACTAACTGAACAGAGCAAAACTGGGGTTTATGACTATTTTTTTTCTTATATGGAAAGTCATTATTTTAAGCTCCTCTACCACAATCCCAATCTATATTTTTGTAGTGTGCTGTTGTGATTTCCGACACCAGGTAAGGGAAAAAATGTGTTGATTCAGCAAAACCAGAACAATGTTCTCAGCAGACTCCTTGCTGGATATGGCAGCAAAACTTCCAGTCTCTCAGCTGCCAAGAAGTGAAACTTAGGACTCGCAGGCCATTTTTTGTACTTGATCATAATGGGATACTGAGATCTTCCCTTCTACCTAATGGCTACAGAAGTTGAGTGGGAAACTAAAGGAAGTCATAAGCCCCAATTCTTAAGAGAATTAAGTTGAAAAACAGAATTCCTAGATTAGAGTTTCATAGGGAGTGTAGAATCAAAACCACCATTAATTACATTCATTGTAGTCCTACTATCTTTGGTTTTAAAAATAGTTTACCTAATATTGAAGCTGCATTTTTTCCACACAATCATCTCATAGTAGGCATATACTGGCTTTCTATATTCTATTGTGCTCCTGATCTTTAGATTTAATCCTGAAATTTTGTTGCATAACAGCAAGTATCTTCTCTAGCACATTAATCCTTGGTTTCAGTAGAACCTTCTGGATACAGGGGCCTAGAAAAGCTTTTCTACCATTTCTGTAATGAGTGTTTAAAATGCTGTATTTCATGTGTTTTCAACAGTTAAATCTTGGATGTTTCTTCAAACCTGTGTGTGTCATAGTTCCTTGTATATCCTAATTTTTTGTCATTTATCTATAGTTCTTTTAAGCAGAAATACAGTGTTGACTGTATCTTTAATTAAGTCATTGAATCAGAGTGTAGAACAGAAAAAGAGTATCTATGGCCTTCCTTTGAAAAAAAAATTAATCATATACCACATTTTTCATAGAATCATAGAATGGTTTGGGCTGGAAGGGACCTTTAAAGATCCTTTAGTCCAGCCCTCCTGCTGTGGCCCAGGCCATCTTTCACTAGATCAGGTTGCTCAAAGCTCTCCCTAGCCTGACTTTGAACACTTAAGGTGATGGAGCATTTACAGCTTCTTTGGACAACCTATTCCACCACCCTCATTGTGAATTGTTTCCATTTGTTGTGTTGGAGTGAAACTTCCCACTTGGTTCAAATGCTTAACTTCTTTTTGTTTTGGTTTTTTTTGTTGTTGTTGTTTAGTGCCAGCTTCCAGTCTTGCTGCTCCTCCAGCAGTTGTCAGTGGACATTCTAAGCCTCAGACTCCAGTGACCTCCACCAGCTCTTTGACAACAACAGTTATTCCCGCAGCTACCGCAGCTACGGTTGTGGGCACTAACCAAGTGCCCAGTGGCAGCACTCAGTCAGTGTCTGTCTCATTACAGTCTTTGCCTGTAATCTTGCATGTACCTGTTGCAGTGTCATCCCAGCCTCAGCTCCTGCAAGGCCACACTGGGACTTTGGTAACTAACCAGCAGTCAGGCAACGTTGAATTTATATCCGTACAAAGCTCATCTACAGTTGGTAGCCTTACCAAACCTACAGTGTCTTTGGCATCAACTAACCCAACTAAACCAAATAACAGCCCGTCTGTGCCCAGTCCTGGTATTCAAAGGAACTCTCCAGCCAGTGCTGGGTCAATAGGCACAACATTGGCAGTACAGGCTGTTTCTGCTGCACATCCTGTTGCCCAGGCCACAAGGACTACTTTGCCCACAGTGGGTACTTCAGGACTTTATAATGCTACCAGCAGTCGAGCTCCCCTACAGATGAAGATTCCCCTTTCTGCATTTAGTAGTACAGCTCCCATTGAACCACCCACCGTTACAGCGCCCAGAGTTGGTAAGTTGTGCTTGAATGTTGACACTGGGAAAGAAAAATAGTTGTCAAAGGGAAACACAAAACTCCACTCCAGTGGAAATTTATTAGTGTATTTTATTGAGGTGTTTTTTCTGGGTTCCCTTTCTGCTGCAATTGTCAAGATCAAAATCATCTTCAGCATAGATGCATTTCAGCCATTCTTGAAAAGTGTCTCCCCTTAGGAGTCAGCAGTGTGGCTCTGTAAGCTTTGTTTTATTTAGAACTTGATTAATATCATTCCTAGCATGAAATAAGAAACTCCTATTGTACCACGAACAACTTAGTATTTTATTTTTAATACAGCCTCTCAAAATAATCTGACTGCCTTTCTCAGCAAAGACATAATTAAAGGAAAGTGTAATCATTAACTTAATTTTCACAACACTTAAAAAGTAAACAAAATGGGGGAAAAACCACAACTGGATACTAAACTAGTTCCAAAGAAGTAGATTTATTGTATTTAATACAAACATTGTGTGAACACAATGAATGTTCAAATATGATATCTAGATTATTTTAAAATACTTTCCATCTCTGGCCATGATGTCATGATTCTCTGCGCTTCTGATTTTACATACCTTGAAAACTTTTTTTCTAATAGGTCCTCAAGATTTCAAAGTGAGTTGGAATTATAGCAAGTTTCTTATTGGCACAATATATTGTTAAAATGAACTCAAGCAGAGTTTGACATCACAACTAGTTTTATTTCAGTTTCCCACCTCTAAGTTGCCTATGTTAAAATACATCTTCCATGGAGTTGGACAGTTACATACTTTGTGTACTGATTTATTTTTTTTTTTGGCTGGAAAGCTAATCTAGTGGTTTAATACAACATAAAAAGGTTTGTGACAGATCAGGCACAGTGACCAAAGCAAGGACCTATGCGTCCAAAAATGTTTCATTTTCTGCAGTTCACATAGCCTTAGTGTATACCCAAGTGGTTTTCTCACCAGAACTGAAGCACTGCTTTGGGCTAACACTGTTGCTGATGAGCTCTGGTTAAAATGAAAAGGAATGAGAAGGGAAAATTTTAATTTAAATTTTTACATCAAATCCTCAAGCAAATTCTGCTTAAATTGCTAGTGTAGATACATGTTTGGCTTAGCTAATAAGGGTACTCAGTCTCCCTGCACAAATCGTCTCAGTTATATATTTTGCAGTCTGCTTAACCATCCTTTATTCAGTCGAGTTTTTGTACAAAAATGTTGAAAATGGTAACTTTTTTCAGTTTAATATCTTGTCAGTTTACCACCTCCTCGTCAGGAGGAGGATAGGTTGGAGTTATGTTTTGTCCCCAGATAAGCAAGGGAATTTTTCATAAAATATTTTGAATAAACTGTCAGACTTTTAAGGAAGGGAACATGTACGGCTGGAAAGTGTCGTATTGCTTTTCTGTATCTTCAGTTCCCTCTGAAAAATGGTAGTAAACAAGCTTGAACACTTAAAATTGAAAATTAGGGCTGAAAAATGTTAAATGTGCTATGTACTGAATGTTTAGTATCAAACAATTTTGAATATTGCCTCCAAATTTATATAGTGGATAGCAGTATTTAGTACTGATTAGATATGCAAATGAACAATTTCTTGACCCCTCAGAAAACCAGACAAGCAGGCCACCAACAGATACTTCGGCAAACAAGCGAACTGCTGAGGGAACACCACAGGTAGGTTGTTGATTATGTTTCTCTATAAAATTCTAAAGTTACAATCCACAGGAGAAAAGTTCTTTACCTTTATTGCTCTTAATGAAACAATTTTAGTTTCTTTTTTGTGCCATCCTTTCTAGTTTCTGTCCATTTGTATTTTTCTTCTTCTGATTCAGGGTATTACTTGGAGCATGAGCTTCTGATAATCTTTTCAGAAGTTATCTGATGGGGTTTACGTAAGTAGATGAGTTAGTAATTCAGGAGCAAACTAAAAACTTGTCTGATACAACAGAGCTAACATACAAAAGAAAACCCTGCCCAGTTTTTGCCCGAGGGGCTTGAACTTAAAGCTACAAATATTTTGTAAATTATTGCAGCATTCTCATTTCCGCACTAATCCAGAAGTTAATACTTCGTTGCCGTATGTCATAGAAAAAAAAAAGGAAAAGAAACTTTCTTCAGAAATAACTACTTCATGATAAAGGACAACTTGCAGTACTTCTGGATTCCTTGTCTTAAGATTTGTTGAACTTGCTTTGAAATTTAAAGGTTGACATTAAGCTAAGTAAAATTATTCATAATTAATTTTACTTTTGTATACAGATATTTCACAAAGCACCTCATAGTTACATTGTTGTTAACTGGTAGTTATTTTATTAAAGGATATAAAATTAATTTCTTCTAGCCAAGATTCCCACGCTTAATAGTGTTTCAAGGTACAGTTAAATATTAATTGTATTTCAAAGCAAGAAGAAAATATACTGGACAAGATTCTGGTTTTCGCCTCTCACAGAAATAGTCTGGCAAAGATAGCCAGTATTATAAGAGTATAAACTGTGCCTCACTCAACATTTTTACTAAGGCATTTTGTAAAGAATGGTTGTTTGGAACTTCAAAGATACCTGTGGATTATAGCTATTAAAACATTTGTCTGTTCTTGATACATAGGAAATTCAGTACCAGAATGGATGACAGACAGACGGTTTTAAGACTTAATTTTCAATATAAGCTGCATATTTCGGAATTCTTTTTCTTTGGTAGAGCCTGAAACCCGGAAAAGATTTTTGGAAAAAGAGTTTGTGTGTGGTAGTGGTATTTAGCAATGGAAGGTGAGCAGGAGGGAAATAAAAGACACATGATGCTTTCCGGTTTTCAGTCTTCTGTTATAGTGTATGTTACTAGGTTTGCTTTCAGTCAAATCAGTTAAAGCATGTGTAATGCCATGGTTAATAAAGAAGGACCTGATGCATTTTAATTGGCTAGTGAGGTATGGAATTGACATGCCATATCATTTGAAAAATCCAGTTAATGCCACCTGCTTTTTGTTATGTAAAATGCAAAATATTATGTATTACTCCGCACTTCACAGCTCTCAGAACAAAAAGTAGTTCGCTGTGTGCCGTATACCTGTGGCATATTTGATGGTACAACTTTGATCAATTGTTTCGAAAAGCAGTTGAAACAGGAAGAGACTTCATCAGAAAATAAAGAAGCGGTAGAAGCAGCACAGACGAATTTTAACTTCCCCGAGGATGTCCTCTTTGGCTTGGAGGAAGAGGAAGAGGATGCTAAGAGCATCAAAAACACCCACAAGCAGACTGGCTGGGCAGCTAACTTATTAAAACAATGGCTGGCCAAAAATGGCAAGGATCCTAGCTTTGAATTGGTCCCAGTAAGTGAACTCAATGATATCTTAAGAGAGTTTTATTACACAGTAAGGAATCATGATGGAAATACCTACAGTGTGGCAAGCTACAAGTCAATGCGTGCTGGCTTAAACCGGCATCTCAAAATGCCACCTTATAATCGTCAGATTTGCTTAATGAAGGACAAAGAGTTTGCTAGTGCAAACATGGTATTTGTGAGCGTGCTGAAGATGCTGCGCATGCAGGGGAAGGATGAGACTCACCACCATCCTCCTATAGCTGCTGAGGACTTGCGTAAGATTAAACAATCTGGTGTGTTGGGATTGCACAGTCCACTGGCACTCGTCAACAAGGTGTGGTTTGATTTGCAGTTGCATTTTGCCAAACGAGGGAGGGAAATTTTAAGAGATCTGGCTCCAGATGCGTTTGTTGTTGAGAAGGACAAGAACGGGCGTCGGTACGCTATGTTTAGGTATCCTGGCAAAGGAAAAAATGGAGAAGATCCTCATAAAATGGGTAAAATGTATGATATGCCAGGGGACCCAAACTGTCCTGTTTTCTCCTTGGAGCTTTATTTGTCTAAGTTGCCTCCAGAGCCCCCTGCCTTTTACCTGCATCCTTTAAAGCTAACCTCAGAGCAAATGCAAGAGCAGCCTGTCTGGTACAAAAGAGAACCGATGGGTGTGAACTACTTAGGTACCATGATGCCCAGGATAAGTGTGGCAGCCAGGCTCTCTCAACGATATACCAATCATTCTCTCCGAACTACCACCATCCAGCTACTGTGTGAAGCAGGACTGGGGCCTAGAGAAATAATGGCAGTGACAGGCCATCGCTCCGAGTCTGCTATTAGACACTACTGGGGAGCTGCGGAAGTTCGCTACAGGGCTTGGTCAGATATAATGGAGAATAACTCCCCCAATTACCTATTTAGCAAGATCCCAAATGAAGTGATAAAAGAACCGCTATCTGGTGCCTCCACCTCTTCTATAAACCATGTTGTTCTAGAACAAAGGAAAATTTTATTCCCTAAGAAATCTGTGGTGCCACCTGACACCAATTCTGTGACTTTAGTCCCTGAGGGACACCCAGCTCTGAAACCCAAAAGCCCTGTCTTGTTGAACCACAGTTCTTCCAAGGTGTTGCTCCCCAAGAACGTGGCCAGTGGGAACCTAACTGTCAGTCCCCTTCAAGGCTGTTGTAACGAAACTGTCTTTATAAAGCGTGTGATAAAACAAGAACCAATGACTTGATGCTTCTGTAATGGAACTGATTTCAAATGAATTGCTAAAATGGAAAAATAATCAGATTTGTTTTTTCACTTGGTCTACTAACGAAATTTCTTATGGTCTAGTTCAGCAAGAAGTATCCTGTTCGCACTCCTGAAGTGAGCTATGGAACAGAAACTTAAACAGAGCAGGGCTTGGAGTTTGTATGACTTTTTGTGGCAGCTGGGACTCTTTAAGTGGCTGAGCAGAGCTATTTTAAAAAAATGAAAGGGAGATATTGATTTCCACTTAGCTGAAGAGCTATGCTTTCTTCGCTAAGTGCATGGCTTTTACATTTTGTGAAGAGTGTATTTATTATACCGATTGTGCCTGCTGGCACTGATGTAGCATCTTACAAATCAAATACTTGATTACTGAAGAGCATGGAGAAAGTAGAAGCTCAATGAAATAGACACAGATACACTACAAATATATACATATGCATGAAAACACCTGGAATTGCTTGACCACACTGTCACTCTCTGTTCAAATTGTTACCAGACCTACCAGAGGATTTTGCTATTTTTTTTCTTTTCTTTTTTTTAAAAAAAGCCGCAACATTCTTCAGAGTTGATTTTCTCTGTGAGCCGTACAGTTGATTTTTCTCTGTGAGTCCTGTATTGCAGGCCTTTCCTTTTCCAATTTAATATTTCTGGCTAGGATTTCAGTCATTCTGTTCTCCAAAGGCATTATTTGATACAAATGATACTAAAATTAGGATCTCTTCAGTTGTGCATGAAATGGGGAAAACGTTCTCAAAAGAGCTGAGAAAGGTTTATTGCTTAAAAGGCAAGTATTTAGAGTTGAAGTGTTGACTCTGTGCTTATCTTGTGAGAGAATTTTTTGTATTTCCTCTCACCTACCTCTTCCATCACATTTCACGTTGTCTTTGCACTATAGTCTTTGTCAGTACAGTATAATTCACAAGAAGCACATCCTGTTCTTCCCCACCAAACCCTATCCAAATACTATTTGTGGTTTTAACTTCTTTAGATTAGTTCACTACAGTAAACTGATCCTATCATTACATTCTCCATAGGAGGTTTTTACAGGGTAGAAATTCTCAGGATAGTGGATGTGAATTTTGTCAGAGAAACGAGACTGTAGTTTAAAAGGCTGTTTAATGAAGAAAAATTACAAATTACAAAAATTACAAATGAGGAGGGCTAGTGGTAGTTAATTTTTAATGAATCACACTTGAGTATCTAACTCATGGTTTGTCTCTGCTATTCTATGCCATGATTTTCACCAGGATTCTGACAAATAGAGAAATTTTTCTGTAAATAAAAATGGATAACTGGTCATCAGATCACAAATTATGGTAGGTCCGCTTTGGAAGAAGAAACAGTGTAGCATTTACAACTGGTTTCTATCATATTGACCGAATGAAATAAGATTGGTTTCTATCCCTTTGAAATGCATGTGTATATGTGTGTGCACACATGCACCCACAAACACAGTTCATCACGCTGTGCACTTCACCGGAAGTGTCTGTGTTGCTCAGCAGTGGGCAAAATAGAGAAAAATCCCTGCTGAGATGACAAATTGGCAATGATAAACTCTTAATTTTATGGAGAATTTCCTTGCTGGGAAAGACTTTCAAATATTGAATGAGATTCATCTCTTTGTTATAGTCTGAACAGCAGACTTGATGCCTGAACTTTGGAGTTTTTGTCTTGGCTGATAATGTTTCCCTTTGTGGCCTTGGGTAGGTTATTCGTACTTAGAGCATCACATTTCCAGCACAGAGTGTTCCATGTTTCTGATGGATCATGTTAAAGACTAAAAGGTTTAGAAAGTGCTGTATTTATCTTGCAAATTGTGTTTACAGTCACTTTTATTTGCTGTTGTTATAATGATTGAGCTAGTTGATCAGATATAATTGTTAATATAAAAATTACTTCTGCACAATCCTACACTTTCTTAGTTGCAGCATTAACTTATGACATCAATGAGTAGAGGAAGGAAATCATGGATCCAGAACTTCAATTTTGTCAAGCTTAGTTGGAAATGGTAGAGAAAGTAATCCTTTCTAATAGCCAGAAAGAAGAAAAATCAAAAAAACAAAGGGCAAACAGTTCTCAAAATTTAGAATATGTCTAGGATAATTTAAAGTAACATAGATTTCCAAATTTTAGGGATTCATAGAATTCATTTAGTGGGACTGGCAAATCTAATTTCTTGTTTGAAGTGATTTACTCTAAACTTTCACCAAGATGGGTATGTATTGTTTTTTACCCCCCAAAAAATATTCCTGACTTTGTCTCAAGTATTTCTTTATTCTAGCATACTGGCATTGAACATTCATCCTGCAGCAACAAGAAAAGTATGTTGCCAGGAGATGATTCTTTTCTGTTCCCTCTTGCTGCATACTGTGGTCATACTGACCACATGCCCTGCTCTGGTCCTAATTTCATTTAGGTAACTCACTGTAACAGCCTATTGCTAATTGTTTCATTCCTTGACATAAATCTAGTTGGTGATTTAAGTTGAAAAAGGGACTCTTTCGGCCAATCTGGGCATATGTCTGATTCTTTTTAATTATCATTTGGCTTCTAACTTGGCTTCCATTCTGTTGGCTCATAATTGGATATTTTTGGCTTCTCATTTGTTAAATTCCAATTGTGTTGGCACCAAACTATACGATGTCCTTTTACAACCTTCAGTTTGAACCTGATACTTCAAAGCTACTGACTGCAGTATTACTGGCTTTTTTATTTTTGTATGTGAGAAAAAGCATTCCTGGTTTGGGCTGGAAGTATTATTGCTTCACAGTAGGTGGATTCAGTGTTCACTAAGTTTTCTGCTAATATTTGAATTAATTCTAACTAACAGAATTTATTTCTAACCTTCCAGAACTTGAAAAATATTTCTCCTGTTGCCCCTCCCATCCAAAGTGTTAAATGAATCTTTCCTATATGTGTTTCCTTTCTGGAAAATCTAAAGTAGAAAAAGAAAATGGGTGTTTTGCTGCTTTTGAAAAGTGAACCTTGGCTCTGTGTACAGTAATAGGGGCAGCAGAGGGTCTTTTGTTTTAAGCTGTGAGATAAAATTTCAAGTCAGTCCTGTTAATTGCAGTACAGGTTATGTTGTGTGAACATCATGAATTCTATCAAAACCAACATGAATTGGACTCCTTAATGGCAATATCAGCAGAGAACCTCAAACAGCAGGATAACTGAGTGTCTTTTTTCCTTCCCCCTCCCCCCCCTTTCCATTATGTTTCCATTATAGGTAAAGCTTGTTGGTGAACCAACAGGTTAGCTACATTTTGTTTGTCTAAACTTAAATTTAGACTTTAGCTGTAAACATAATACAAAATTGTTAATCTAAATCATTTAAAATTAACTTTAAAAACCTGAATGTAACAAATATACTTTGAAAGAAATTTATGATCTTTTGCTCTTAAATTTTCTAATTAGGCCTTTTCCTAAAATCAGAATATTTCAATTGAACAAAACCCAGCACTTAGCTGTAACCAAGTCAACTAAACTTTTTTTTTTTAATAATGGCTGCCATTTCATTGATTAAATTCCATTTCCTTTGATGGAGATGACTCTGAAAACAGTGGGAAATGACTGACTGGAACCTTTTACAGTACATCCATATATTTAGTTATATATTTAGTTTTGCATCTCATTTTCATAGTGAAGCTTTGGTGCTGGTGCTGTGAATCTGGAACTTAAGTTTTCTGTGCTTTTTCCTGGTAAGTTTGGAAATCTCTGCTGTTACTTCCAGGAGTACTGCAATTATTTTTTATTAAGTTGGCACAGTATCTTACAACATATTAATTTTTTTATTCTTTTATTGCTATTTAAGTAATTCATCCCCACTGTAAGGTACTGTGATCTACACTGTGGGAGGTCTAGAAGGTAAATATTCTTCACTATATGCACTTTTTCTGCGCCCCCTGAAGAGCTCCAATGTGCACAAATGTACACAAATACTGTAAGGCATTGGAATGATGCTTTGAAATTGAATGTATTCTTGGCTTTGTTGTGTGTTTTAGTCTGGTACATCTCTTTGTTATTTTGAGCTATACAACTCTCAATAGTTGCATACTGTTCAGGTCAGTATAGTCAAAGTTTTCAGTAAGCAGCTTGGGCACATGATTTTGCTGTATGACTGCTGCTACTTTTTCAGCCTTCCTCTGCTTCTTGCTCCAAAAAGAATGGCCACAGGGATGTGGGAGGGGGCATCTTACTGTGTTTGTGTTAGTATCTCAACTTCCATTTTTTCCTGGATACACAGAAATTTAAGAGTTCTTACTCAGTCCCAGTCATTTTACCAACAGCTGATCCAGTGCCTCAGGTCCTACAATTGCATTTCTGAAGACATGACAAGCACTTTTAATGTATTGGATAAATATTATTGTTACAGAGGCAATGGCATTTTTAATTATATAAAAAATCTTTAGAATGGTTTTTAAGTATTTTATTATGAATCCCAGTTACAGATACGGGATTTACATATATTATATATAATATATAAATATAGCTATGGTATACTGAGGGGAGTCTATGAAAGCAGCTTTTATTATGTTGTTACATAAAATAACAGTGAAAAAATTTGAATGGGGTTGGATGTGTTAAAAATAGCTGGCATAAAGTCAGTCTGTCAAGAATGATTATGTCATGTTTATTAAAACACCAGGTCAGGTGAATAGTCTTTTCTTTCCTGTTCCCCACTGCAGATGCACCTTATCCTCTATGGAGTAAATATTTTTTTCAGTCTAAATTTCATCTGTGCATTTCACCTTTTCAGCTAGTACTGTTTTTTTAAAAAGAAAAACAACACAAAAATCCACCAGTGTCTTATCCATTTCCCATTGTTTCTGACATGCCTTGATTTGTTCGGTTGAACTACAGTTTAACTTAAGCTATTTTGCTGACTGTTGGAAATTGACCTGGTAAAATGTTAATAAAGTACACTTACAACTCCTATCCCTCTACTTTGCAATGTGTAGCAAACTTTGTGAATGTCTGTTGGGAAACAATGTGAACAAAGTGGATATGTCAGCGTACAATTTATAAGCAGCTCTTAAATCTATATTGTTGAAGCATTATTGATGAATATGTTTCCTTGCATTTCATGGTTTTGTCACTGAAAATAAACATGCATAATTATATATGTAAAACAGGATATTTGATTTTTGTCTCTGACCCTGGGGTTATGTTTGTGCTGTTTAAAATGCAACTAGCTCTCCTCTGTGAGGTGGAACCTTTGCCTGCGACTAATTAGAAATAGCAGGAGGACAGTTTGAAAGTCATACGAGAATGGATTCACTTAAATTTTGTTCCTTACAACAGCCACTCAGTTCAGCTACATGACATCCTGGTGGGAATATTTCAGATAATTTTTTTTAATTCATTTTTTGAAGTGGTTTGTTATTCCCTGAGACCATAGCTGTGTTACCTAAACCACCCTTAGTTACTGAGAGCAGCTTTCAAAAAGTAAATATACTTCTGATTTGTAGGCTCCAATTTGTCATTTTAGAGCAAAAAATTGAGAGGAATATTAAAACAATCTAACTGATGATATCATTACATCAGACATGGATAATAGTTTTTAAAAGCTACATTAAGATAATATGAAAAGTACTGTAAATAAAATATATTTATTGGTTACTAAGATGATCTTCCATCATCCAGGATGGCCATCCCACATAATATTGCTGGGAAATTCTGAGTGGGCTTTGGGGAGACAAGGTAGATGTTTCACCTTAAAAGAGTAAGAACCAGTAAAGGGATGTGTGTGTGCGCATGTGTGCACGTATGTGTTTATTATATACCCTTTTAACTGTTTGATAAAGGAAAAACAAAATCACAGCAGTAGAGAAATACTTTAGGTATTGTGTCAAGTGTTCCTTTATGGCTTTTGGTTGGAATTATGATTGCTAGGGCCTAAAATCAGCATTTTGGGCAATCAGTGTCTTAGCCTTCTTGATTTATGATTCTTATTAATAGGGGTAGCAGAACCAACATCTACTCTTTGCACCAGAGAAATGAGAGGGTATATAATACATAGGGGTTTCTAAGACTGGTTATTCACTTTTTCCATGCTTGCATCATTCTTGTTCTTTAGGAGGTGTTGCACAGTACTGATTCAGAGTAAGGGGAACACGGCAATCTTGTAAATGCAAAATGTAAAATGTCTGTTAATAGTGTTTGAGTATTATACAGGTATGCAGCCACACACTATCAAAACATGTATTGCAGCCCTCTGAAATTTTGTTTGTGCAAACTGTGATCTCAGTAAAACGCTGACTTCATTGTGTTATCATTCACCTTTTTATCTTGGTAAGAGATGACAAATACCTGGTCAAGTAAGTTTTCGTGACAGCTTTGCAAGGCTGGAATAGTTAATTCAATTTTGTGGGAGTTACTTCATTGGAAAAAATAGCGGTTAATGAGGAATAAGTCTTGACATTGAAGCAGTTAATGACTGAAATATGCTCCAAAAGTATTAAAAAATAATTTCCACAGCTGCTTAGATTTATGTTTGAAATCTGTATTTTTGTATATGGATGACTAAAAACATATGGTGGGCCTTATGCGTACAAACACAGTATCACCACCCTTCCCACACACAGAACATATCTTTAACATTGCTCCCCATAACGTAAGAGTGATTTTGCTATTATATAACGCCCTGGTGCGTCATGTATGATTGTGGTGGTGGGATGCTTCATGGATTGTCTGTTTCACGACCCCCAGATTTTTTTCTGTTTTGTTACTGTAGAAAAGGTTAATAAAAAATTGTCTGCACTGTGTCAGTGTGCCACACGTAATCTTCAGAATTTTGATCTTTACTACCCTGGAATTAATTTTTATTTTGCACTGTATTTTTTTTGTTGTTGTTGCATTTTTTCCCCGCATTTTTCACTTCTACGTACTGAAATGTTCCTTTATGAAAAGCAGGTGGCATTACAATGAGTAGCGCTGTTTATGTGATGAACTGAACCGTGGCGTTATATAATACCAAAACCTTTTCTAAATCATATACATCATATGTGAATAGAGAAGTGCATATTCAGAACTTTCTTCAAAATACCAGCATTTACTTCGTGATTTTTCATGTGGTACAATAATGTGCATGTTGGGGTGTGTATGTGTGCTGTAATATAAAATTATGTATGAGGTAACATTTGCTTTTCACTTTGAGTTTTAGAGATTTCATCCCAATTTTCTTCAGTAGTTTGCCGTTAACATATTTACGCTGTGATGTTCTGACTACTTCCTTTGTTAAATTTCACAGTTGTGGTTATGGTGGTAGATTTTCTTAACATTGTGTCTACCATAAATGCTTTGGCCTTTAAATTCAGTCTCTTTCCTTGTATTTGTTTTCCTGATGGAGTCGGAATAGTTTTTTTTCTACACCCACACACGCACTGCTTTTTTTCTTTCTCCTTTTTTTTTTTTTCTCAAAGTTACAAATGATGAATCAACCTGGTTAGCAGCAGTGCTGACATGAAAAAGTTACTGGATAGCAAAGCTAAGGTGGTATTCTTTCTCCCGCTACAGTGTATTTTACAACAGTGTGAAATGGTCTCAGCATGTGGAAGAACATCAAAAAGATAGCAGCCTTTCTCAGTGTCCCTGCTTTTCCATAGGCACCAGAGACAGCCCTGCATTTTATTGCAAGGCTGATTCCTTTTTTATTTCCTTTTATTAATTAATTATTGCCTAATTTGTAGGTTAATTATTAGGTATTGCAGTCAATGATGTGGGATATGATGTCAGTGTTCCAAAAGAAGGAAGAAAGTTCTTAATCATAAAGCACTTATATTGGTTTTATTGCAAATCTTAATTGTGACTTCAGATTCAGGTGACCTTGTTCACTGTGTTTTATGCATTTTTAACATGTTTCAGCATTTTTATTACTTCTAGGAGCTCTTTTTCTATTACAATTTTTTTTTTAATTTCTATAATGTCCATATGGCATTGGTTCTAGAAAGTCACTGTACAATTATTTTCTTCCTCAGGGAAAACTATGATTGCTGCTTTTTCCTGGCACTTCTCCCCATAAGTTTATCAGTACCTCTGTTTTTCAGTACTTTCTTTATTTGTTAAAGAGACTTTTGGGCTTGGGATTGGAAGAAAGCAGATGTTACGTTGTCATAGTATATGCAGTGGAAAATGCATGAAATTCTGAGTATAGATCATTTTTACTAATCTTTTGTAGAAACCCTAAATTACTGTAATTACTGTAATATGAACAGATATTTCATGTAAGAAATAAAAACAAAGACAACTACTAGAAGTTTTCATGGTTAAAAAAGAAAATATTCATATTTTCAGGTTTTTTTTTCTTTTACAGAATAATCAGTACTCTAGATTACTTTTCAGCAAAATTTTTGCAGCTAGTACAACACGTAGAAACACAGATTTCTAATATTAATTCAAGGGAGAAAAATGCACAAATCTGAATAGTTGTGTTCATTTTACACATACTTTTCATTATTGTATCTTCCATATCCATTATAAAGCAGTTCACACTTAACTGATTAAGTGCTGTTCAGAGGAGGTTATGACTTAGCCTCTGTTCCAGGACTTAGAGGTTTCACTCAGGTATTTGAAAGGGATGAGGATTTACTCTTGGGTTTGCCCCTCTTCTGGAATTTTCCTTCCACTTGCTGCTTTCACAAGTTGTGTGCTTGGCGTTAAAATACTTCTCCTTCATACTTGCCAAGTAAATGGGAAGTGCCTTCTCCTTGCCGGGCTGTTTCAGGAAAAACACACAACACTGGGAATAGCAGAGAGCATTACACTACACTCGCACCATCCTTCCATATTTGTGGTGGTGCACGCTCGACTGCTGCTTGGCTTGTAGTTCTCTTTTCCCCTGCTGCCTTTTTTTTCCTCCTCCTGCTTCCTTTTTTCACCTTTGTTTCTGCTCTTAATCACACCTTGCAGTCCTCTTCCCCTACTTCCCCCTAGTGTTTTGCCTTCCAACTCCAAATCGCATGCATCTTCTTGTGCTGGATCTACAGTAGACTTAAGTATGAAATGTTCAGTTACAGGACACATCGTTTTTATGCAAAACATCTTAATTGCAAATGGAAGTTCACCAACCAGATGAATAAAGATGTGACTATATTAATATTAGGAAGTCAGGAAAAGATGAAATTTTATATTTTTGTTGATCTCTTACTAAAAAGAAATTTCGCATTTATTTTTAAAACTGTGACATGTCAGAGCAGGATTAGTTAGGCTTAATTTTTAACTTAATTTGATTTTTTCATTGCATTGTTTTGTGTTAAGATTGTTACACTGCTGTCTGCTATATGAAAGCAGAGGAAGGTTTAAATTGAGACGGCTCAGATACAGTGGTAGTTAACTCGATGGTTCAGTTCATGATGTTGCTACTTCCCAGGTTGTACAAAGTTACTTCATCAGCTATGAATAAAACAGGTCCAAAATGGCAGTGTGAATGACAGGATTTTGGAGGATTTCCACTTACTTGTAGTTTAAAAGCGTATGCGTTAAGATACATGAGCTGTTAAGAAGGATAGAAAAAGGAGTTTGACAGTTTACCTTTCTTCAAAAACTCAGTGTAAATTTTTTTTTTTTTGTTTGATAATTATAAACTACTTAAATGCTGCTGTAAACTGACAGATTTATGGGCCACTTCTGGTTTGTTTGGAGACTGGTGCTCTGGTTTTGACAAACAAAACAGTGGTTTGGGAGGTTGTGGTTATGTTTGTTTTGGTTTTTCTGTAACTGTGATCTTTAAATAGATAGAGATCACTTCGTATTACTGTGGTTATTTTGCTTCTGTTCATGTTTATTTGATATTCTAAAGCCACTGAATCTTGTTACTCAGACTTGCTAGGCAGGATGTGAACTAAAGCACCAGGCATATGTTTTGCGTTCTTATTAAATGGTTTTATTTATTTCACTAGTGTAACTGTGCTGATGAAAAGGTGTTAATGGTTGCATCACCTGCATGTGAGCTCTTCTGCAGAGATCAGCTGAAGCAGGTTCAGGTTTTTGGCTTCCTGCATTTGGAGAAAGCTGAAAACTGGTAGCAGACCAGAATGCCTCGACTTGGCTTTTCTGGATTACCCATTTCTGCCCAAATGCTTGCTGAAATCTAATATTGGGAGCTGGAAGACTTGTGTGAAGGTGGTACATACATGACTGAAAGTCCAAAATCGGGGTTTCCTTTGCCTTCATCAGTGCTGCAAGCCTTGTTAAGCTGGTTTCTAATTTCGCTCAGAGCAACGTGTCTGAATCTCCTCTTCTGATGTGTGACATGGCAGTCTCCTCCTCAGAATCCCATTCCATTCTTCTTACAGAAGCAGTAGCAGTAGTTCTTGTCTAGCCTTCCCTCAAACATAGCTCAGTTGTAAACTGGAGTTTTGCAAGTCGTTGTAGTAACAAAATTTCCCTGAGAGAATTTCTGAGTTTCATAGTTATTATACTCAAAAGGGGTGGGTTTATTTTCTTGATTAGTTGGGCACAGGATTTTCTGAAAACTTGCTTTTGGTGGGGATGATTCCAGATGGTTCCATTTGTAGGTCTTAACCATTCAGGTGGTAAGTGACAACATTCCTATACTATACCCCCCCCCAGGTGGCATTTTCAGTGTTTTGGATTTCCTTAAAATTTTCCTGTACCCCTGAATTTCATTCAGGGGAGACACTAGGGGAATCTAGCTGGGGAGGCTGGGGAGTCAGGGCTTGAGGGTGTGCTGTGTGTGGAGTTACAGCATCTTCTTGGAGTAGCTGGAGTGTGTGCCCTGGGACCGGGTCTGGGGGATGTACCACAGAGGACCTCTCAAAACGCTGCCCTGCAGGTGTGCAACTTCTAGTGTGGGTTGTGGAAAGAACTTAATTACTTCCAAATAGTTCCTGTTGATGAGACTGCTACCAGGGTTGTTTAGTAGAAAACCTTCAATAGTATGGCTAACCACAGGAAGATCTTTCCTCCTGAGAAGTACATGTATGAGACCATGGCAGCTGATGGGATTTGTCATTTAATAGTTGCCTGTTTAACTAATTCAGGATTTTGGCCATCCAGACACACCAAGATAAAAAAGGCATGCAGTGACGCCTGCTGACTTGGAAATTCAAAGAACTTTCTCAACTGGCATGGTTAAATAGGGCTTCAAAACAGCTCTCAGAGAGAGTATTTCTCTAAGGATTTAGATTTCCTTGCAGAAGGAAAATTGAAAGGAAATTACTTCAGACTAAGGTATTTTATAGTGGGGAATAATGCATAGCTTAGTGTTTGGGGTTTTTTCTTTCTCCAGTTCCTTATAAATCTCCCTCTCCATTTTTCAGTCTGCTTTCTTCTGGCAGAGAGACCCATAGTTCAGAAATACTCATCATTGATTGGGAAGATTATGAGGTTGAAAAGAAATGCCTATTGACTTCATGCTAATCAAGTAATCATTGATTATTTGAATGTGGGTTTTAACTTAAGCGTCAAGTGAGTAAATCAGCTCATCACATTCAGAAAACTGAAGCTGGAAAGTCTTTGAAATAAAAATCATTCAACCAAAGAATTCCATGGTTAATAAGATGTTTCTCTCTGTATAGCAAAGATAGAATCCCTATAGAGGTCTCTTCTATCACTTGTGAATTTAAGTAGTTAAGATATTTCCTACTCAAGTTGTGTATCTTGTAGGTTATTAGCAGAATTTCAGCAGCGGCAGCATTAGAACTTAAGGCAAGAAGAAATGAGGTTATAATAATGCATAATGAAGAGATCAGTCATGTCAGGCACTCCAAATTCAGTGACAAATAATTTGGACACAGCTTTTGTTTGCATTTAGTAATCATACCACTTTTCCCTCTCGTCAAAGCGTTGTCTGTATGAGAGTTGTCTTTAGGACCTCCTTAAAGGCTTACTTTTACCCAAATGAAAGGTCATAGAGCAGGTAATCTCAATGTTTAGGCTTTTTGCATTTGCCTGCAGAGAAAAATCTCTAATCTTTGTAGGATTTACCGTGTTGGCATTTGTACAGGCCATGTGGGGTTGATAATTTATGCTTTTTTCCATGTTAATTGTTCAGAGATTTTGATAATTATGTTCCTTTCCTAACCGTTTGTCTGTCCTGAGGAACCTGGTTTGCTCTAATCCATAAACTGGTAGCAGTCCAACAATAAATAATTATCTCTTCCACAAAAACAAAAACCCCTTAATTTTTGCAACAAGTTTAAGGTACTAGAAATTGACATCATTCAAGATTTTTTTTTTTCCCTACAAAATATATTTAAAAACACAGAAATATATAGGATCTCCTCCAGTATTTTTTCCAACACCTAAAGAAAAATGTTGGTTCCCCCCAGTCTGAACGGCCAAGGGGCAGCAATTGATGCAGAAGATAAATCTTGTTTGATGGTCCTCTAGGGCTTTTTGTAACATTTAGCCTTCACAAGAGCTTAAAAGATCTCTTTATCCTCTTTTAAAGAGATGGTTTACAAATGACTTCATATGTAGAATAACAGAATGCTAAAATTTGTGATAATGGATAAAAATGCAGTAATGAAATTACTTTAAAAAGATGAATGCAATTAGAGTTTTCTGATGGCTTTTGATGACATGTTTTATAAGCATTACAGGTGCCAGTGTAGCTTTCCCTTTTTGTTACTTTGAAGTCAGTTTCTTTACAGGCACATAGGCCAAGCTGTCTCAAGAGAAGTGATGTATTGTCCTGGTGACGGTTCTGTCAAAAGGTTATACTCCTATAGAGGCAAGCACAGATTACAGCTGGATTAAAATACTAAGAGTCATAGTTGAAAGATACTCTATAGCACCAAATTTTTATTTATTTATCTGTAAAATCACAGTATGCTGCTGGTCTTTTTTTTTTTTTTTGTTCCTTATTAAGCTGAAAATACTTTGATACCACAGTACAGTCATTTGACTATTGCCTATTTTTCAAGTCTTGGGAAATTTGTCTGAAATTTCTTCCTCCTGCTCATTTCATCAGTTTCCTTTCTAATAAGTGCATCAATTCTGAGAGCTCTCCTTCTCAATGTTCAATTCTTATCCCTTTTCCACCTGTGTTCCCTGGATTTGCTTTTGCAAAATGAAGGAGTTTTGTCTTTCAGAGCGGGAAGGTCACAGGAAGTGATTCAGGAGGTGTCATTGATCTTACACTGGATGAAGAGGATGATGGCTCCTCTCAAGGTGAGTGAAAAAGAATTTGCTAGCCACAGGGGTAATTGAGCTACAAGTATTGTTTCATGCCTTGAATGCTAGAAAGCAATAAACTTCAGTTTCTGCTTACTGTATTTTATTTCTTGGTGTTTCAGTTAAAAAGGACTGTTATTGAAGAATTCTGATAGGCATTAAATAAAAGGAATTCTACTTACCGTAAAACAGTCCTTAAGATCTTACCTTTCCCTTAGTTTAAGTATTGTTGCTGTCTATGCTTAAATCTGTTAAGCATGTGGAATTATTTGACGTTTGAATTCTTTATTATATTTTGGAAGGTTCTTCTAGATGTATTATTTTTTCTGTTTACTGATTAATTAAAGACCTTTTAATTCTACAGTAAGTATTCAGGCATTAGATTACTTCAGCTTCTAATCTTTTAACTGAAAAAATTGTGTGCAAGAGTTTATATACCAAATGCAGATCTGTTCTTTGCTTTGAGACTGTATGCCAAGATTAGAGTAAATATAGTTGTGCTCTTATATCCTTTGGCAGTGTGGATGCACTTCATCTTCTAAAAGAATACATTTTTATGTCTTGTGTAACTGTGGGCAGGTCTAATTATAATTAGCATTGGATTAGTGAAGAACTGTAGTATTTCAGAGAAGTACTAAGAGTCTGTACTTAAGACTGTGTATTGCACTGTCATCTTAATTAAAAAATTGATATTTCTACTATTGGAGATAAAAATCTTAATTCTGCATAGTCTCCAAATGCATGCCCTTACACTGCATTCTGATGTCCAGCCACCAAGTTTTGATTCCTCTAGACAACCTCAGTAGCTATCTCCCTAGCCAGTGCGTTCACATTCTACATGTTCATTCTTAGTATTTTGACTTGTTCTGTATTTGTATTACGCAAACATAGAAAATCATACTGAGATGTGGTAGCATTTCTTTCAGTGAGGGAGAAATATGTTACCACCAAAAGGAGTTAATGTGGTACACAAGTATTAGAGACACATTATGCAGTTCAGATAGCTGACAGTCTGTTACTTTTATCAGCAGAAGATCTGTGGTGGACACTGAATTGAATATGAACCAACAATGTGTTGTCATTTTAATTGCAGTTATTATTCCCCACAAATCGACAGTGCTGGGACCACACCTGAAATTCAGTGTCCAGTTTTGGCTCCCCCTTCTTTGACTTCAGAGAGCTCTGGAGAGGGCCCAGTAGATGGTGACAGGGTGGTGGGGACCTAGAGTACATGACCTGTGAGAAGAGATGGACATACCATGGCATGTTTGGCAAAGAGTAAACTGAGAGACAGTGTAATAACAGTCTACAACTACTTGGAGAATAGTTACAAAGATGATGGAGCACAACTCTTCTCAGCAGCACTAGGTGATATATCAAGGGGCAGTCGCCATGAACTGCAAGTTCAGGAGGTTCAGGTTGAGCTTGAGGGGAAAAGAAATCTCAGTAGGAAGGTGGTACAGCACACAGGGATGGCAGAAGCTCCACTCTTGAATGTTCTGAACATTCATCAAGGCAAAGCCTCAGTTCATTTGATCTAGTGTTGGTGACAGTCCACCTTCCACAAGAGTTTGGACATGCCCACCAGAGGTCCTTTCTAGCCAGGATTTTGATCATTTTGTGACTTGCATATGTGAGAGTCAGAATAGCTTAGGGAATCAAGCTTTTATCAGTGTCATCTCTTCTGAGGGTTAGTTCTCAAAAAGATAAAAAGATGGTTGCACTTGGACCGTGGAGCTCTGTCAGGTAAGGTTAAGTTACCCAGTCCTATTTAATATTCTGTAAAAGACACCAAGAGATATAAATGGATTTATAGTATGTTTTAAAGTAGCATGTCACAGTATTGCAAGGTATTTCAGCTAATCTTTTTTTACCAAAAGTAACATTTCTCAGAAGAGTTTTTCCCTCCCTGATTGCCTAAAGTATGTCTTCACAGTTTCCATTAAAAATGGACACCATTGTTGCATATGCAGCTGCAAAAACTCTTCTCTTAAGTACTTTCAGGCCCAGGTTAGCTCCTGTGGGTCTCTTCACTGCGAAGCAGAAGCCAGACTCTCACTGATGGTCTGCAGCCTCCCAGATTGGTTTATGTTTAGAGTTTGTGTGAGGAGTCAGTAATTTGATGCATTGCACTACACAAATATGTAATAAAAAGCTTTGTTATTTAATTACAGATTTGTTCCTATGTGGTATTTTGGGCCACCACCATCCTGGTAGCATCTTCCAGTTTAGTACACGGGCAACTAAATTTAGTGCACACCTTCTGATGTGTGCAAAAATTATTAATGAAAGTGTTGTGTAACATTTGAGAACCTATTGTTAATTTCTGTTCAGAACAATTGTCATCCTTTTATCCAAGTAATCTCGATACTTTTCTGTCTGCAAGTATCTTGCAATAGTTGTACAGTCCCCTTGCTGCTCTTTGATGCAGGGCACTGCATCAAATTATTTCATAAAAATACTAAAACAACTAAGATTTAGCTGATACCTGTCCCTAGATTAATGTGGATTTGTAATCTAGGAAGGACACATAAGTGTGCTCTCAAAACCAGCCATGTTCCACTTTTTTTTTTTTTGCATTTATCTTTTTGTTGAAAAAATTATTAAATACATACAAGTATCCATTTTTATTTTGTAAGCTGTTTGATTGACACATCTGTAGTTTCCTGGATCATATGCGTATGGTATGTGTGCTATTCTGTAATTTCATTATACCACCTCTGAATTAGCATGCTGATTAAAACTCCTTCCCACTATAACTGTAGGCCCATTTTCTTGCATGGAAATTAGCCACTCTTCTCTGCAATTTTGTGTATTAGATTTGGAGTTCTGCTTACACCTCCACTAGTAATGATTGCCATTTTATGCTCATTTCCATGAATCAGCTTGTCCTGTCTCCTCCAGCTTCATATTTTTCATGAATACGATACTGTGTTCATTTAGCGTTGGAACTGTTCCTGTGTTACTTTTAACCTCAGTCCTGTGCTTGCTATGCACCCAGTCTTCCTGTTTTTCTGGCTGATTTTTCATTTACACAGCTAAATTGGCCTTTGCTAGTCATTTCCATTTATTTAGTGAAGATTAGTTGGATATCTTTCATCATTTCCTGTGGCAGGTACAGTCCTGACTTAGTTTCCAGCAACTGGAATCTCCACAGGGCTCTTGATTTGTTGGGAACAAATGAACTTGGAGAATTCTGTGTGATACTAAAAACAAAAGCAAAACCGAAAAAGCCTTCACATTTGTCATTTTCACTTGAACTACATTTTAACAGCAATAGCATGCTTGGGTTCTTACTAGTTGGATGATGAGCATATCTTCTCTAAGTCATGACTAAGAATGCACTCACATCACTTAAATTACTCAATATCAGTTGAAATGTGCATCAATCTGTCAATATTCAAAGCATCTCTGTAGGAGTCTCTTCAGACTCAAATAATTTGTTGAACCCTGGGAAATCTTTCATATTTATGGAAAATAAAAGCAGCCTCAACTAATCACAAGACCTGGGAGTTGATGAAAGAGCAGGGAACGTCTCACTTTTTGTTTACAAAATGAGCATCCTTTTTCTTCTCTTCTTACAGACTTTGAAAAAAAAAAGAAAGAAAAGGAAATTATATTTTTGTCAGATGGCTTCAATGAACTAGCTCAACGATTTAGTCTGGGGAAAGACAATATAGTCTGCAATTTATATTGTATTTATGGTCTTGAATTGTATTTAATTTATCATATAGCAGTTTGAAAGGTACTGCCACGTCAAGCTATTAGTAGCTTCAAGCTTGTTAAGGACAGCTCGATGAGACCATCGAAATAGTCTCCAGCTGCTAAAACCCCCAACATTTTAAGCTAATGCCATTAACCCTGTTCTTAATGCTTTGAAACCTAGTTAGTACGCCTAATTGATATTTTCTAAATGTGTTCTTCAATATATTGTTATGATTTCTCAGGAGTAAAATATGTATTAATGTATTTTTTATTTCTATGTTATGTGCTCTTTTAGTAAATTAGTGGCTGTTGCATGTGCGATTTTACTAGGGCAAATATTTTTTTTTAATGAGTGCCCCTAACTTGCTCTTTTATCTTGTGTTTTGTCATTTTGGTGGTGCCTTCTCTCTGCCCACTACTACTCTAACTTGAAATATCCAGGCAAAACCTTCTTATTTCTCTTTTCAGCTTGTGCACAGGCTGGATTACATACAAACCTGCACTCAAATGAATATTTTATGTTGTCACAAATAAACGAAAGCAGGAAAAAATACTGCTGTAGTAAACTATAGATACACAGACTATTTGTTACTTCTCACAAGACAGTAAGTCATTTTGATGGGGGTGTCAGTGTGAGAAAACAACTTAAATTGCCTTTTTTTAAGTTTTCTATAAATACCAAATTATTTCCCTTCTTTAAGAAAATAGCATGGAAATTTACAACAGCAACAAACAAGGCTGACTAGCGAATTGGATAAAAGAAAGAGTCAGCAAATAACAAACAGATGTAAGCATCAAAGGTAGACAAGATTTGTTTAGGGAGCTCTGTCACTTTTTTGAAACAAAATGAGTAATGCAGTGTTTAGGCCTTTAAGGTTTTAGACTATTTATTTTAATAGAAACTTTTAAAGACTTTGGCATAGTGCCTCATTAAATTCAGGTTTCGAAATTAGGCTGAAATGTGCAGACTTGGTGATCATAGAATGGAACATCATGGAGTATGGGGGGAAAAGGTTGGAATGATAAAAGTGAGAGGAATGAATGAATTTTCTACGGTTTTGTTTGCAGAATGACAAGATGAAAGAAATGTCACGCTCGGAAATATTTTTTCCTAATCTGTGAATGACGGGGGAAAAAGAGATTTTAAAACTCTGTGATTTTCTTATTTCTGTTTGCTGTTGTCTACAACTGTATTTTGTTTTAAAGCAGATGGCAAGAAGCAAAACCAGACATCTGTTACGGGATTGAGCATTTCCACCCAGCCCTTGACTCGCCCCTTGCAGCCTTTGCAGCCGAGCCCCGTGCAGCAGACAGGTGTGCCAACCAGTGGACCTTCCCAGACCACCATACATGTATTACCTTCAGGTAACTTCAGTATGGGAATGCAGTGACTGCTTTTCTTTTTTTTATTTTCCTTAAACCAGATTCTTGTGTGCTCTACATTGTGCTAATCTTTTCAGGTGAATATTCAGAATATTTGAGTCATTTTTTACTCTTCCATTCTAGTCAGTTTCCTGTAATTTAATTTTTTTTTATTTTTTTTTTTTTAACTGATGAAGTGAAGGGATAGATAGTCCAGTTGGTTTGGAAACATTCAGGATCAAATTAATTCCATGGGGTGGAAGAAATCCTGCAAACTCCTGGTTGTGGAAGTTATTAAATACACTGTTCTTTGTAAAAGTGAAGGAGAATAAAACTGTAGCTGTTGCATTATTTAAGTAATGTGGGGAAAAAATCATTAGCAACATCACTCCTAGCTTTCTCCACCTGCACTTGGCAATTAATCCTTTTGGCAGAGTGAATGTTCCATTGAGGTTCCATCCCTAGTTAAATATTATTTTGTCTGCAGTGTGATTTTTTTTTTTTTTTTTCTTTTCTTTCTAACATAAGGGAAAATAGATCCTTTTTTTTTTTTCCCCCTTATTTTATTCTCTTCTTCTGTAGATGATTGTTGAAGGTTAGTTGGCATTGGAATTGTTTTATGACTGATCTGTTCTACAGACTTATTGGTGGTGGCTTTTATATTCTCCACAGTTGTGCTTACATTCAGGATGTTTCTTTTTTTCTTTTACCTTTTCCATTTGGAATTTGTACATATATTGGCGTTATTATTTCTGCTGAAAATTACTGTTTGTTTAGGCCGTTTTCTCGCAGACAGAATTTCACGGAGACAGTTTTTCTCTTGCGTGGCTCAGATGAGTCAGTTTTCCAAAGGAGGCGTGTACTGTGGAATAGGCCTGTCAGCTTAATGTCATGGAATTCCATCCTAGGTTGTGGTCTGTCTGTCTTTTTCCAGCTCCGACAACAGTGAATGTAACTCATCGGCCAATGACTCAAACTGCTGCAAAACTCCCAATACCAAGAACCCCCACTAACCATCAGGTGGTTTACACCACTCTTCCTGCACCACCAGCTCAGACACCTGTACGAGGGGCTGTCATGCCAAGCCCAGGTTTAAGGCCAGTCAACCCACAGGCTGGAGGTAGGGGATGCTTTCTTACGCGCACATTTTAGCATGACACAGATTGATAATGTTCTACCTGATGAATGTGGGGTTTGGTTTGTGGTTGTTGTTTGGTTTTTTTGGTTTGGGGTTTGTTTCACAACACCAGTCAACTACAGAGGCTAGGGTTTCCAGCTTACAGACTGGAGAAAATCTTAGGCTTTTAAGAAATCATTGCCCCTGCAGCTATATAAATGAGGAAAAACTGGATTTAAGTCACCTGAGGCACTAACTCTGCCAGCTGAGCATCTCTGGATGGACATGCACAATACTTTAAAAGGTAGCAAAAAGTAAGGTGATGAGCCACCAGTGTTTAGAGACCATTTATTATTATGGAGTAAGATTAAAACATGTAAGTATGCAGTAAATCGTGTTTGATTTCCTGTCTAAAAGTTAGATTTCTATCAGGCATCCTAATGTAATTCCTCAGCAATCTCTGATGTCCTATGCCCAGCAAATTTTCTTATTTTCTCTAGGCCTGGACAGATAAAATTTCTCACCAAATGTATCAGAAATTGATGCAAGCTGGAGTTTCCTTGACTAGAGATGTTGGCAAGTTCATCTTGACTTTGCAAACTGGAATAGGCCCATCAGTGTAGCTGTCATCCCCATAGCAGTAAACTCATTTTCTGAAATGAGGAGTAAATATCAAAAATAAAGACCTTAAAGTTAAATGATAGTTTATATTTTGTTATGAGGTGATGGATCTCAACTCTTTAGCTCCCCACAATTTCTGCACCATGGCTATTTTAACACCGTTATGTTAAACATAAATTTCCTTGTTCTAGTCCACCGAGTGTGAGCCTACTTTTGTGACATCCACGTGGTGAATTTTTAGACACCATCTGTGTAAGGCAGACTAGGAACACTGCGTGCTTGAGTCGTGTAAAACACTATCTGTGTAGGTTTGTGCAGAAAAAATTAATTCATTGTTCTGAAACAGTAGTTTTTGGAAAGGAGAATATCCACGTATGTTTGTAGCAGTTTAATTCTAAGTATCTCTTACAGCTGGATTTAGCTGCTTTGCCATGAGCTGTGAAAAATCAGCTGCACTTCCTAAACAGCAGCTGATCAGACAGTTCTTGAACGATCTCTATGAAATGTCAGGGTGTGAGGAAATTACTGTTCTTTTCAGACTAGTTCTTCATAGTTTTTAAAACTTCTTATACTCTTGTGCCATGTGCATTTGAGTTCAGGTTCTTCTGACCAGCAGTATCTTTTGAGGGGCATGTCCGCATCTTGTGTTCCTGTTGGCAAAAGGCCATAACTGGCAAAGTAACCTAAGCCCACACTTAAGTTTTCTTCATCATTACCCTTAGCTACAAGTTAGACATGTGTGATCTACCTGTTGGTTTGGAATGAATTTTGAGTACTTAACTGTGCATTCTCTTACGTTACTTATTTTTTATTAGTATTTTAGTACTAAAATAGAACATACATGGTTTGGACAGAATTTTAACACTTCTTAAAGCAGTTATTATGATAAAATACACATCACTAGTATTAATACCTATGGAATACCTTTTAATGTTAGACATGCAAGATAATTAATGCGTTGTTGAAGAACATCTAATAGGTAATAGCTATTTCAATGGCTTTTCTAGGAGAACTCAATGAGGTAGGGAATTCATGGTTTTTTGGGCAAGGTCATCTGACAACAGATCTCTCTGTGTAGTGTGCTTCTGACCTGATGGTCCAGTGATACAATGAATACTTATCCTTCAGTTGTCTGCTTACAAATTCTCAGAAATCAAGGCACAAAATAATGAAGATTCATCTTGACCGGACCCTGAATAACCTAATCTAAGAGCATTCTTTCAACAGAAGGTTGGGCCAGATCATCTCCAGAGGTCCCTTTGAACTTGGGCTTTTCTGTGATTCTGTTAGAGACAGTTGGGTTACTCCGGCTTGAAAATACATGAAAGCATGTGTCTGTATTGTGCAAAATTTGTACCTTATGTCTTATAAAGGCATTTCTGTCCATCTTTCTTCAGATTATTGTAATTTTTTGAGATAAAATCAAACTCATGCTAAAACAGCATCTGATTGGAGTCTCATAGATACGAAATAGCCCCTTCAGGTGATTGTTTATCCTACAGGAGTTTGCACAGCTTCATTATCTTCTTAGACAGATGTGCCAATTGGAAAAAGATGTGAAGCAATTAACCTAGAGTTCAGCACTTTATTATAATAAAGTATTAAAGTTTAAAACTCTGAATTCCAAGCTGCAGACTGACAGATTACCTGTGATCATAGTTTGATGACTGTTTATATAGAGAAGAAATGACCATACAATAACTGTGGTTTCCTGACACATCACCCTGTGAGCTTTCTCTTCTGGATTATTAGAATGCTTCAGTCTCATACTAGCGTGGAATTAGAGGGTGGTGGAGATTGCACCAAGTCTTGTATTTCTAGACAGAAAGAGAGGGACACCCTAGACCACCCATAATAATTAGCAAAAGCTTTGAGCTCACAGAACAAACATGGTCCAACAGTAAACTGACAAAATGTTAAAGAGAGTGAGATGTAGTAGAAAATGAAAACTTGGTAGTTTGCAAGAGTTGTGGATATTACCTGCAAGGCTGTAAATCTAGTTAGTTTATTCCTGCCCGTCAGGTCAGCTTGCTGTGGGAATGAATGAAATGGTAACACCTGTGAGTGACATCCATTGGGGTGTCCGTTCTGTGAGGAAGGACAAGCTTCTTAGATAGTGACTTATCTTTTTTTGTTTTCAGTGCCATCCACAGCACAGCCTTCTGGCATTGAATGCTGACTGGGTATCATTCTGCTGCAGCAGCATTTGTCTTTTCCTGTCTGAATCCCAAAGGGATGTCATTTTTCTTTTCCTACTTAAGTTCGCTGTACCTCCCGCACTTCCCCTCCCCGCCCACTTCTTTCATTATATCAGTTATTACCCATCATTCTGTCCCCTCTGCAGACACAAGCACCTGCTTACTTTCACTTTTACAGCTTGAGGGGACAGGAGGTGGTTTTGTTGTCATGCAGGACTTCATCAGTCTGCTGGCAGATTGAGGAGAGAGTGTTAGTTCGAAATTTGGTGTCATCCAACCAAACCAAGGAGTTGGTCCAACGTTCTATTTAGCTGATTTGAAGTATTGAATACTCAAAAGTGTATTCCCTGTGCTTCTTACAGGTATGGCAGTACGAATGCCTCAGACAACTACCTATGTTATGAACAACGGACTGACTCTTGGATCTGGAGCACCTCAGCTTACAGTGCATCATCGACCACCACAAGTGCATGCTGTGAGTAGTCATTCTGAAATTACTTAATGCTATTTTCAGGCTCATTTCTGCATTAACATCTTTCAGACTATTTCTTAGTGTGAACTGCACAATAGTGAAATGCCTTGTAGATACTTTGCAGCCAGTTCACATGCAGAGCACCACCCTGTCACCTACAGCAACTTCTGCTAAGAATGGTAAAAGCTCTGCAACCTGTTAGCTTACCCCAGAGTTCTCCAGATCACCAGTAGCACAGATTGAAAAATCGTCCATGAATTGTCTGCAGGTGACTTGTGGAGTCAAGGGGAGAACTGCCACTGAAAGGTTGAGTCATGGTTTGGCTACAGATTGAAGGACCAGTTTCTCAGTACAGCTGTTTGCAAAACTGAATGGCCTCGTTTCAGCTGGGACAGAGTTCATTTTCTTTCTAGTAGCTGCTGTGGTTTTGATGTAGTGTGAGAGTAATGTTGATGACAGATACTGGTTTAGTTGTTGCTAAGTAATCTTTATATCAGTCAAGGACTTTTTCAGGTTCCCATAGAAGCAGAGAGGGAACAGAGAGAGGACAAGCTGGCCAAAAGGAATATTCCATACCATAGACATCATGCTCAGTATATAAACGGGGGTTGGCTGTGGAGCACAGGTCCATTATCACTGCTCAGGATGGACTGGGTAACCCATCATCAGGTGGTGAGAGCCACTTGTGTTGTATCACTTCATTTTGTATATTGTTTTGATCCTCAAGGTTGCCAGGTCCCAAATTTCAGAGAGGTTTTTTTTAATCACTGTTGGGGGTAATTACTTCTGCATCACCTCAACCCCCTTTACGTAAGCGAGGATTTATTCTGACTCATTTTGTAGAATTATAGAATAGTTTGGGTTGAAAAGGACCTTCAAAACCATCTAGTTCAACCCTCTGGTAATGAGCAGGGACATCTTCAACTAGATCAGGTTGCTCAGAGCCCCATCCATCCTGACCTTGGATGTGTCCAGGCATGGAGCATTTACCACCTCTCTGGGCAACTTGTTCCAGGGTTTCACCGCCATCATTGTAAAAAAACTTCTTCCAATATCTAGTCTAAATCTACCCTCTTTTAGTTTAAAATGTGTGCTGCTGCAATAGACCCAGCTAAAAAGTTTGTCCCCATCTTTCTTACAAGCCCCCTTTAGGTACTGAAAGGGGCTATAAGGTCTCCCGAGAGCTGCCTTTTATTATAGAATAGTTTGGGTTGAAAAGGACCTTCAAAATCATCTAGTTCAACCCTCTGGTAATGAGCAGGGACATCTTCAACTAGATCAGGTTGCTCAGAGCCCCATCCATCCTGACCTTGGATGTGTCCAGGCATGGAGCATTTACCACCTCTCTGGGCAACTTGTTCCAGGGTTTCACCGCCATCATTGTAAAAAAACTTCTTCCAATATCTAGTCTAAATCTACCCTCTTTTAGTTTAAAATGTGTGCTGCTGCAATAGACCCAGCTAAAAAGTTTGTCCCCATCTTTCTTACAAGCCCCCTTTAGGTACTGAAAGGGGCTATAAGGTCTCCCGAGAGCTGCCTTTTACCCAGGCTGAACAGCCCCAGCTCTCTCAGCCTGTCCTCATAGAAGAGATGTTCCATCCCTCTGATCATTTTTGTGGCCCTCCTCTGGACCTGCTCCAACAGGTCCATGTCTTTCCTGTGCTGAGAGCCCCAGAGCTGGACATATTTCATATGGTTTTGTTGTTGAGACTGAACCAAATACCTTGTCTGCATGCTCACTGTTGGCCAGTCACATCACCTGTGATGTCCTAAACAAGAAGGTGGCTCACCATTCCTTCCATCTGGACACCGTTCAACTTCATGCATCATTCTCCAGTGATAAACAATGATAATAAATCAAGCCAGTATCACACAAAACACTTTAAAATGACAAAAACTGCCCCAGATTCCAACCTCAAAGGCCCCTGGCTTGAAGAATAACAAAATTTCGCAGTCATTGTAACCACACTCCTAAATTCATCCTAAGTAACAGAAATTAGAGACCTTAGAACTGTTTCTGTGCTTTTAACAAAAAAAAAAGGAAAGCCATGTTTGTACCCTTATTTAAAAATTTTCTGGAAATAAGGCTGAGTTTTTGTGATGGATTCAAGGGGATAAAATCCATGTGGCACCCTTATTCATTCTTCCTTCTCTGACTGAAAACCTGCCTGTTGAAAAGCCGATGAGTTGTCAGCTTAATCCCCTGCCGGAGGTGTTCTGGGTGATGAGGGGACAGCAGCCCAAATGCAGATTAGCTCAAAGTCATTGAGAACCTGCCTGCTCAGCCTTGAGAAAGGGCACGGTGTCCAGTCCACGGCCTCCTGGGTGGGAAGCAAAGAGGATGCAGGGAAATAACTGTGGCAGTGATCACCTGTACAGCGAGGGACTTATATGCAAATAAGAATAATTTACAGCCTCCTTGGTCCCACCCCTTCCCAACCTGTGCTGCTGCTCTCTTGCCCCTGCGCTCTCCACCCCCAGCACTTGGAGCTGTGATGGCTGGGGGTTGCAGGCTCCTTTGCTTCCCTTTGCCCGGAAAAATGATGAATTAAAGCCTCCTTCCACTGCTGTAGACTCTTTGACCTTTCCCTTCTTGCTCTTACCTCGCTCAGGAGCCACCGCGCCCTATCCATCCCGCCCCGCTCCCGGAGGCACCGCAGCCACCACGCCTGCCCCCTGAAGCTGCCAACACTTCTCCACCTCAAAAGCCACAGCTGAAGCTGGCGCGGGTACAGAGCCAGAACGGTATCGTGCTGTCGTGGAGCGTGATGGAGGTGGACCGGAGCTGTGCCACCGTGGACAGTTACCATCTCTACGCCTACCACGAGGACCCGAGTGCCACCATGCCCTCGCAGTGGAAGAAGATCGGGGAGGTGAAGGCCCTCCCGCTGCCTATGGCGTGCACTCTCACACAGTTCGTCTCTGGCAGCAAATACTACTTTGCGGTCCGGGCTAAGGACATCTATGGACGTTTTGGACCCTTCTGTGACCCCCAGTCCACAGATGTGATCTCTTCCCAGAGCAGTTAAACTAGAGATCTTTGGAGCCTTTAAACCTGTCCTACTACCAAGAATTACCCCCGTTTTGGAGGGTTGGTCCCGTGCATGAAATTCACTTTTAAATCCACTCTCTGCAGGATGATTTTAGACAGTTGTGTGATACACTACATGCATTCAGAACCAAAAGAAAAATAAAGTCTCACCTGCAGCAAGAGAGCCTGTTTTTTCTGGATAGCTCAAGTCATGGGCTGTTTGAAAATTGCATTTTCCCTTCCGTTGAGAGCTGTTCCACCCAGATACCTACCTACCCTTTATCCAAGGGCACCCTGGATGCCTGAGATTCTGCTTCAGAGCAGGAACAAAATAATAAATTACAGTTTGTCTGAAGCAAAGCACACACATCCGTAATATCTGTCCAGGCACTGAGAGGAGGGCAGGAACAGGCTTGCCTCCTGCCCCCCACCGCTCGGTGAGCTGGCTGCCCTACGGAGGGTGGCTCAAGGTCTCACTTTTGTACTGGAAAATGGAGTGGTCTGGTCTGATTTTACAAACTGTAATGAGCTCTCTAAGGGGAGGGAAGGGAACTTGAGTCTGGCCAGGGAACCAGTACGTGTGGTAAGTCAGAGGTGGTGGGGAAAAAAGAAATTTGAATCACCCCACTACCTCCTGCCTCTCCTGAGTAACACTCCTCTGCTTGCACCATCCTGCCCCACTCACGCTGGGAGCGTCCCTAGGTCAGATCTGAAAGGGGATTGATGAGACTGCATTCACACCTCTCCAGCTCAGATGAGTTCTCTGCCCCTCCCCTCATACATCCAGCCCTATTTTTTAGATTTATTTTGTGCCTTAAAGAATAATTTCAGAAATAAATGTAGCCAGATACCTTGTGGTGTGCTTTTATTTGCTTGGAGTTATTTTTCCCTTCACCCTTCTGCTTCTCATTTTCCTGGCCTGCAGTAATTATTATTTCTGTAAAGACCAGGAGGTGCAACATGTGATGTTTTTATCTGCGGTATCATTCAACCCTTTCCTCACTGTAATTCTTGAGTAGTTGTTTTTGTCCCGTCAAGACTATTAAGAGTATACAGACAGTATTTTCCACCAGAGCCTTTCCCTGTTTTCGGGAAAGCTGTGATGCTGCAGTTCAGCCAAAGAAGAAACCCCTGTGGTGTGGCACCGTGAGAGCTTCTTGCTGTTTGCACTCGGTCGGGATGGTCAGTTAGTACAAAAAGATAAGAAGGTGGCTTCCCTGTCCTCTTCTCTGTCTCGTCACCCGCCTCCCTCTGCAGAAACCCATCACACCTGGAGCAGTTCAGAAACTATTTTAGACACCGGCCTAAAACTCGTGAGCAATTGCAAATGTTAAAATAGGTGCTTTCATGATGCTTCTGAGCCAAGAAGAGACACTGGTAGATCTGCCCCACTGTCATTGACAGGTTAAACGTGCTTTATGCAGAACCAAATGGTGACACACCTGGAGAAGACAGTATATGTAAGGTGGTAATTTTTGCACTTTTCGGTGAAACCAAACAGTGGATTTAGAAGGGAGTTGTCTCTTTTTTTTAAAAATGTACTTCACCATGTAACAAAGCCGTAGAAGGTAACATTTTTTTAATTCCAATGCTCTCTTTCTTATAACCAACATTTTAAAATGTAAAGCAAAGTTGAAAAAGAGCAGGGAAAATTAAATCCCAAAGCATGGCCGGTGAAATGTGCTATGAGATTATGGGTTCTTCAGTTGTGTTCCCTTAGAGAACCTTCATCAGAGAAAGAAAGGGCATTGTGGACTTCTGTCTGTGCTGTTTTGCTGCACTCCTTCACGTAGCTGGGTTTGTCACTTCTGTCAGGTGAGTAATGAGTATTTTCTGTATGGAAACTTGCATTTAAAGTAAAGTACAGCAGTTTTATTGATTTGGGCGAGGAAAAATTTTGTCTAAATCCCAAGTATCATGAGAGGAGGTTCACACTGTATCTCTTGCGTGAAGGACGTGTAACCTTTCCTTTGAATAACAGTTGTCCCTGTATTACTGGTGCCAATAATCAATAATGCCTTGAATTTTTCTATGTTTAATTATGTTTAATTAAATGTTTTGTCTACCTATTTCAAGGAATAATTCTTTTATGATGCATTTAGTCTACTTACAGACTTAAGTTGGGTCCTTATAAAGCCAGTTCTGTACTAGAGGTTAGAGCAGTTCATTCCACTTGATGGCTGTCAAGTCCTCCTGGGCTATTTGTTTTTAAATGTCTTTGAGGTGGTACCAAAGGGCCGCTGGCCGTATCAGTACATTGAGGTTTTATAGTTTGAAAGTTAAAATAAATATTAGAATGCAATCTAGAATTCATGCTGCTTATTTAATTGTGATTCCAGCCCAAACTATACATGAGCATTTCTATAGTTTGTGCTTGTGATTAGGTCACGATTGTTCTTCGCTTTGTCTTGCTTGGGATGAGGCGGGGGTGAGAATCCTGTGTTACAATTCCTCGCTTTCCTCCAATGGAGGTGTTGTTAGGGATGGTCTGGTGGTGTGTTTGGAGGTTTTGGGGGCTGTATCCTTAGAGAAAGAAGACTCATCTTTATTTACTAAAGAAAGATGTAGTTTTCAACCTAACTGATTGTGAAACCTGGCTTCTGGCTCAATAGATCCATTTCTGCTGTGTATGGCAGAGCACAGTTGATATTTTTTTGTGCCTAGATGAAATAAGCCAGCTCCTGGCTGTGGGCTGAAGCCATGGCAGGGTGGGGTGAAAGCCAGCTTCTCTTTTGTTTCATCCCAGCAGAGCTGCTCAAGGTCTCATTTCAGGGCTTTAAGCAAGTAGTGGTGGCAAAGTATGTGATACAGTGTGGCTTGACTTTGAAACACCTGCCTGAGCTTGGAGACCGAACTTGGAGGTGGCTGCTGCTTAAATCACTGATGCGCAAAGAGAGAGCTGTGCCACTTCTGTGAAATCACTTTCCTGGTGGAGCAGATCTCTGCGGTGATTATTCACCCCTTATGCTAACGAACAGGAGTATTGCTCAATTCCTTAACTCATGGCAATTCTTCCCTGTGTTTTACCTCCCAGAAATGATAAAGCTATTGAGATACTCAGTTTCTGCTAGCAGCAAACATTCAGAAATAATTTATTTCATTTAATAGACTTTATTTGAAAGTATTACCAAAATATCCTGAGAGTGTTCAGTACAGGTCTTAGTGCTGTGCTTCTAGACTGGGCTCTGCTTCATAACAGTGCGAGTTGCTGGTGGCTTCCAACAATCAATCCATTTTGGAATACGCTAAAAATCTCTGTATGGCTTTTAAGTTGGGTTTAGTTCCATCTCTGCACTTCATGCAAGTTTTTCCACCTTATTCTCAGTACCCTGATGTGGAGTTGTTTCTGACTTGGCGTTTTGCTGTTGCCACTGGGTATGTACCATTTCAGCAGTACCACCTTGGATCTAGTTCCCTGTGTTTTAACAAACCCAGTGCTGATCCTACAGCTGTGTTTTCCATCCTTATTTCCTTTCTGGGTTGGTTTTAGGTTTGGTTTGTTTTCTCTGTGTGATACAAAGGGCATCTGGATGTCCAGGGTGAAAGTAATTCGAGTTAGTTCAGTTCCTGGCTGCAGAGGAGCCCTGCTCCTCTGGGTGGGTGGGTGCTGATGGCCAAATGCCGTTCCTTTCCAGTGCGCTCCAGCTTCACTGGCCTCCTTTATTTCAGTGTGCATCTAAAAAAGCTTTATTGGATTAAAATAATTAAATGCTAGGAAAGGGGCAGACTGTAGGTACAGCAGCTGTACTGTATCTGCAGTGGCGGCTTGAGAAAAGGTGAGGGTGCAGAGACAGGTTCTCCTCAGCCTTGATTTATTTCCATGCTCTGAGCAGCTTCCCCAGGAGCAGCACTTGGTCTTGGACTTTGCTCCTTTGAGTAATTTGTGCTACTGTTGGCCACGCCGGGTCACCGAGCACAAGCACCGAGACACTCACCCCTCCCAAGGGTTTAGCACAAGGCTGGAAACGCCCATGGTGTCTTCCCTGTAAAAGTAAGGGGTCTCACCCTGCTTCCTTCCAAACCCCTCGTGCCTTCAGCGGGAGCACGACTGGGCCCAGGAGTAAGATCCGAGCACCATTTTGTACTGTAACAAAAATAGTCACTTCAGCCCTTCCTCTGTGCTGTTCATCTTAAATGTCCAATAAATTAGAATCTGTATTATATGTAGGGACAGGTCATGTCTGTTCCTCTCCCCAAACAGCCATTCCCCAGTATTAGCCTATTGCGTACACTGTACAAAATCAAGCTGTGATTCTGCCTTCTTATAAACTCTTTAGTATTTTCATTTAGTCAAAAATATCTATCCAGATTTTTTAAATAGAAGCTTGATATATTAAATATATATTTTTTTAATTTGTTGGTTTGGATAGGGGTGGGCATTGTATGAAAACACTGGAGGAAGAGGAGTTCAAATGACACTGAGCCAGCCCTGCCACCAAAATTTCTGTTCCCCTTCCAAAGACCAAAGGGAGAAAGGAGAAAAAAAAAAAAATAGCTGAGACGAAGCAAATGAATGAATTTTCCTTTTCATCCCTTCTAAGTACCTGTTAAAAATGTATCTTTATTTCTCATTATCATTACGCAGGCTGAGCATTCTTTTTTCTTTTTTTTTTAATACATATATACACACACACACATATATATATATTTGAAGTGCTGTCTTAATTTAATGGGGTATAGCTGTAAATAAGACATCTGGGTAGTAGCTGTTTGGGGAGTCCTGTTCAGCTTTAGTAATGTATTGGCTGTTGGGAGTCAAACGTGCAGAATCCTTTGTTAGGAAACTCAGAATCTGGTTTCTTGTTTTATTTTGCAGCTGGATTTGTAAATACACACACACAAAAAAGGACTGAGTTCATGTCCAATTTTGAACTGTGCAGTTGCAAGCTTTCCCCATTTTTGTATGTACTATAGATTAGTGTGTGTGTCTGTGTTAACTGTAGTGGGGTTTTTGTCTGACACGCCTGAAATTTATACTTTGAAATAAACTACTGGGTTTTTAATATTTTGAGTCATCTGTGCTTAGTTCCAGACATCTCAGGAGACATCTCATTCAGAAAGAGCTCTTCCTCCTCCCAAGTGCTGTCACTTGCAGTTGGGGGACACAGGCTTTTGAGGTTGGCAGGTTTTCTGGAACAAACATGGAACAGGGATGGTTTGGCTCCAGGTCATTCCCAGAAAGGCAACTGCATGATCATCCTGCCCTCCCGGCCTTCTCACAGAAGAAAAAAAAAAAGACAAGACAAAAAGCAATGCTGTAACTTCTGGAAAATCAAAACAAAAAGGGGTGTGTGTATCCTGAACAGACAGAATCTGGTAACTTGCACCTTAGAGCTGCCCCAGAACGGGACAAGAATGGAAAGCAGATGGTTGGTGGGACTCCCCCTCCAAGGGACTGGGCTTGACTGCTGAAAAAACTTATTCTTTAAGCAAGAGGCTGTGGCCAAAACACAGGTTTTACACAGCATTAGACCTTCAGCGTGCGGCTGCGGTCTCAGCTTGCCCCACTGGCCCCACTTCTCAAGCCAGGGAGCAAACGGTTGTGCACAGAACTCATTTCCACAGTTAAGGGTAATAAAAAAGCTGGTTTAATGCAGGGATGAAGAAAGCCTCCCCCCACACTTGTTGCTTTTCAAGGGTAGAAGCCAGGCACAGCCCCATGGAGTATGTTGTGCAGAGTTGAAAACCAGTAACGCTGCCTTACTTGAAGCCAGTACAGCAAACTCTGCCTCTTGGCACCCAACTCTGCTGCCAAATTGTAGAGAACTCAAATTGAGGACTTAAAACGTGGAGTTATTGACGTGCCTACCCCCAGTTAGTGCTGAGCCCACACTTCAAAGGTGCGTAATTTACATGTGATGGTAATAATTAGTTTTCTGTCACTTACTAAACTTGCTTCAAGTCAGTGACCAAAAGATGATGGACTCAAAGTGATCCCTGCACAATGACACCTGAAAGCGCAGTTTCTCAAACAGCCTATTTAGAATAAAAGTATACATACTGCACATAGTTTAGACCCTTGGTTTTATCATAAAATAGAGCATAACCACTTTGCTGAAGCACTGCTGTAATGGCAGTTTGTGCTGGTATAGAGGGAAGTGAATAAGTCAACACCCAGAGCACTCCTGGATTTCAGAAACAGAGCAGTAAAGGAATCAAAAGCTTACATTAGATGTGGTCATTCTGGTGGTCTTGGCTGGGAGGAGAAATTTCTTCTGTTAAGCGTTCTCTACTGACTGAGCTGCAGCTTTTGCAAAGGAGGAGTTCATCACAACCACACCTGAAAATCTTAAGTTTAGAAGGCAGAAGCCACAGGACTTGGAAAAACTTGCAAGCAGGATATGGAAAAGGGGACAGTGTGTGCTGCTAACCCTCTCCTTAGAGCACACCTTCCAATATTTTTCCCCAGAGCAAGCCACAGAGGGGAGTGAGATGATCAAAGAGACCTTTTAACTTTATGCACCTGCCTGAGAATTAAGCTGTCAGTTCTCTTCCCCTGCCTGTAGGTCCACGCTGCCCTACTTGGAGCCGCCTTCTCCAGTCCCTGAGGGTGCTGGGGAGAGGAGCTGGACCCAGCTGCTGAGGTTGTGGTTGGCAGATCAACCCAGGCCGGCCTGCTGAGGGAGGAAGGACAGAGGACAGCACAGTAAGAAGAATGCAGTGACCTTTAACAGTACACCCATCAAAGGCAAAAAAAAAAATAAAATTAGCCACAGTCACATGGATTCGAGTCCTAAGGCTCAGAAGGTCCCACTGATGTAAACATTTACTCAGAGAAAAGGGCTCTTAAAAGTAGAGCTCAGTTTTCCCACAGCTGGCTCTGAGCACAAAGCAGCTCCTGCCTCAGGGCAGGAAGCTCCAGGTGGGAAGAAGGCAGAGCTCCCAAATCCCTGCACGTTTGCAAATGGGCCTGGCACATCTGCTGCCTCCACTCCCTGCAGGGGGGAGCGTCAGAAACACTGCCCAACACAGCAATTAATTGGCAATTTCCTGGTCCTTGGGGACCAGCTTTCAAACAGTACTTCTCCAGTACTGTTTTTACATAAGATTGGGTGAAAAGGCAGTAAAATACAACCTGCAATGTTGTCTGTATTGCCTTGGAGTGACAGTCAATTAGCAAAACAGCCATCCTCTGGCCACTCTGTGTTTCCAGTCTCAAACAAACAGCTGATTCTTGCTTCTCTGCTTGCCTCTGGCTCAGATCCCTCACCTGCCCTTCCTCACCCAGCTCCATTGCTCCATGCCCGTTACAGCCTGGCCAGTTCCCTTCAGTCTGTGGCAGCAGCTCTGTGGCTGCCAGTCTCCAGTACAGGAGTTTAAAACACGCCTCTGGAGGCAGTGACCGGCTGCAAACACCTGAGGGCTATGCAAAATAAATAAATAAATCACTTAGTTCATATTTAGTGCTTATTCAAAAAAGCATCAAGATTGCTGCCCTGGAAGGCCGAGAGCTGCAACCAGAGCGTCCCACTGTGAGCTCACAAGGCTGACACACCAGGCAGAGGGTGAGACACCCTCGACGACAAGGGACAACAGACAGGGCTCCAAGCAAACAGCACAAGGTAAGTGACACATGGCAGGTGGAGCTTCTCCGTATTTGGGGAAGGGCTTTTCCAACCCCTTACCATTCTGTGATATTTAGAGCCTCCAAGGCCCAGCACAGAGGCAGGGCTGGTTTTGAGCTCTGCTGTTCACACCCAGGGGGACATCACGAGTCCCTGGTGCCCGCTGCCCTTCATTCAGCACAGCTGGAACCGGGCAGGGAGGGGTGGCTGGTATTGCCAAAGATGACACAGAGGTGTTCTGTAAGCACAGAGCTCGGGGCAAGGACAAGCCACACGTGGGGCAAGGGGCTGACAAAGGGCCCAATGTCCCTACAGTCCCAGGGACTGTGAAGACACCTTCACTGATGAGAGAACCTCAGGGGTGGAAGCAGAAGTAAAGGGAAGGGGTGCTGTGTTGTGAAAACTGTGACCAGGGATGCTTCCTCCCCGCTACCTCTGGCAGAAAGCCCCCGTGCAGCACCGCCATCTCCTTGGGGTCACTAGAGGCACCCAGAGAACATCACACTCACCCCCCTCTGGCACAGGCACAGCTGAAAGTGGCACACGCAGCAACACACACAACTTTTGGCTGCATGTGTCTGGCTACCACAGCTGAGTAATTTTGCTCAGTGAATTTTACCCAACAAAGAGCTGTGCTGGAGAACAAAGAGCAACTCTGGGGCAAGTACTTCAGCAGTTTGTCATCTACAGAGCGCTCTCCTGCCCCTGCACATGCTCTCTCCAGCCTCTCACACTTACCTCCTGCAGCTCCAGCAAACAAATCACTTCAGTCCCTGCATGGATTTTTCATCCTCTGCAAAAGCTTTGCTGTAACTTCTGGTCTCCCTCCTCCCTTGGCAGAAATCAGCCCTACTGTTGCTGGAGAAATACTAGAAGCAAAGGGTACAATTAACCACTGTAAACAATTCGCAAGATGTGGCCCTGGAGAAAGAAGAGGAGGATACCATAAATTAGCCAAAACAAGGGAATACCAAGATAAGCTCAAGGGGAATAGAATTGCTAACAAGGCCAAAGAAGACATCACGTGAACTATCCTAATTAACATAGTTAAAAAAAAAACCCACCCTCAGGTAGGGAAAGCCCCCTACTACCAAAAGCCCCCTCCTCACAGAGCAGGGTAGTAAAAATGCTACGATTTTAAGTAGAGAGGAGGCACAGCAAGAACCAATGGGATGGTGATGGCTAAAGCTTAACTGTAAAAAGTACAGATAACTTGCTTAGCTCTTACTTGAAAAGCATAAATACTTAACTCTGAGCTTACCAGGCTGTGCTAGCGTCGGGGATGAGCCACCTCGCACCAGTCTCTTTGCAGAAATGATCTGAACAAGTATCTCACCTCTGTGTGTGTATCAGCTTCTTGTACACCAGCTTAAAGCAGCCCAGATTGAGAACACTGTGACAGCCAACTGTTTAGGGTAGAACCTCACCTCTGCTGCAGTAACTCCCTCCCTATCACAGGAGCTAAACTCCATTGGGTTGACCAAAAATTTCACACTGCTCAGTCTTCACCTTCATAAGGCAGGGCAGTGCTGTGCGCTGTTTGGCTTGGACCATCAAGGCCATGAGGAAAGAGCTGTTTATTTTGTTTTACCTAATTACATGTACAACATCTAACGCAGAACAGCCCAGTGACTGGACTCCTCAGTGTAAAGACAGGTCACTACCAGCAACACAAACAGCCCCAGCCCTACAGCCATCTCCCTGTCACGTTCTGCTCCGCAGCTGAGGGTGCAGGCAAAGAGGTCACTGAAGCACTGCATGGACCAACCAGCAACAGATCCATTGCACAGACACACACACAACTCTGTCCCTGCTGGAGCAGGGCTGTGGGGTGTGTTTCCAAAAGCACCAGGCTACTTTCAGAAGTCACCAGGCACATCCCTTCACTGCCTTTCGGTGAGGCAAAGGGAAGGGGAGACAACCTGCTTTGGCCAGACAAAGGAAACCTTGCAAACGCCCCTGAAAGCCATGCTCTGCAGACAACTGCTCTGCCATGGCAAACATGGCCTTGACTCTGCTAGTGACATTCCTGGATGAGATTTAACAGCACATCTCGCAGGTGCTGCTCGCCTAAGAGGTAGAACATCCAGCCAGCGCTGGGATCAGGCCACCATGGCCCAAAGCAGCCACCTGGCATTGAGGTTCACTCCTGCTCTGGGAACAGCTGCGATGATGGCTCCCATCCCAGGAAAGCAGTGCCATGCCAGCTTCCCATCAATCCTAGTCAGAGGAAGGGCGGTGCAAACAGCTCAAAAGGGCTGCACCGAGGCAGCTGGTGTCAGCACCAAGTGCCTCACAGACAGGACAAGGGAAAGCAGGTAAGGCACAGGGATGTGGACATCCAGGTGGATTTATTACACGCAGGAATGGAAATTTCTTTTAAAAAAAAAAAAAAAAAGAAAAATCCCATTTGGGAATATTGATGCTGGGTTTACAGGATGGGCCTCATGGTGACAAAACGAAAATTGTAGGATTCCGGCAGGCCCTGGTGTCGCGTGTGGTTAAACCGTCTCCAGGTGAAGACAGGGAGACCCCCCTGCACCGGGGGGCCGTTGATGGCGGTGGCTGTGAACGCTGACGCCAGGCGGAAATCAGACACCTGTAACACAAGACAGGAGGTGAGGGCAGAAGGGCGGCCTGCTCTTTGACATGCACCCGTCCCACAGAGCAGGAACAGCTCCAGGAGGTTTGATAACGATAAAGAAAGCGAGCAAGGGGCAGTGCCTGCTGGTCAGGCAGCATTCCTCCCCTGCACGGAGGCATCTTCAGCCACAGAATGACAGCAGCAAAGCACAAGCCCGTGTTTCCCTCTAGTCCTTGGCCTGTCCAGGTTGAGAGAGGCAGCACATCTGTCCTCGGGACAATCCTCCCTGGGTTTGGGTGTCTCCAAAAGAGCTGGAGCTGCAGCAGCCAGCCAGCCAGCCTAGAGCCCTAGACCCCTAGAGGGTCTGACTTGAGCTCTGCTGCCTGTTAAGCACTCGGGCTGTCCCTGGGGGCACTGTCAGGGTAATTCAGGAAGGGAGACAAAGGCAGCACAGAGTTAATGCTGCTGCCCAGACTCTGCCCTGTTCCTTCATTATCTCCCCAGAGGTCCCCAAGTCTGCTCCATCTTTCCAAACTCGGAGACACTAAAATTGCCTTTAGTGTTTGTAACCGCCAGGTTTTGTCTCTGCTCTGGGCTATTTGTCTCAATGCCCCCTTAGGTCCCCTGCCCTCCCCCAGCCCATGCCCCTTCCCTAACTGTGCTGGCACAGGCACCACAACCAGCCTGCACTGACCTACTTCCCTGGCCAGACACCTCTACACAGCAATTTTCTGCAGTCACCTTGTAATAACCACCTCTGGGAGCTCCTACTGGCCACTACGGCAGGCCTGGGCTTGTGCAAGCTGACTGGACACACACACAGCACAGGCAATGCCAAAACAGCCTCCACAAGGCCCATCCTAGCAACCAAACTCCCAATCCAGGAAGGCAACAGGCTAAAGCACTGTACAGCTTCCCAGCACACCAGGACTGGGCAGCTGCTTACTCACATATCGCCCCTCACAGTGAAAATACCTGCCTAGAAAAACTGCTGCTTTCTTCAGGACAGCAGGGCTAAGGATCTTCGCACAGCTCCCCAGAAAACAAAGTGATCTTTACCAAACTTGGCTCAAAGGAGTTTCACAGAGAGGTGGAGCCCTGGAGCAGGGTGACTCACTGGAGAGCCAGGTTTTTGCAAAGGTAAAGCTAAAATGAGGGTGAAAACACATTCCTGTGGGTTCTGGGAAAGCACCCACACCATCCCTGTGAACAGGAGGCTGCACAACAGTCACCTTTCCTGAGTGAGGGGAAGATTCATTTCGGCCTTCCCTTAGGCTCCTCCTGCTGCAAGGCTTTGGGGTTTAACCCCTAAACACCACAAGTTCCCATCGACGTAATTCTTTCACACACCTCCCCCTGCACTCTCTGCCCTCTCCCACTGTGCCAGGCCTGGTGTCAGGGAGAGGAGACAGGACTCAGCACAGAATTGCCATCTGAGGATCTACCCAAGCACTGGGACAGCATGGAAAGAGGGATCAGACAGGCCTGGCCATGCTTACCCTGGTGCAGGGAAACATTCTACGGATCTGACAGGTGCACAAAGATTCAGCAGATACTGAAACTGAAGTAATTTACCTTGGAGTCATAGCAGCCTGCAGGCACTGGGAAAGAAGAACTCAGGTCTTCCCGGCAGCAAATGGTGTTGCAGGGATTGTGTTCGGCATAAGGATCGCGCTGGTAGTCTGGGGAGAAGCGGGGTGGGGAGAAAAGGAAGGAAGGAAGAGAAGAAAACAATTAGTTCCCTCACAAAAAGCCTCTACCACTGATGCAAAGCGCCCCAGCCACTAGAAGGTGGGTAAGTGCCCTGGCAGACACATGGGTCTATCACACCACTCTCATGCTCCTCCCCAGGTACCAGTTGGAAGTCAGTGCTTGAGACAGGACATTAAGTAGACAAGCTCCCAATCTAAGTCCATACAGCTACTTCTGCATTCCAGGGGCACCACTGCCAACCTCTAACCACAAATATCTGCAGCTCCACATGACAAAAGCTTCCTCATGAGAGAAAAGGAACTTTGTCAGGAGAAAAAAGCAGAAGAGAAAGGGAAGGGAGAAGAAGGTAAGGGAAAAATGCAGCAGTGAAAGCCTCTGTTTTCTTGTCTGGACTAAAATAAGTGGCAAGGAGCAAAGCCTCCAAACCTCCACTGTAGTAGCTGCAAGCCAGGAGGGGAAGGTTGAGAAGCCTCAACATCCATCAGCAGGCTGCTACTCACAGCCCAAACAGTAGAGATACCCCACCCTTGGAGAGGCCTCCCGAACCCCAAACCCAGTAATCAGCATGCTCCCTATAATTGGGAATGAAAATACGACATCTAGAGCTATCTGTACTTAGAGATGGACTTAGCGAGAAGTTAATTAAGCTGTTCTTAATCCAGGTAAATCCCTGTCAAGGAAAAGCAGAACAACACATTACCTACCAAAGATCATTCTGTCTGAACAGGATAAAAAACGAGGCCAAACTGACCTGAAGTTTTACACTAAATTCTCTGGTCTGATCTGACCTAACTCTGGCTTAAGATTTAAAGCTTTCAAGATTGACAGGCTGTAGATGTATTGACTACCAGCAGCCCGCAGAGTCTCTTGGAGTGTCAGAAGCTCTCTGAAAAGGTTGAACAGGAAGCCCAAGGGCCCTTTCTCTAGAAGAACCCAGTCTTGTTTCTGTTAGAGTAATTTTAGCCTGGTTTCCTAACTCAATAGTAAGCTTGTATTATCTTTTTGCTTTGTATGTACTCCTCACCTAGGGTAATACAGTTCTGATCTATAGGTCAGCCTGCAGCTTCCCGCTATAATTCAAGAAATAAAAGTAAGGTTGCTTTATTAAGATCAGCTCCACAGTACATAAACACGTGTCTTACTGTTGTATCTCATGATGTACTTCATGCTTTCCAAGCTGGTCACCTTGCCCTGGTCTCGACGGAAGATTTTTGCTCTTGGAGCAAGCTCGTAAGAGAAATCCATGCCATACTTCTCAACGTATGCCGCATACCCACTGAGATTGTAAATCTTTTCATGGAAAGGGATATTGTAGGAAGGCCAGTAACCTGCCAGAGACAAAACCCAATCTGTTAATCACTTAGAAAAGCTGAACAACCTTGTTTATATCAAAGAAGAAAAATAAGCAGCATGTCGAGGAATAACACGTCGAACTGGTTCGAACACAAGAAAATAAGGCAATAGTCACTGGGATGACAGAGTTGACTCCCAGTATAACACCACTGGAGACTGTACCCACGCAACCCGCCCCCAGACTTCCACCCTGAGGACTCATCCTGCAAAACAGCTGAGATCGGACTTGCAGGAGTCTGAGGTGAACACGCAGAGCGGCCACAGCCCTCCCACAGAGGTTTCCCTGCTGTCCTGGTTTCAGCTGGGATAGAGTTAATTTTCTTCCTAGTAGCTGCTGTGTCTTGGATTTAGTATGAGAAGAATGTTAATAGCACATATTGGTTTAGTTGTTGCTAAGTAATGTTTATATCAGTCAAGGACTTTTTCAGCTCCCACAGAAGCTTCCCATAGAAGTGCATTCTTTTACCATGATTATTATTATTGCTATATTTCTCTACCGTTACTCTTCTATTAAACTGCCTTTATCTTTTTTTCCTTTCCCCTTCTTTTCTCCCTACCCTCTACTGGGGATGGCAGAGGAAGTGAGTGGCTGCACGGTCCCAGTTGCTGGCTGGGGTTAAACCATGACATCAGCTCAACCTCAGAGGTGTGCAAGATCATTTATATCCACCAAAAATCCCAGCAAGAAGCTTGAAGTCACTGCCTTTTCCCCCTCCACTTCCCATCTCACCAAGGCAGAGCAACACTCTGTGCTGAGATGTCAGGGATGGACAGACAGTCACACACAGACAGACTAAGCACAGAGCTAAGAGGGGTGAAGGGGAGGCAGGTCCACAAAGAACACACACATGTGCTTTGTGCAGAGGTGGTTGGAAAGCTGTCCTTCCACTCAGTGATGAGGAGAGATGGGCGATAGCTGCTCATTTGCCAGTATCTGCCTTTAAGGGTTAAGTGACTGATGAGCAGAGCCCAGCCCTGCCCTAACTCTTCCAAGAGCAAGTGTGAATCCTGCAGTTTTGCTCACTCTAAAGAGCAGGGTTACTAGAGACAGTTTTAGGTAGGTGACATACACCTGCCTCAAACAAGACTAGTCTAGAAAACAGAAAAGCCAGGAGACCATCCAGGTCAGGATCTGGGTACAGCAAGTCCTGGAAGAAATAAAAATAGATACCTATACCTTAACATTAATTTTTAAAAAAATTTTTTTTTTTTCAAGGCAGGCACCAAGGGGTGTTTCATCAGGGAGTATATAACATGGGCTAGTCCCAGGAGCAGCGTGCTTTCAGGGACAAGTGCTCTTCAAAGCACTTGAGTTCCTGTTGTCAGGGCAATTTTGCTTCTCAAATCACACACACCAGGATTCGGCTTAGAGATTTACTCTCTAGACACTGGTAACTGCAGCACTCCATGTGTTAAGTTCAGCCCAGCACAACATGAGGAGTCTGTCTGTGAGACGCTCAAGAAAATCAACAGGGACTCACTGGGAGGAGAGACAGACAGCATAAGCACTGGAACACTGCCTGAGCAGAGGCCTTACCAGCTCGGGTCCTGCCTAACAGGCAGCAGAGACGGGAATACCCTGTCTGCTGGCATTTCCTTACGTGACCTAGAGCCTACCTGAAGGAAATAGGTTGTGTAAGTGTTGTGTTGTAATACAGGCATCCTCCAGAAATGAGCACACTTGCCATGAGCACCTGCTCTAATGACGCAGGCCGGAGGATACGGATACATCAGCTCCCAAACCAGCTGGGTTTAGTTGTGACTCAAGAAGGTGCTATTGTCTCACGTGAATGCAGTGCATACAGATGATCCCCTTCTCCCACCTGGAAAAACTTTTTTTTTTTCAATTGCTAAAACAGAAGAATCACAGAATGGTTAGAGTTGGAAGGGACCTTAAAGATCATCTAGTTCCAACCCCCCTGCCGTGGGCAGGAACACCTCCCACTAGACCAGGTTGCTCAAAGCCTTATCCTTATGGTCTTCAAACGCTTTCAGGAATGGGGCATCCACAACTTCTCTGGGCAACCTGTTCCACTATCTCATCACTCTCAGTAAAATATCTAATCTAAATCTCCCCTCTTTCAATTTAAAAACATTACCCCTTGTTCTATCACTCCACTCCCTGATAAAGAGTCCCTCCCCATCTCTCCTGTAGGCAACCTTTAGGTACTGGAAGGTTGCTATAAGTCCCTGGAGCCTTCTCTTCTCCACACTGAACAACCCCAACTCTCTCAGCCTGTCTTCATAGAAGAGGTGTTCCAACCCTCTGATAATCTTTGTGGCCCTTCTCTGGACCCGTTCCAACAGGTCCATGTCCTTCTTATGTTGAGGACTCCAGAGCTGGACACAGTACTCCAGGTGGGGTCTCACAAGAGCAGAGTAGAGGGGCAGAATCACCCTCCTTGCCCTACTGGCCACACTTCTTTTGATGCAGCCCAAGATGTGGCTGGCTTTTGAAGCTATCTGACATTCTCTTCCTGCAAGAGCTGTTCTGTGTCTCAGGCTCTGCCAGACTGCAAGTCCCATGAAGACCACGCAGCGCCCAGCCTAAGGCAGGCTTTACCCAAGGGCTGCATTAAGGCAGTGAAACCTGCCTGTGAGGCCTGACAGGGTGAACAGTGACAAAAACAAGTCCGAGGTGGCGTAAGGTTGAAAGTGGGGGTAAAGGGGACAACATGAAGGCAGTAAAAATTCTCCAAAACAAAATGCCTTCCTCCTCTGCCCAGAGCAAAAGATCTCAGCAATATCAAGAGATCAATGAGAATATTAGGTGTATGGTAGAAGAGACTGAGATCCCAGGTTCTGATCTGATGTGATGCTTTTGATTCTGAAATAGATGCACTACTTCCTCATCATAAGGAAACGTGAAATGCAGCCCACTCCTATCCCTAAACTGGAGACAGTACTCCTCTCCCTCATCTCCTTTAAAGGATTCCTGATTTTCTTTGTCAACATATAGAAAACACCTTGCCATCTTTGCCTGGAAAAGGCAACACAGGAGATTCCTGGTTTTTAGAACTCACCTGTACTGGGCTAAGAGTCAAGCTGATAGAAGGCATTAAAAAAAAATATCTTTCCATTTTCAAACCCATGCTTGAAAAAATTGCATTGAAAAATGCTTGCTTTTTCCTCAGGGCTTACTACAGCAATGCCTGCCTTTGCTCACTTGAGAACTCAATTCTCATTCTCCATTGTTTCTATGTTTATGCTTGAAAGAGACTTTAAAAGCCACTGCTGGTCCAAACTCACCCTGACCAGGCCAGTGTGAAGAGAACATTATCTCTGGATACCACCTACAGGGCTATTATAGAGTGTGCTGAGGTCAGCAACTCCACAAACACTTTAAGCCAGCACTGCTCTTGAGAAAGGCAAACTTCCTTCACCTGGGCTGCTCCAAGTGCTAGGGAACAGGGCAGGGGCCTTGATGGAACTTGTCTGGTGCCCTGCGTGGCACAGAGGAGTCCAAATCTGCTGCTTACAGGAGCAGTGCTTTGGTCTCTAAGGCAGCACTTCTGGGGTGCTTAGCCCACCTGGTGTGCTAAGGGCTGCCCTCCTCATGTTTAAGCTGCCAGAGACTGCTGCGTTATCCAATATACACAAGGTGCATTTAGATACCTGGGAAGAGCCATACTGTACGTGTAAATTAACATGTAACTTCTAATACATGCTGCCACCTCCCAGAACACAGCAGCCACAAGATCTCCTAGGAGGCACCAAGCGGTCACTGCGTGGCCAAGCCCAGGAGTTGGGCTCCATCCTACAGGGAATCCCACACAGCAGCTCTCTTTATTGCTTAGAGTGCCAGAACTAGAGGTCTCCATTAGCTTTTTTTTGTCTGTACCACAATCTACAACACACCACAGAGGAGCCCCCAACACATTCCACCATCTGAAATATGCACAAACGTTTGAAAATAAGGTGCAATAGCCTACTTCCATCTCTTCAACAGATAAAAGAGGCAATGAAGCATAAGGCAGAGACAAGGGATTTTTCCAAATTATCAATAAGAAACATCTCATAAAGCCATATTGACATTACTGCAACGCCTAAAATAAGATAGGACTTTCCAAGGAGCCAGACACAAGTAAAAATCCAAAGGGAAACAACTTCAGCTGCTAAAAAATGCATGTCCAATCATTTTGATGATGAAGAGCAATTCACCAATTCACCTTCTGAGCATGCAATTAGAGGAGGGAGCACAAAACACCAGACATACACTTAAATTTGTGGAACGAGCTCAGGCTTTTGGATACTGACAAAGTGTCTAGAAAACACTTGTGAATGAAACCTGACAGTGGGTGTTTGGCTTTACCTAGATTTTTGTTTGTTTGTTTGTTTTCTATCAAGTTGTTGTTAGTCCTGCTAGGGGATTAAGGATTTTAAACAGCAAATGCTTATCAGATAACAGAGCTCCAGAAAAGTTCAGGAGCTGATTCTAACATAGAACTTCTATCATATTTAAAAGCTCATCTCCTTGTAGGGTGCCAAACTCACCAAACATTTCAAGGAGCCCACAGCATCAAGCTACTTAGTACTGCTTCAAACAGAGCTCACCTTTTTCCTCATGGGTGTCTGAGACAGGGCAAAATAATATCAGAAAAAAAGAAGCAAGAAAAAGAAAATGAGACAAGGTAAAGTCTGGGTTTTTTCCTCCTCTGCTTTTAAGAAACAGAGATGTTCACCACATTTCTGCTGCAACACACAGGAGAAATGCATATGTTATAGACCTGGCAACAGAGGGATGCTCAAAGCTTTCTAACTTGAAACTCAGCATGAGTGTTCAATAAACAGGCACGAAGCACCATTGTCCATGAGCTGGCACAAAGAGATGGCTTTCTTAAGCCACTATCTACTACAGGAGCTATTACCTTTCCGGAGAACATTTGTTTGATCAGAATACTCCACAAGGGTTGGAATCTGTTCAACAATGTACAATGCACCATCATCAAGGCTCTTCTGCAGCTTGACCTTTTTCAGGTCCAGCACCATGTACTGATTGTTGTAGGTGCCTAGGTATGAGAGCAGAGAGAGTGAGTTACACATCCTGCCTGGGGAAGGAAAAGGGGGAGAGGGAACACATGCTTTTTTTTCTAAGATTCACATGAAAAGCGTACTCACCAGAGTTGCACTTTGAGAAGGTTTCTGCCCAAGTTTTACCATCATCTGCCATCATGTTAGCAATGCGGACCCTCTGCCAAGCTAAGAGGGATTCAGGTACCACTTGCTTAATGAGGGTTTGGTTGAACACACTGTTGGTAGTCTGCAACATTACCAAGCCGCTGCCTAGTATGTAGAAGTCATCCAGGGACACCAAAAAGCCTTAAAAAGCAATAATACAAAACTTGTTATCTTTGTGAACCTTTGATATACTCATAGAACAAAACAGAGAGACAAGCCAAGAGAATATGCAGGAGTCAACACCTGTGTGTTTGAAATCAAACTGTACAAATACTAAAGATGAGGTGGTGACTTCTGCTTTAAGTGCTTTAAGCTCATCTGTCAGCACAGTTTCTCATTTGTCATGCTTTCAACACATAACCTAATTCTTTGTCTATAGCATTTGCTTCACATTTCCATCCCAAGCTTGGAATTTTCTCCTTCATACATCAGGCTGTGTCTTATGCTGAGGATTACATACTTTAAGTGCCTTGTGACTGCTTGTTTCTAACAAAGAAATCCCTTTAAAAAATACAACAAAGAAAACCAAAATAACAGTACAAACTCCACAAACAGTTTTTCATCAGCTAGTTTCAGTTTTAGATTTTTATTCTGTAGGGACACCAGGTATTCCTTTAAATTACTCCCTTCTGGACTAAATCAAGCCAAGCAAAAAAATATTCCTTCTAGTTTAATCCTTTCCAGTCTAACTATTCCTAAAAGCATCTCCAAGAAATGGGCAACTCTTAAATCATAAACCACGTTGTGTATACGAGAGGAAGTTTTACCTACTCCTTCTTCTGACATGTTGTCATTGGGGTTTTTTTATGCCTATCAGCCCTGCAAACTCAACACAGCCATGGATCTCCAGGCAGGATTCCCTTCCAGGTTACATGCCAACAGAAGTCCTAGGTCCAATTGCAGATCCCACACCAGGAGGTGGTAACACAGAGCTGCAAAGGTCAGCTGTAATGCCATGGATAGCATGGTGACTACTTACAAAGCAGAAATAACTTGACTTTGAGATTCCCCAGTGGCTACAGGGCTGCCAGGCTGGGGAAGGAAGGTTGTTAACTGAGCTCCTGAGGGAGAAGTCATCCAGAACCTTGTCCCTTGCTAATGAGTTTTTAATGGTATCACTCTTCAAAGAGTACAAAATGCTGCACAACAGCATAAGAGCTGAGTTCCACTACGAAATCTTCTAGAGCAAGCTTTATTAATGCCCTCTGCAAACAAACTCAAGTCAGCAACCTATGACAGCCAGAAAGACAACTCAGCTCTGCCTCCTATTCCTGTGCTTTTGATCCACTTCAAGCAAAGGTAATGTTTAAGGGTTCCATTTCAGCAAGATTTCTTTAGAGTCTCAAGTTCTCAAATCAAAACAGATCCAGGAAAATATACTTTGTGGTCGCCCGTTCTCTAAAAATATGTCTGTATAGAACAGACAGAGCACCCTGGTAGCTTGTGGTTCCTAGTATTTTATTCTTGGAGACAGAAACAGCGTCAATAAATTATGTACATCAACAGCAGAGTTCTTTCTCAAATAAGTAAGGACAGAAGAAAAACACTCTAAACCTGGCTCTGCCAGTCTATTTTATACAAAGACATGTGATACTCCAGTGATAAACTGTTGTGTAAAAAGTCAAGTGCTTGCCCAAACAGAAACAAGAAATGGAACTGGTAAACAACTGCAATTCAAATTGAATGCCAATTCCCATATGGGTGCAAATGCCAAGTGCCCTACTTCAAAATAAACCAAATAGCTTTTTCTTCTTTTTTCAATCACCAGCTGAAATACAACAGAAAAACTCAAAGCAAGTGTCAACACAAGGAATGATACTGAATTAACTGAAGTTTGAACCCTGTAATTCAAATAAATTGCTAAGTTCAGCTGAAAAAAAGGGGATTGCCTTCTGGGCCCTAGTATTTGCCAAGTTTTACCTTGCAATGCTTTATATTGTATGCCCTCCATGATACACCATCAGTAGCCTAATTATCCCAAGACAATATATACCATTTTGACTTAAGGCATAGGCACCCCAGAAACAAAGGGAAGTTAAACACATACACCAGGTTTACCCAGGGCAAAGACATCCACAAAAGTAAAACCTATGTGAAGCCTAGAGGTATCAGCAGATATTTGAGGTCCTCTTGTGTCATTCTTGTTTTTATAAGTATGTATGAGACTATTGTAATTGAAAATGCCTTTCATGTCAAATGTTATCTCACTGTACAGTTCACCTATTTTTTCCATGAACCCATGTCCCATTTTTATCAGAATCTCTCAATCAATTATTTTTCTTTTTTTTTAACTCCCTCCGTAGACACAGGCAAAAGTACTTCTGATTGCACCTTCTGGTTGCGAGCCATTTAGATTCAGTTTCCAGTCACCACTGGAAAACTGAAGTTTCCAGAGTCTGGAGTTTCATTTATCATGGCATTAACCAGCCAAGCAAAGCAAAACATTTTTTGAAATCTGAGCCAGAGTGTTCTCTGGAGAGTCAGCACACCGAAGAGTATGTGGGGGGTAACACACTCCTGGCAGCTACTGTTCCTAGAGGTAGGCTGCTGCTTTCTGAAGCAGATGGCATCAGCTTTTTTTGGCATCTTAAAAGGTCATTGTGTCCATTCAGGTACAGAAAGGGTCAGTATTACGGGCTGGAAGCCAGAGAGACATGAGGTCTAGCCATCATCTCACAGGGACAAGAGTAGCTGCTGGCCAAGGTGCTCAATGTTCTGGGCTATAAACACACTTGACAATGGGAAAGATGTCTTCTCTGGTCTAGTTTTCTTAATTGCATCGGCAGCTACTTCTCCTGTCAAGACTGAACTCCCAGCTGCTGCCTGCCTTCCACTTGCAGACCTCTCCTAGGCACTAAGCAATAGCACACTCCACACTATAGCACTGTCCTGTCATCTCCAAAGTGCATCAGACACTCCATCTCAAAAGTACTTCATATGTCCCACAAAACACAGCACTTACCTAGTCTCTGTCACCGCATTTCTTACCACCCAAAATGAGCATAATTTCACTCAACATTTGTGAGCAACTGTAACATGTCTCTACAATTTAAGTTCCCTCTTCTCTGCACGGATTCACCAACCACATTAAGTACTTATGTCCAGAGCTTGAGAAAGACACTGAACTCAGGGGTGCCCAAGTATTCAGCTCAGAGGCTGAGGTTCACAAAGGTTCACAAACCTTTCCAGAGGTTCACAAAGCTGTGAGAGCTAAGACTATGAGCAGAGTTCAAGTGAGGATTAGGATTCGTGTGGAAATGAGCAGCAAGTGGCTAAATAATTTTGCAAAAGCAGAGATTACTACTCCCATTCACTTCCACTTGACTGTGCCTCTGCAGGGCTACTGTTGATCTGAAAGGGAGAAAGCAGCAAAGAGGCAACATGCTGTAACAGTGGACATTTGAGCGTCCTGGCAGGAATGTGGGGAACTGCTGGGGAAGCTGGGATGGACTCCAAAATTCCTGCCTGTCCTCCTACCTGCTCAGTCACAGCAGGAGCTAGGAAGCGCAAGGCCCTCTAGCTGTATCATAATGTACATGCCCAACATGCATCATGGTTAGTGAATAGTCTTAGATCCTTTGAGTCACAACAAACAGTAATTCTTGAGTGCAGTAGTCTGTCTCTTGAAAATTGGTAAATAAGCAGTCTGAACAATTTTACCCTGTGGCCCCAGGAGAAAACAGGGAGTTGGCACATTCCTTCTCAGAAGGCAAAGGACTCCTTGAAGCTTTTCTGACACAGCTTTTGGACAGCAGAAGACCTTTACTTCATATCCAATCTATTGGATGACAGAATCTTTTAATTACTCAGTTAAGTGTCACTGAAAGCCTGGAAGGACACCTGTTTTTTTTAATGCTGTTTCGTCCAAAAAGTCAATACTTCTATATACATTAGAATCATGTTACTATTCAGGAAAGCTGGTTAGCTTGCCCTTTATTACTGGTTCTTAGTGTCTATCAGGATGGAGAATAAGAGTGGGATCTTGCATGCAGGGAGAAGTTACACTCGTCGAGCCACGGCCACGACCTGCAGATTCCATGGCCAGATGCCCTGAACATATAAAACTTTATCTCATCAGAACATAGAGAAAGGAATTTGGCAGCTCTTTCCTTCCTGTGTGATGGACCTTGATCATTACCAGGCCAGTGCTTTAGAGCTTGCTCATCCTCTGGAAAACTGCAAGTGTGAGAGCTACACCCACAGCTAGTGTAATTTGCTGTAGTCAATGGATCATGCTTGTCTAGTGCTTGTGATAGCACCCTATAATTAAGTGGCCAGTAACTACACTTTACATACCACAGGTCTCCCAAACTTCACTGTAGCCATGGGAACTATGTTTTGCAACAGTTCTCAATTTTATAGTACAAGTACACCTTACCACATCACTGTGTCAGTCTACCCACTACAACTAAGCTTTCAAAGGAGCCATCTCTGCAGATCTCAACAACCTCGGGGAAGCACACTGGGATTTTGTGCACTAGTGAACAGATCCTCACCATTTCAGCACAGTAGTAGCTGATTTTCAGGTATCCTCCCATACAGCAAGTGCGATCACTCTCATCAAAACAGGAGACTTGTATTTTACTTTATCCAAAAAATCCACAAAAGGATCGCAGAGACACCCACTAAAAATAAAAGAAGTGTTCTGCGTGGCTGATCTTGACCCCCAGTTTGAATCTGCAGCACAATGCAGCATGCAATGGTTGGGAAACAGAGCGACATTCTTCTGAAGGATAGCACTACCCTCAACAGTATTTCTGCTGAGAGATATGAGATCCAGAATAACCTTCCGAACATTCAGCTGATGAACAGAGCTCAGACAGAAAACCTGGCTTTCTACCAGGTTACACCGGCTTGGCAAAATTCCTTGCAACAAGCAAGTGAAATTCCTCCACGGGAATCAGAGATAAACCCAAAACTCTTAAAAGGCTGTGCACTTAGACATTGCCAGAATACCTCTACTCCTTCCTCAAAGCAAAAAATCTCAGCTGTCAGAAAATGCTGCATTCCTGATCATCACAGAGGAGGGTCAGAACCCCAGAAGGAAAAAAAAAACAACAAACTGCTTTCAGCATGAAATGAATGCAACTGCTTTTCAAAACAGTTTCCCAGTCACAGTCTCAGGAGTCCCTTGCCTTTATAGTAAAGCAAGCACAGCAATTCAACAGAGCACGTTTTGAAATCATCAACCAACAGAGTTTCATCAGAATCAGTCTTCTAAAGCACATACTTCACTTTAAAAAGTTTATGAAGATTCATGAGTGTTTGGGCATTTTTCAGTTGGAAATCTCACCTTTAAAAACTTACACAATGCTTACTCTTAGAGTCTTAGATTTGCTTTGGTTTTTCATGTTCACATTTCTTAGTGCTACTTTTGTAAAAGTACATATTTTACCACTGAAATATTAAATGCTGGCAATTTCTAATGTTCTTTCAGGAAACTCAGGAATATTATATGCTGCCTAATCTTCCCCAGGGAGATTTTAAATATTCTAGCTGGCTATATTACTAACACATGAAACAAGCATTAAAAAAACCCCTGCTCTTTGCAATAGCTTACACAGAAGCTGGAAGGGGATGGGATGGGGAGGGGGATGGACAAAAAACCAAAACAACTGAAGGTTTGCTAACCCAACACCAAAGAACTCCATACAATTTTAAATGGCTAATGTGTCCCATTAGAGCACGAGTCACACCACAGTGGTTAACAGGAGTGTTCAAAACTGTTATTACCAAGCGTGCGAATGCTGTAGGCAAGGTGAGAAGTTCAGGAGCCGAGATGACTGCAGACTACACCAGCAGAATTCAAAGCAGCATGTTTGTGCCAGACGTAGAATATTTAACTAGTACTATTCAGAGCGCTGAAGGTGATTAATCAACAACAAAAGACGATGACAACAACATGATGTTGAAGCCAGAAAACAGAAGACGACATTTTGTCCTCTCAGCGGCTAAAAGTTTTAAGGTAGATTGAAGCCAGTGCTTGTTGGGGGACCATCCTTTTTATAGGCAAGACATCTGCAAGACAGTAAGACGGTCCGTGCCATCTCGGATATCTACATTAATTTGGGGTTTCTTGATTTACCTGGATAACTGCTGAATGAGACACGGCTGGTGCTAGTGTATGGATCAACTATATTGAAGTTCCAATGCTTATATATTCTCAGTGTGGCCGCATACGTAAACCAGCTGGAATGGGCAAAATATATATTCTCATATCCAGGCAGAACCTGGAAAACAGAAGCAGTAAGATGAATAATTTCAGACCCTACTATACTCTGCATGTTTTGTACTTGACAGAAACTGGGAGAACAACTTGTTTTAAGTAGTTTGATTAATTGCACTGTTCAAGAAGGAGCAGATTCTTGTACTTTTAACTGCGTACTCAACAATGAATTTCTGAAGCCTCTGGAAATAATTCTTGCTCATGTGTTGTTTTCAAATAATTAGTTGTTATTTTTCAAAATGAAACATCTTCGGTTTTTTGGGGACACTTACATCACATGGAATGCTTCGTTCCCCCAGTTTCTTCTTGAATACTTGTATTTACACATTCAGATCAGCTCTCTGCAAACATATCCAACATTAACCTAGAACATGCTGTTTCTGTGAAAATGTGTTCAGGTGCTTTAAAGTACAGAAGCAAATGCAACTAAATTAATTTTGAAAAGGTAAATATATATTGATAGGATATATTTTCAAAGTATTTCCCTGATTCTAAGATTTTGTTGTTACCTCAGAAACCTCCTACTGTAGGAAAATGCCTGAATGAATGCTTCTCAATTTAAGGTGAATATTGTTGCTCTGAAACACATGGAGTCCCCATATGCTGACTAGATCCTTGATAACTTTAACTGAAAATTTTAATTGCCACCGTGAGGTATCAGATACTTATCCTTCCCTTCCTCCCTTCTTATTTGCCCAATGTATTTGTAGACATTCACAATACCCCCTTTCAGGCTTCACTTGGCTAGGTGAAAAAAGTTACCCTCTTCCAGTCTCCTCTCTATGGCAGTTACCCATTCCCTAGTAATTCTAATAGCTTTTCATTGTCAATCTCTGTGGTTTTGCTTTGATTTGTTTTTTTCCCCTGCTGTTGAAAGTGGAAGTGAGTAAAACTGGACCCAGAATGCTATGGAGGCACAAATGACAACTGCATAAAAGCACCTTGATTGACAGAAGTCTCTTTATGCACCTGTAACAAACAGTGAAGACTCCAGAAATGCAGACTTATGACACTACAAATCAACACAGTCACTGGAGATTAAGTTCTTGGTGCTCACCTTGATAAGTGCAGAGCAGTGACCCATATCCCACTGGTATTTCCCATGGCTTCCTGGCTCCATGTTGCATTGTCCACCCCGGGCAGAATACTCAAACAATGCAGGAATGAGGTCCAACAGGTCTCCAACTGCATTCAGAAACTGGACATCAAAGATGCTCAGTGGCTGAGGAAAGGGAGAGAAGAGAGATCACAAAAAGCACTTTCAGACAGAGAAGCATCCAGACAGTCTCAGCTGTTAGAATTTTTCTTTTGCTCTCCAAAGAAGCTCTTATACGGTCTATGAAATACCTGCTCACAAGCCCCAGATGCTCAAATTCAGTGTTGAGTTAGGCACTTAGGTATCTTTAAGGGTCTGGCCCTTCTAGTGGCATTATCAATGCTAACATTTCTGAGGAAAAAAGGAGACGCTGGCAGTAACTTATGAAACTTGTGTGTGTCTTTGCCAACAGCATACCAATCAGTCTGCTGTTACTGTTATGCTGGGGTAAGAAACACAAAAAAATTAAATCTTACTATCTAGATGCCTTCGAAGAGCATCACATTAACAAACACTCTTGGGAGTTCTCAGATTTTTATAAAGACTGTGATTTAAGACGTCCTTATGACTGAGGAAGAAACAGATGAGAGAAGCAAGATACATTAACAATACTACTAATCAAGTATGGAACTAGCTGAGGAGAGGCAGCCGGTCAAAAGGCACTCAGCTACGCTACCTGCTTGCAAAAACACCTTATGGTTAGAGCTGGCCAGGGTTAAATACACACAGCTCATTGTGCAACACGCTCTTCAGAACCTTCTCTTAATTCTCCTCTTCAAAAATACAAGAGCTCAACAGCGGCCTAACCTCAATCTTCAAAGACCATTTTCTAAACCTTTCCTGTTCTTTCTTGCACCGTGCCTGTAGTTAAGGCAAGGCTTAGGGAAAAGAAGTCAGAACACACATTGCTGTAGGGCTATGAACAGTAATTTTAGAATGGGACAATCATATAGCAAAGAAATACATTGCTTACAACATAAATCACTGTTATTAAACCATATAGCTGACCTCTCTACAAACCCCAATAAAAGGGAGACAAGGACATGGAAAAAATAAACACTGCCAAATCCATTTACTTTTTATTCAGAAGCCTGAATTCTGTATTGCCCATCTGCTGTTTTGGTAGAGAGAATAACCAACAGGAAAACCAAAAATAATGTGAACTCTAGCCCAAATACCCCAGGGGAAGGAATTAAACCTTCCCAAAACGCTTACCAGGACAAGTGAGAGAAATAAGCCACTCTCAAAACTAAAATCATGCATTGCAGAAGGCCCTAACAGCAGATAGTAGTTTGACGAAGAAATCCAAAGCAAACTTTCATATACGTTACATTACTTTACCTAACCATGTTTTTGCTGTAAGGACCCAAACAGTGAGCAGCAAAGACCACAACTGATAAACATCAAGAGATGTATCCTGGGATAATTTTAAGCAACTCAGTTGTATGAATCATTTACAAACAAGTCCCAACAACTGCTATCTCACTGGGATCCATAAAGAGAGACTTGGCACTGTTTCAGCACAATTTTCGCCCATCCAGCTGCACTTAAAGGTCTGCAAGCTGTTCTCCAACGTCCAAGTTACACAAGCATTACTGTACAGTACCACCAGGAGGGGAGCAAAGAGGATTGCATATAAGAACGCTCAGCATGTATAAAATGATATACATTTTAATTGCACTTGCCATCCATTTGCTACCTGTTGTGGGCTGACCCTGGCTGGACGTCAGGTGCCCACCAAAGCTGCTCTGTTGCTCCCCTTCTTCAGTTGGACAGGGGAGAGAAAAATGTAACGAAAGGCTTGTGGGTCGAGATAAGGACAGGGAGAGATCACTCACCAATTACTGTCATGGGCAAAACAGACTCAACTTGGGGAATTAATTTAATTTACTACCAATCAAAATCAGAGTACAGTAATGAGAAATAAAGACCTTCTCCCTCCCACCCTTCCCAGGCTCAGTTTCACTCCTGAATTCTCTAATTCCTCCACCCCAGCAGTGCAGGAGAACAGGAATGGGGACTGCAGTCAGTCCATCACATGCTGTTGCTGCTGCTCCTTCCTCCTCAGGAAGGAGGAGGACTCCTCACACTCTTCCCCTGCTCCAGCTTGGGGTCCCACCTACAGGAGAGAGTTCTGCACAACAGGGTGCAGTCCTTAAGGAACAGACTGCTCCAGCATGTGTCTCCTTCCATGGGGTGCAGTCCTTCAGGAACACACTGCTCCAGTGTGGTTCCCCTGTGGGGTCACAAGTCCTGCCAGCAAACCTGCTCCACCATGGGCTCCTCTCTCCACAGGTTCACAGGTCCTGCCAGAAGCCTCCTCCAGTAAGGGCTTCCCACAGGGTCACAGCCTCCTTCAGGCATCCACCTGCTCCAGCGTGGGACCCTCCACGGGCTGCAGGTGGATTTCTGCTCTACCATTAACCTCCATGGGCTGCAGAGGGACAGCCTACCTCACCATGGTCTTCATCACAGGCTGCAGGGTAATCCCTGCTCTGGTGCCTGGAGCACCTCCTCCCCCTCCTTCTTCACTGATCTTGGTGTCTGCAGAATTGTTTCTCTCACATACTCTAACTCCTATCTTCTGCTGCAGTTGCCATACAGAGTTTTGGTTTTCCCCTTCTTAAATATGTTATCCCGGGGCACTACCACCGTCACTGATTGGCTTGGCCAGCAGCAGGTCCCTCTTGGAGCTGGCTGGCATCACTCTATTGACACAGTGGAAACTTCTAGCAGCTTCTCACAGAAGCCATCCCTATAGCCCCCCTCACTACCAAAACCTTGCCACACAAACTAAATCCACTTCCACATAATATTCTACTCCATAAAACCTGGATTCATTGCAACATCTACAAGCAGCTACACTGACACTGCTACAGCATCACTTAAAATTGCCTGTATATTTTTTAAAAAGTTCCACATCTCTGTGTTATCTTACAGTCATTTCAAATCAAAAATTCATTAACTACCAGGAGGTCCATTCAATCTAGTCAAAGGTTCTAGGCAAGGAAGCAATCAGAAGTATATGTGCAGAAAGGTGGCCAGAAAATTCCTCCACCCCAGCAGTGCAGGAGAACAGGAATGGGGACTGCAGTCAGTTCATCACATGCTGTTGCTGCTGCTCCTTCCTCCTCAGGAAGGAGGAGGACTCCTCACACTCTTCCCCTGCTCCAGCTTGGGGTCCCACCTACAGGAGAGAGTTCTGCACAACAGGGTGCAGTCCTTAAGGAACAGACTGCTCCAGCATGTGTCTCCTTCCATGGGGTGCAGTCCTTCAGGAACACACTGCTCCAGTGTGGTTCCCCTGTGGGGTCACAAGTCCTGCCAGCAAACCTGCTCCACCATGGGCTCCTCTCTCCACAGGTTCACAGGTCCTGCCAGAAGCCTCCTCCAGTAAGGGCTTCCCACAGGGTCACAGCCTCCTTCAGGCATCCACCTGCTCCAGCGTGGGACCCTCCACGGGCTGCAGGTGGATTTCTGCTCTACCATTAACCTCCATGGGCTGCAGAGGGACAGCCTACCTCACCATGGTCTTCATCACAGGCTGCAGGGTAATCCCTGCTCTGGTGCCTGGAGCACCTCCTCCCCCTCCTTCTTCACTGATCTTGGTGTCTGCAGAATTGTTTCTCTCACATACTCTAACTCCTATCTTCTGCTGCAGTTGCCATACAGAGTTTTGGTTTTCCCCTTCTTAAATATGTTATCCCGGGGCACTACCACCGTCACTGATTGGCTTGGCCAGCAGCAGGTCCCTCTTGGAGCTGGCTGGCATCACTCTATTGACACAGTGGAAACTTCTAGCAGCTTCTCACAGAAGCCATCCCTATAGCCCCCCTCACTACCAAAACCTTGCCACACAAACTAAATCCACTTCCACATAATATTCTACTCCATAAAACCTGGATTCATTGCAACATCTACAAGCAGCTACACTGACACTGCTACAGCATCACTTAAAATTGCCTGTATATTTTTTAAAAAGTTCCACATCTCTGTGTTATCTTACAGTCATTTCAAATCAAAAATTCATTAACTACCAGGAGGTCCATTCAATCTAGTCAAAGGTTCTAATTCCTCCACCCCAGCAGTGCAGGAGAACAGGAATGGGGACTGCAGTCAGTCCATCACATGCTGTTGCTGCTGCTCCTTCCTCCTCAGGAAGGAGGAGGACTCCTCACACTCTTCCCCTGCTCCAGCTTGGGGTCCCACCTACAGGAGAGAGTTCTGCACAACAGGGTGCAGTCCTTAAGGAACAGACTGCTCCAGCATGTGTCTCCTTCCATGGGGTGCAGTCCTTCAGGAACACACTGCTCCAGTGTGGTTCCCCTGTGGGGTCACAAGTCCTGCCAGCAAACCTGCTCCACCATGGGCTCCTCTCTCCACAGGTTCACAGGTCCTGCCAGAAGCCTCCTCCAGTAAGGGCTTCCCACAGGGTCACAGCCTCCTTCAGGCATCCACCTGCTCCAGCGTGGGACCCTCCACGGGCTGCAGGTGGATTTCTGCTCTACCATTAACCTCCATGGGCTGCAGAGGGACAGCCTACCTCACCATGGTCTTCATCACAGGCTGCAGGGTAATCCCTGCTCTGGTGCCTGGAGCACCTCCTCCCCCTCCTTCTTCACTGATCTTGGTGTCTGCAGAATTGTTTCTCTCACATACTCTAACTCCTATCTTCTGCTGCAGTTGCCATACAGAGTTTTGGTTTTCCCCTTCTTAAATATGTTATCCCGGGGCACTACCACCGTCACTGATTGGCTTGGCCAGCAGCAGGTCCCTCTTGGAGCTGGCTGGCATCACTCTATTGACACAGTGGAAACTTCTAGCAGCTTCTCACAGAAGCCATCCCTATAGCCCCCCTCACTACCAAAACCTTGCCACACAAACTAAATCCACTTCCACATAATATTCTACTCCATAAAACCTGGATTCATTGCAACATCTACAAGCAGCTACACTGACACTGCTACAGCATCACTTAAAATTGCCTGTATATTTTTTAAAAAGTTCCACATCTCTGTGTTATCTTACAGTCATTTCAAATCAAAAATTCATTAACTACCAGGAGGTCCATTCAATCTAGTCAAAGGTTCTAGGCAAGGAAGCAATCAGAAGTATATGTGCAGAAAGGTGGCCAGAAAGCAGGAGTAAAGACCCACTCAAAGAAAGAAGCAAAGGTTACATAAATTCCCAGGGCTCTACTGGGTGAGACTAGGCTGCCAGCTCCAAAAGCAGCCAAAATACCAGAGAAGTAGAAGAGGAACTAGGTTGCTAAGTACCCACTATGGTTCTGTTTTCATTTGCTTTTTGAGTGGCAAGCAAGTTTGGTTCCAGTTTACTTTCAAGAACTCATTGCTCTGCTTGGATGAACCTGGCTTGGTGTTAAAGACTGTCTGATGCTCACCGACATCACACAGGCACAGCATGCAGAGCTTTGCTGGAGCCTCAGCAAATTAGTGTACTCAAACAGAAGACCTAGTTGTCTGCAATGCAGGCTAAATCTGGGAATTTCAGGAGTGGCCAAGAGCCCCAGTTTGGGAATTACTACAGCTGATTTCAAGGATATATGGAGAGATCTTCTCTATGAGGAGTTTAATCCATGTCCACCAGCAAGAACTAGACCAAAAAAGTGTGCATCATAACAAGTGGATAATGTAGGGCATGTTATAATCTTTTGTAATCACCATTTTCCATCTCACGCAGCAATGTCAGGAAAACTCCTTGTGTGCATGGTTTGCATCCTGAAGAAGACTGAACGAATGAGCTAAATTAACAAGCGGAGAGGTGGTAGAGCCATTACAAGAGAAAAAGTCCTTTTGCTAGAATGTGTTGCTCCTCCTCTAAGGGTACCATCCTGAATGGCAAAAATGCCAAAATACTCAAATTGACTTTGAGTTACATCAGCTGTAAGGAGAAATAAACTTAGAAAGGGAAGCAGACAGGAGAGAACCAACCTTAAAGGCTTGTCTACATGGGACATTAAAATAGATGTTATTCTGTAACAATTGTTTTCCAGTAACTTCTCCATGTGTGAGCATTCTCGATACAAAATAAGGAAACACAAATAGAGAGCTGTCCTAGAATCATTGTACTGCTTAAAACTCTGACACCACCTTATTCAAGAGTAATTTCCCTGTGTAGACAAGCCCAAGATTAATCACAGCGTTGGTAGATGAAAAGGCTTAATGTTCTTTGAGTGCCCCTCCTTCAGAAATTGTCTTGAAAAAAGGGTTGGGTTTGTTTACTGGATATAAAATGTTGCTAAACCAGATGGAATCATGTCACACTTTAACGTGAAAATGTATTCAGATTTTGACATCATTCTTACTGATACCTGTGAATATTAAATTCAAAAGTACAGAAGTTTACAGTATACATTGCCTTCATGCAGGTCTCAATGGAAGCACCTACCCAAAACAGACCTGCAGAAATTAATTAATTCATGTAATTAATAAAAAAAGTTTAGAACAGTACACTCCAAGGCATATACTTCATACATGTAGGAATAAAAAAAAGTACTAGTACTGCTATCCAAACAGTTCAGAGTCCAAAACAAATTTTCTTCCTGTAGGAAGGATTGGTTATTTGTGGCAGACACAATGGTTCTACAATATTCAAGTGAAGTAGACCTTAAGTTTAGGGGAGAAAAGAAAAATGGAACATTTCAGTGGCCTGTGTGCACATAATCCAACTCTATCATTTAAGCACTGTGTGGATTTGGCATAGCTTCAAACTACCAAGCATCGTACACGACAGTGGAAAGTCAGATCTTTTCACTCGTCTTCTTCAAATAGGTGCACATCAACTAATCCACCAAATGTAAGACTCCAACTACTTGCAAGTTTGAAAAGGTATGCGTAGTGCTGATATGAAATCTTGACACATGAAATCTCAACATATTGAAGATCAAGAAGTAATACGAAGTGGTCAACACAGATTTACCAAGGGTAAATCAGGCTTGACCAATCTGATAGCCTTCTATGATGTTATAACTGGACGGCTGGATGAGAGGAGAGCAGCAGATGTCATCTACCTTGACTTCAGCAAGGCTTTTGACGCTGTCTCCCATAACATCCTCATTAGAAAATTAAGGAAGTATAGGATGAGGGGACAGTGAGGTGGATTGAGTCCTGGCTGTGTGACAGAACTCCAAGGGTTGTCATTAATGGAGCAGGGTCAAGCTGGAGACCTGTAACAGTGGTGTCCCCCAGGGGTCAACACTGGGCGCAGTCCTGTTCAACATATTCACCAATGACCTGGATGAGGGGACAGAGCGTATCCTCACAGCAAGTTCACTGATGATACCAAACTGGGAGGCCTGGCCGACACTCCAGAGGGCTGTGTTGCCATCCAGCAGGACCTGGACAGGCTGGAGAGCTGGGCAGAGAAGAACCTAATGAAGTTCAACAAGGGCAAATGTAGGGTCCTGCACCTGGGGAGGAAGAACCCTAAGCACCAATATAGGTTAGGGGTGGATCTTCTGCAAAGCACTACTGAGGAGAAGGATCTGGGAGTCCTAGTGGATAGCAAACTTTCCATGAGCCAGCAATGTGCCCTTGTTGCCAAGAGGGCCAATGGAATCCTGGGCTGCATAGGGAAGAGTGTGGCCAGCAGGTCAAGGGAGGTCATTCTCCCCCTCTACTCTGCACTGGTGAAGGCACAACTGGAATACTGCATCCAGTTCTGGGCTCCCCAGCTCAAGAGAGACAGGAAACTACTGGAGAGAGTCCAACGTAGGGCAACAAAGATGATTAAGGGATTAGAGCACCTCCCTTATGAGGAAAGGCTCAAAGAGCTGGGGCTCTTTAGCCTGGAGAAGAGAAGGCTGAGGGGAGACCTTATCTATGCTTACAAGTACCTAAAGGGTGGGCTGAAGGATGATGGAGCCGGACTCTTTTCAGTGGTTCCCAGTGACAGGACAAGGGGCAACGGGCACAAGCTGGAACACAGAAAGTTCCATTCAAATACGAGGAAAAACTTCTTTACAGTGAGGGTGACAGACCCTGGAACAGGCTGCCCAGGGAGGTCGTGGAGTCCCCTTCTCTGGAGATTTTCAAGACCCGCCTGGATGCAGTCCTGAGTAATGTGCTCTGGGCAATCCTGCTTCAGCAGGGGAGTTGGGCTAGATGATCTCTAGAGGTCCCTTCCAACTCTGACAATTCCATGATTCCGTGAAATGTGCAAGATTAAAAGCAGATTAGCTATTGATACAGCTTGTTTCCATTCCCCTGAGAAGGGAACAATTTTGTTAAACTTTGCCCACTGCTCAGTGTTGAAATCCACAGACTTTGTAAACACAGTCCCTTTTCTCCATCTTTTGACCGATCTTTGTCAATCAACGAAGTTCTTAGTACTCAGGAGAACATTTTGTTCATTGCAAACAGGGAAGGAATGTAAGAACTTTGAAACATACCTCTTCCTCTCTTTCTCTTCCCCATATCTCTGATCTTTTGAAAGACAGAGGGAAAAGTAAGACTTCCCAATCTTTCTTCTGCAGTGTTTAACCTTCTTTGAAGCTTAGGACACAGGGGAGGAAATTACTCTTTGCATGTAAGGAGTAATTACAAAGTAACCAACTGTATTTAGAAGTATGCATCGTTTTTCCCACTAGAGTTAGAACTGAGGTAACAAAACACAGCTTGTCACATGTTGGGTTTTGGTTCAGGTTTTTTTTGGTTTGTGGTGGCTTTTGGTTTGGTTTGGATTTGTGGGGTGTGTGTGATAAAACATAAAATAAAACCACCACACAACCCACACATGAGATACTCTCAATATTTCTAATGTTCATTACCACCATGAATGCAGACTACTGCAACACTAGAGATCAAAAGGTGAACTTGTTCCTGATGATAATAATCCTAGAGACAATACACATATAGAATGGATTTTTTTTAATGAAACAAAATAGAATCTACCAAAGGAAAGAGGGAAGAGACTCTCACAGAACTAAGGAAAACATCCAACAGGAATGAGTTTTGCTACTAAAAACATGCAAAACTGGTTGTGGGGGCTTCCAGTAACAAGTTTGATTATTTTCTAAGGAGAGAAATGAGTAATGGAAATAGTAAATATTTGCTACTGCAGTTGTTGCCTAGAGAAAGATCAAAACAACATTGGATGAATTGAACCAAAGTATAATACTTCGAAATAAGGAAAAAGTCATCTATTAGTTGAATTTATTTGCTAAACATTCTACTTACTAACAATCTAGGGGATGAAATGAAAGAACCTTTTTAACATGCTTGTACTATGTACTGCAAGAGCAAAGTTGAAAAACAGCCTCTTTGGAGGGCAGATGTTCTTCAATCACAAGGGAGAAGGAAGATACTGTTGATCTTCTAGAGTTTTTTTATTTGCTTGGGTTTTAGTTTAGTTTATTTCTTTTAATTTCCAACAGTTTACAGAAACTGGGTTAATTCTCAGGTAAGTGGATGTCCCAAAGCTAAAATATTAGTCCATAATATTCTCTGTACAAACTCAAGAGCAAGTGTCTTCAAGCTCTTCATTTCCTCAAGGGGATCCTAACAGCAGTAAATATGTATACAAATAGCACCATTGTAGCCTGATCTCCCAAAGTATTTGAAAAATACCCTGGTACCCAATAAAGTGAACTGCATGTACTTTTGCAGAGCTGTCAGGTATCATGTTAATGCCAAGGAAAACCAAACACGTAGGTGCAAAAGCAGCTGTCCAAGCTGTACTCGAAGGCAAAAGAACTGATGTTAACTTACTGGCTTTGGCAGCCAGAGGAACCTGCAGCACCATCTCAAGTGAGAAATAAACACACGGGGAAAATTCTTGCTCTTAATAAAAAGCCATGGTCCCAACATAGTGATAATGCTAAAAGCTAAAACTGTGAATGGCACTGAAATCCCACCATCTGCTGCAGGCACATTTGGGAAAAAAAACCTCTATATATCCACTGCATATAATTCAAAAATAGGACACATATTTCAGACTGAACCACATATTTGAACTGTCATTAAATGCACCATTTTTATATAGGCATGCTGTTGGGATACCTGAAAAGAGGATTAAGAATGACTTTGTCACTTCAGAGGTCAGTGCTTTTTAGTATCACACACACAGTTAAGTAAGTATGAGGGAACGCATATTGCAGGTAGGACAGGCCTATTATAAAGAAATAGCTCTGGCACAAACTAGCAGCTTCTGCTCCCCACATCTGAATCTAAAGGATTCTAAAGCAGCCAAAAAAATTTATGAGCTTTGCAGGGCTCTTCACATATGGGTGTTATGACAGGGAATTAATGTTTCTTTTCCTAGAAAATCAAGGGGTTTTAGTATCTTCTCTGTAACTCAGGCCCATCAGGATGGATCTTTCCGTTATTGTGAACAGTCTTTTAATTTTAAACAATTCTCCATTCATGAAAGCTCCAAAGCAAGTTCTATACAAGAAAGAGATGTGTATTTTACTAGAACCAAACTGTTTATTATTTAGCACTCCCAACTTCTCTAAATTCTTGATATGGTTAAACCAAGACAAAAGGGGTGAACTATAATCACTTAAGTTCACCCTCTCACATTGAGAAACCTATTAGACATTAGACTTAAGGACAGCACTGTAATTACAATAGCTCTACTGGAGCTAAAGCAGCTTTGTTACTGCACTCAAGCTGATGATCTGGAACACAATTCTAATTGAATTTAAAAAAATAAAATGAACAAAACCCCAAAAATTCCATCCCATTTGGCCTGTCACAGCAATGACCATATAATTTGTAATGAGAGACTTAGAAGACAGAAAAAGAGAAGACATTTAGCAATATAAAGCATACTCCAAAACAGAGAAACTTTAAAGATTTGAAATCGGATGCTTGGAAATAAGAATGAAAGCTTTAATACACTCCCCACTTGCTGATTCATGCTGTTGCAGCTACTCTTTATACCTACAAGGTCATCTGCTCAATAACAACTGTAAAGTGACAACAGCAAGCACTTTAGAAGTGTCTGTCCTTCCAACATGCACACATGGATATAAAAGCCACCCCCAATCTAATCAGCACGTGAGCACCCAGGGTTCTAAGTCCAGTGCAAAGGATCAGTGGTGACATGACCCAAGTGCTCAGTCACATTATCTACATTGAACAGCCACTGAAGTATTTGTAGCACGGCATGCAGAACGAGTACTTGCCACTAGTTATCCTCCTCTTTTTTTTCTTTTCTAAATATCAGATCCCCTTCTCCCATCCTTGTTCTCTGACATCCCATCCCCAGCTACTGAAAAAGAGATACAGTAATCTTACTGTTTGTTTGTGTAGTTTAGCCCACTCGAGGGCTCCCATGTACAGACCATCCAACTGTGCAATAATATAGCCAGCATGCCTCCAAAAGGGGTCATCCTTATTATTTCTGATTTGTTGTCTTGTCCATTGATCTTGTTTCCTGCAGAGGAACAAACAGGTTGGGGTTTTCTTGGTTTTGTTGTAGAGTATAATTGATAATGCAGTGAAGGGACAAATCTGAGCCAGATGATCTAACCTTCCTAGTGTTTTGAGGCAATCATGCTTTGGAAGTTCTGCAGACATAAATGTAACATCCTCTGGCTGTAAACATTCAGATCCATGCAACCTACCCTACCCATGGCAGTGTGCCTCTACTAGAAAGAATTGGACTCCACCTCTGTGGGGGACTCTGCTACATTAGATCTAGTATCCCCTTATGGCCAGTAAAGAGAAACAAGCATTTCATAGGTCAGATGAATCATTCCCTTTTAAATGCCTATTTAAGGCATTTAAAGAGCCTGTTCCTCTCCCCTATATACAAGTGCAATGAAGGCATGCTGCTGGTGGTGCTCAACCACTGCCTAAGAACCACTGCTATCCCACTTCTGAGGAAAAGGTGGGAGGCCAAACATAACCATCCCACGTGCCAAATCCACTCAAGAGGTTACTAGCCAAATAACCCAGGTTTAGAGCATGAGGCAACACAAGCTGAACAGACCCTAGGGCAAGAGCAGCCAACATTATAAGGACTTCCCAGGGTTCCCTCCCTTTGCTGTGCTCAAACTGCCACAGAAGAACTACTATTGTCAGAATAAGCATGGACTAGATTCCAGCCTCATCCATCCTCCTGGATCTATCCAACCCAGCGCTATGTACAGCAGCAAAAAAGGAGAGAATGAACCGGGCAAGGAAGCAAACTCTTCCAGCAGCCTGTAAGTGACAAAACCAGCCAGATTCAGCTTTCTGGAAGTAACAAGATGTAAGAAGTACGTCAGAGAAAACAGGGATATGGTCAGAGCGTTCAGGACAACAGAGCAGCCCGTATTTCAAGACAGCTATTAAGTAAAGCAGCAATGCAGGAGTCTAGAATATAAAAAAAAATAATGATACAAGGCCACCTAGTATTTCCCCCATCCTCCAACAATGTATATTGGGGGATACAGCTGCTATGCTGAGTCACACTGGGGGAAAAAAAACAAAACACCCCATGCACATTGATATGGTAGCTAGTCCATTTTTTCTCACAAGGACAGCTGAAGAATGATAGTAAGGTTTTTCCTCTGTTCTTTTGGATAAGCTAAAACAAATCAACTTAGACACGTGCACCAGTAACAGGATTAATCAGATATATAACCCTTTGCAGAAAGCACAAGACAAGATGGAAAAAACAGTTCCCAGAAATTACCAAAGTTTCACAGAAGTATTTGTAATGGAAGAAAAGGTAAGTGTAAGGACATTTAAAGAAGCTGTAATCACAGTTGAGTTTCCCAGTACCAGGCCTGGTTGTTCTCCCACTTGTAGTTTCCCCAATAGTGTAGCTGCATTATTTGAGCAGAATTACTTTTGATTTATACAGCTGAAGAGAAAAAGGAATCAGGACTTCTGTGATTAGAACAGATTTTACCTCAGTGGTAGAATAAGCGAAATGCTAACCTAACAGAGGAAGGAAAGGACATACAGTGCTAAAAAGATTAAGGTGCCAAGAGACCACACTGTTCAATGTAACATTCAAAATATCAGCTTTTTTTTTTTTGACTAGAATGACATTCAGCATTCATTGGCATTATCCACACCCCTTTGTATCGATGGTTTTAAAAATTTCCTTGAAAGAATCAGAATTGGGAAAGGGCATAAGCCCTTCATATACATTTAGAATTTTTTTCTACTAACAGCAGCTATATATATATATTATATATATAACAGCATTCAGAGGGAAAGGAAGCATGTATTTTCTTTAGCCCATAAGGAAAGAATAAAAAACCCTTGAAAATTTCGTCACACTTCAACCCCAAGTCTTGAATAATTTATTTTCTAGTAACTAAATACATACGCCATAAAATTCTGAACTCCACTTCGAACGGTGGGATTCTTAATTAACTGCGGATACATATTTGCAGCATGGTCATACATGTGCCTGAAAGAACAAGAGTAGCAGAAGTTATTCCTTTGCTTTTTCCCACCCTTTTGTTTACCAACTCACTGGTCAACAAGCATTGATAGACAAGCACCACAGTCCACAAAATAAGCTCTTCATAATCAAAGAAATTACTTCATATCTTTAATGCATGACAAATAGCAAACGTAACAGCGGATTGTTGAAATTTAACTTAAAATCAACGACCTTGTTAATACCTGCTCAAACTGTACATTAATTTAAATCACAACAAAAATAGTTTACTGCAGGGCTATTCTACTTGGAACCAATAAAACAGAGGTGAGGAGAATATAATTAGCTAATTCAGTTCTACGAGAGAATTTCAGCCTGAAATCTAGCAGGTTTTACTTACCATTAACCATGTTACTTCCTTATCAATTAAGCTAAATCTTTCTATTTTAAAACATGTATATGTTGATCCTACGTGTTCCCATAGAAACTCCCACTCATGCCAGCCCTAAACAGATTCAGCTTTACAGAGACCAAAATTATTGTGATTTTCTTTGCTGAATTCAGTTAACTGTTTCATCCCCATTAACTAATAGAAACAAAAATTGTAGGAGTCCTTTTGGATGGTTGATTGGCTGTTTTTTGGTTGGTTTGTTAAAGTGAAGCACTTTACATTTCAAGATGAAATCAACTGCCAAAAATTGCTCAGGAGCCCAAAAGAGTCAAATGTAATAGTCTGATTCAAATCAAAAAAGAACTTTTGGGTTTTCTTATTCTGTTAATTTTTTCTTCTATCATTTCATAAATCGGGGCAAATGTTAAAATATTTTTTTTTCAGCAACTGAATTAAAAAAATGAGGAGGGGAAAGGAGTATTTAGTTCTAGGTGAAAATCAGCAGAAAATTATTTCGCTGAGGTCTGGAGTTGGTAGAACTCCCTCAGTCATCAGTAAAATTAGCTCCTACCAAGTGCTGAGAAAAAGAAAACAGAACTCAGAAACAGATACCATCCTCAAGGAAAGTACATGCCAGTAGGACAGAATTCCCTGTATTAAAACTCATGAGGGTAACTTCCTCAGAGAGGGATGCAGACAGGAGCTCTTCCCAGTTTCCCTCAGGACATAATTTGAGAATACATCCAGGGAGGACTGAATGGTTTGTTGATAATTAGAGAATCATTCATTGACCTTCTCCCCTCTTTTTCTATCTCCTGCCCCATTCCTAGCTGTTTAAGCACTTGATTGCATGACCCTGCATATTTATCTCAGCTCTGGTACCATTCTGACTACTGAATCTAATTATTGGCTTACATTCAGGCAAAACATTAATCCAAAAAAAAAAAAAAAAAAAAGGAAAACTACAGTTTGTAGTTGAATTAGGTTGTTATGTAGACAGATAAGCAACATAGGTGGTGCAAGAAGGAAGCTCTCTACTGTGTTAGTAACTGAACTGATGCATGAAAGGGCTCAATCAGTGCCAGAGCAGACACAAGCTGGAGGTTTGGATCTGTGGAGGGATGCACTGGGTAAGAGAGGGGAACATTCAGCAGCTTCGCACCATTACACCTTTCACAGAACTGCAGCTATAATATCAATTTTAGTTCTAGAATTTCCTGTCTCCCACTTAACACAAGACTACCTGCCATAATCATAAACTACTTGTTGAAGAGGACAAGAAAGTTGAAGAGAGACAGATCAATAATCTCCAACCCTGCAGTCAGAGAATTTGGCAAATAAAAATCCGAAGCAATTTTAGGAAGAGAATTATAGCGTAATGTACTCCATACTACAAGTCAGAACTTCCGTGGCACTAGAGAGGAAGAGCAAATAGCACGAGACACTCCATCTGGCAGATGGTCTTCTAGGGATGAGAACCAGATGAGGAGAATAAAAACAGCCAGGATACTACTTTAATCCCTGCCTAGGCCAGGACAAGCTTCCAGGTTCAACCATCAGCTCTACTCTCTTCATTTTGTACTCAAAGGTTATGCAACATAAGGCAGATTCTACACTAGTAGTATCTTTAAGCTGTGATGACTGATGTAGCTACTGGGTTAGTTCAGCATCAGGGGACTGAATTCAGCTTCTTTAATGGCCTTCCTTCTTGCCTATGCTAACAGAGGACATACAATTCCTGGAATTGATTTTTGTCTTTTTTAAATGCCCAAGGTTGAGAATTTTTCCCCTGGTTGCCCTGTTTAATTTTTTTTTTTGCTTTAACAAAGCTTCTATGTGTGTAGCTTGCATGTTTTGTAAGGGTATTATCCTCTGAAGTAAATTGGATCATTATAGTAAGGTAAGGCTTTACAACTGTATCTAAGGCCAAATGCAAGGCAATTATAAAGCCGAGACAAGAATTCAAAGTCTAAAAACAGCAAAGCAGAGCCTTGCTTCTTCAAATTAGAGAGGAAGATGACAGGACTCAGGTCAGCTAGGGTTCTATCAGAAAAAAAGAGTACAATTAATGTTGCTTCAAATTTAAATACTGCTCTTAGGCACCTGGCATGCCTCAATTGGAACTCATTAGAAGTATATGCTTAACGTCACAGATTTGGATGTGCTCTGCCATTTCCAAAGTAAAGTGAGGCCTCATTAACACTTCTATTTGTAATGGTGGAAAAGAATTCATACCCAAGAAAATCAGAGCAAACACCTTTGGCTGGCTGATAGGACTGGACTTAACAGAGAAGTGAGAGACTGGTGATAAAAACAAGGTCTGATCTCCAGACACTAGAATTAGATTTATTCCATCCCTAACCATATGTTTTCAAAATGGAAAACTACTATCTGAATCAGGTGTCAACACCAGAAAGATGAATCATGCTCTAGAAAAGGTCTGTGTTTCTACCCTCACTGGTAAACAAGTCTGACTAACTTAGTTACTGTTTTTTCTACCACAGACCTATATAGCTAGAGCTGAAATTAATTATTCCCCGGTAATCTGAGATAAAACTGTCCTAGCATGTTTTAGGGTTTTTATTTGTTTGTTTTTAAATCTGGTTGTCTTACATTCTGCTTAGGACAAAGCATACACTTTTAGGAGAGATATTTTGTCACTTTTACTTACATCATGAAGCCTAGCTCTGTTTACAAACCCTCCTTCATGCCCTAAGTGCAATACAAGAACTGAGTCAGCTCAGAATTCCTGGAGATCTCCACATTGTAGGCACTGTCAAAATGGAGCTCCTGCTCATCTTCTGCAGAAACCTGTACTTCAACTTGGGGTCAGGCTTGCAACGCATTCCTCCCAATAATGCATCACATCAGAGCTCTTCCTGGTGGAAGTTCAGGGTTTCTGCAAGGAGCCACTTGGGTCATTTCTACTTCACGGAGTCATTGCTACAAACAGACGCAAGAAAATTGGAGACCTTGGAGCTGTTGAGGGTACAGGTAGCAATGTGCTAGAGGGCACTTCAATTACCAGGCCATACCCAATGTATTCACACTGGGAGGCTGTGCCTGAGCCACCCGAGGTGGTGCTTGTACAGGCAAGTGACACAAGCATCTTCAGTAGCTAAGTGGCTGTTGATGCAAATAAAGCCTTCATCACAACCAAACACATTGTTACACTCTTCCTTCTTGTTACCAAGTTTTTAAAAAAAGGAAGGATGAACTGTGTGCTGCTTCTGTGGGCATTGATATCTGCAGAAGCAGAACGAGAGCATTTAGAGACACCTTCTCGTAAAAGACATCACAATGGTGCTAGAGAGCTTCCCTGAAGACAGGCTGAACGGGCCAGGTGGTCTGATGGGAATAGAGTTACAGATTGGGAAATACTGTTTCCCGGTTTTACTTCAGAAGACTTGTGCAACTGCTCCAAAGAAAGAACATCTGCCTGCATGTTAATTAGGATTCTGTGAATCTCCAGGCAAGATAAAGAAGGAGAAATGGAGCTCTGAGAGCAATCTTAACATCTGCAAACTTAGTGAGTTCTCACTACTCCTGTGGTTCAGGAATTGCAAACACACTGTATAAGAGATTCATTAGCTGCAGTTTGCTGAATGAAAAACCAAGGTCATGCAGCTGAGATCTGAAGTAACAGGTTCTCCATCTTCTCAAGGGTCAGGGGAGTACATCACTAATTCACCTCTGCTCCTTACCTATTGAAAACGCTGCAGGTTTTCTTAGCTTCAAAGAGAAGCCTTTATCTGAAATAGACCTGACAGAAAAAGCTTATGCTCATAACCCCCAGTGAGAAATATGCTTCCACTGCAGGTGCAGATGTACAATGGAGCAAAAACATGGCTGAACCCCAAATTCACATGGTATGTATAGTATTTGATAGTTGTTTTTAATGATGGTAAGCATTTTCAGGTTTTGCACTGTCAAAGGATTTCTCAGTGGATTTCCTCAAAATGTTTCCTCAGAAAAGAAAGGCTTTGGCTACTTCTGGTTTTGCATCTAACCCACTCTCACTCTTAAACTCCTTTAAAACAGTTGAGTTTCCTACTTTGTTTGAAAGCCAAAGTCTCAAACCCTACTTTTCCACATTGATACAATCTCTCAACTTCACTGCCACAGACTACAACAGATCTCTGTTCATTACTACTATATCCACTTCTCCACAAAGGGTCACTCGGTGCTGGAGCTGGTAGCCCTGCCATAACAACAGCTAGGGCTAGGGACCAGCCTCAGAAAGCACCTGACCTAGAGAAGGAAAAAGCCTTGAGCAGAATAACTTGTGAGTACTTTCACTTATGTGAATCTTCACTGAACGCTCGTGGCAAAAAGAAAGGGGAAAAACTCCCTCCTGCAAGCATAGACTTAAGCATCAGGTAAAGTCCTGGCAGACACTGTTTCAAGTTCAAACCATGTTTAAAGGAATGAGCATATACTTAAGTTTGTTTAAAAGAGCCAGGAAGATTTCTAGATCTACTGCAGAGGCATAAGGGGAACAGGGTGTAGGTTGCTGCTGCTAGAACATTACTTGCCATCCAGTTGGGCTTAGCATGGACTCTATGTAGGATGACAAAGCTTAAGCATAACCACTTAGAGATGAGTAAACCTAGGTAAAGCTTTAGTGAAAAGATCTGTTGAGCCATATCCAATTTTAACAATAACCTAAATGTTATAGTAGCATCCCTAGATCCATATGTATTTTACATAAACTGCCTGAATAGCACATAACAGTAACCTTTCATGCCAAATAATCCAACAACATACATCCAGATCTCTCATGTACTTAATTTGCTTTCCTGTCTGCAGTGCAGGCTGTACACTCAATTCTAGGATTCCTTTATTCTTTACCTGAGAAGTGTTTTGTCATTGACAAATATTACTTTATTGGATTTTCTTTATATTCTCCAGAGACCTAGCTGCTTCTCCAGCAAAGTCTACTAGACAGTCACATTAACATATTATATGATCAGAGAACTATCCATAATCTTAACTGATCTTAAAATGTCTTACCAATTAGATTAATATCATCTTGTCCAGCAGCCGTATCTGCCAGTTGCTGGACAGACCATCTTCCCCTGCTGGCCCATTCAATGCAGCCTATGGGTATGCATTTTAGTGTCTGGAAGCAGAGCTGGTGAAGCCAAATTTGCATCACTGCATCCACCATAAGCATCTCCCAAATCTTCCCCAGCCATGCATCAGAATTTGGGAATTTTTCTTCTCCTATGACTAAGCTGAGACGAAAAGGCGGAGCTTGTTCAACAACAAGCCACATGCCATGTTCTCAGCTATATCACCAGCTATATCCTATCTGTTAGTATGTCATAGGGCCATTCCATCTTCCAACTTAGTCAAGGCAAGAATAAGGCTTGGTTTTGGAGTTGGTTGGGGTTTTTTGTTGTTGTTTTTAAGAGAAAAAAAACCACAAACCTGTTCTCAATTCATAATAAGTACAAAATTCTGTCAAGTTTTCATAGATTTGCATTGTGGGAGAGATTCAGTCTCTCATCTCCCCTTCGAAGGTCTTTAAGGAGTACACTGACCCTTCTAGACACACACCAGTCTGCTTTCCAGCCTATCAATAGATCTCAATAGATCAAGCTTTTTTTTTTTTTTTTCAATTCGTCCAAGAGGCTAAACTCCTCATGCTGTGATGTTTCAGTATCTGCTCCCCAGCAGTTTTGACTGTTTGGTGAAAGAGGTACTTCAAGAAGCCCTGCAGCCCATGCTTACAACGTCTATCCATGCCCCATCTGCTCTCAATGGTTTCATCAGTTGTTGGTCAGTCACATAACTATAGGCTAGGGAGGTAACTATTCTTCCTGCTACCCCTTTTGTAATTATTTACAACATAGGGTTTATGCACTTCCTTACACATACACTATTCTGTGGTTATACTACTTAATCAGTAATATAGATACTGCACTCATCTAGCTCACAAAGGTGCTAGGAGAGCCTGCAAGATGAGAAGGAGAGGGCACATCTTGATCCCATAATGAATAAGCTATACTTCACACCTGCCACTAATTAAAAGAACAGCAGTGCAAAATGCATGGTTAGTTTAAATAGATGGGAATTAAGGGAAAGAAAACAAACAAAAAACTCATCAGTACAGAAATCCACTGGAAGTGTCATAGTTGAGTTATTTCCTGAGGTACTTACGGAGCTGTGAGATAGCCTTCTAAGAAGCCAGCTGCATACATGATGTCTTCATTGCTTAAGGTCTGACTGCCATAGCCTGCTCTGATCTCCAGAACTCCCCAACCTGTCGTCTGTATAGTGTTGTTGTAGAAACCATAGGCATCTCCACTCCTGTCCAGTATATTCTTGAGCTGAAGTGTTTTTTCAGCTCTATTCCAGTATACAGTCGCATAGCGGATTTCTATGGTGGAGAAGAAAGGGAGCAAGGGAAACAAGCAAACATGAGTAGGTATTTCCTATCCAATACTGAAATGTCAAGACAATATTTTGGCAATTTAAAAAAGTTAATTTGATAGCTTTCCATCAAGTTTAGTTCTACTATGGAGAGCAACACTAATGCTGACATACTGAAAAATGATATGAGAACTGGAGTTTTACCAAGACAAAAGCTTCCAGATAAATATTCCCACAGTACTCCTCTGGAAATTATCTACAGCTCTTTCAATGTAGAGTTCCAACACAGCTGAGTGTTGACATAAAATTCAGAAAAGTACTTCCTTACCTGGCCCAGAAGTAAATCTATACAAATCTTATGGAAAGTAACTTTACAACACAGCATGCTTTGGCAACTGACTACTGCTGACTTGGTTTTCCACCTAAAGATTGAAAAGGTGGCAAAAGTTTCTAAACTGTCTTTCTGGACTACTAATCCTGGAGGTGGCATGACCTAACAAGAGCACTAGAACTCAGTGGATCACAAGGTTAAAGACAAAAGCACCACAGGCATGCAATCCTTTCTAACACACACAATCCCTATCACCCAGCTGAAACAGAATCGATCCCAAGTGTGAAATGAACAGGAAAAAAGGGCACTAGACTGCTCAGAGTTCTGCTTGGACAGCTGTTTAAGAAACATTCTTCATTAGTTGGGTTTTAATCCTGCTGAGCTGAAGACCAAAGAGCAAGGTGAACTGCTTTCAAAAAAAAAAAAAAAAAAAAAAGAACCATCTCTATTTGTGACTCATCAAATCACAATTACAGTATTGCAAGTGAAAAGAGTTCAAAAATCATGAGTCAGAGTTCCCAGGAACATTTCAAAAGTTTTAAGGGCTAAACTCAAATACTTGCAACTACTGAGAAACCCACAGTGTTTTTATTCCCCTGACTCTTCTCCAGTGTGTGGCAACTGGCAACTAGTCCTGCCAGTTTATAGCAAGAAATTACAATTTCATTACTACTACTCACAACAATTCATTTTGTGTATCATGCCTGTAACAGCTGCAAAATAAGAGAGCTAGATCTAATTCTGGATGCTCTTACACAAAATACTTAGTATGCATGCTATGATAAAAGAACCATTAAAAAAGCAATATGGCTGAAGTCAGAAGGGACCTCTGGAGGTCATTTTGTCCAACCCCTCTGCTCAAGCAGAGTCACCTAAAGCCAGCTGCCTACAATTCATATCCAAATAGTTTCTGAGTATTAACAAAGATGGACATTTCACTACCTCTCTAGGCAACCTGTGCCAGTAACTCGCTCACCCTCGTAGTAAAGAAGTGCCTCCTGATATTCAAAGGGAATCTCCTGTGTATCAGTTGGTACCAATTGCCTTGGGTCCTACCCCTGGGAACCACTGAAAAGATCCTGGATCCACCTTCTTGACACCTTTCCTTCAAGTATTTGTACACATTGATGAGATTCCCCCTTGCACCTTCTCTGCTCCAGCTGCAGCGGGCCCAGCTTTCCCAGCCATTCCTCACGTGAGAAGTGCTCTAGTCCCTTAATCACCTTTGTAGCCCTTTGCCACACTCTCTCCAGTAGTTCTAGATCCCTCCTGTATTGGGGAGTCCAGAACTGACTGGACTCAGCACTCCAGGCAGGGCCTTACCAGTACTAAACAGAGGGAAGGATCACCTCCATCGACCTGCTGGCAACACTTTTCCTCATGCAGCTCAGGGGACAGTTACCCTTTTAATGCTATAATGGCACATTGCTGGTTCATATTCAGTGTGGTGTCCACCAGGACCTCCAGGCCCTTTCCTGTAAAGCTACTTTCCAAAGAGCCATCTGCCAGCCTATACTGGCAGATGAGGCTATTTCTCCCCAGGTGCAGGACTTGGCACTTCCCTTTGTTGAACTGCATGAGGTTCCTGTCAGCACATTTCTCCCTCCTCTTAAGGTCTCTCTGAATGGCAGCACAGCCCTCTAGCGTACCAGCCACTTCTTCCAGCTTTGTGTCAACAGCAAACTTGCTGAGGGTACACCCTGCCCCACCACCCAGATCATTAAGGAAGATGCTGAACAGTATGGACTGCTGGCATGCACCACTAATCACTGGCCTCCAGCAAGACTTTGTACCAGTACACACTATGCCAGTCTTCATCATGTACTAGAGACACTTCTCATGTGAAGAGGAAAAGCGCTAGCAAGAAATTCTTTAAGTGAATCTATTTAGAGATGAAGTCATTTCAGGGACTGGGAACACAGTGTTTAAAAACATGTTTTTCATCTGCCAGGTACTGAAGCTATTTAAAGGACCGAGACATGACATACTTTGGATAACTCTCCAAGCAGTTATAATCTTAGTTTTCTGTTGTCTCTTTAACTATTTTCTAGTAATACACACAGTAATTGCTACTTTAGGTTCAGGGTACACATGGCAATTGCTCAGACTGAAAATCTATAAAAAGAAGAGCAGGCTGATAAGGGTCATCCCTGAAGAGAGCCAAAGGCCATCTTACAAAGCTGGAGCTTAAATAAGCAAAGAGGTCAGGGAAAGGGAGAACCTGTGAAGAAGTGGTGCAAGAGGTTGGTGCAGAAGACACTACCCTGTCCATCAGTAAGGGGGAAGGCTGATTCCAACCAAGAAGCCCACTGGAAGGCAGAGGACAGACAGGCCGTGTACCCCATACAAAAGGACAGCTGAGGAATGGGTAAAAAGAACAAGAACAAAGTGGAGGAAAAGATTATATTCCCATCTCTTCAGTAGGCTGTGGAGAGGTGGCAAGTAGTCAAGAGGAACCAAGGCAGCTGAGTATTGTTATTAGTGCCCAAAACATAATAGGTATGTCAAATAAACTTTCTTCTGCCTAAAGCAAAATAGCCATTGCTTTATTTTGTTAAAAGAAGGCTGATGCTGGTGCCAGACAGACTGATCTGACACGGGTATTCTAACACAGCAGGCTGTGTTTCTTTGTTTTATGCTCTGCCAGAGCATGAACATGCAGAGCTATTTTCAAAAGTCAGAACAAACTTTAAAATTACTCTTGGAGTTTGCCCTGCCCCAACTTCACTCTATGACAAATTTAAGCTGAAGAAAACCAGCACTAGAAGAGGATGGGAGAGAAGAGAGAAACATTAAATTACAGGATAATTTGCAACAAACCTCGAGAGGCCTTTAGAGGTGCAGCATCAAGGTAGCTGCCATAGATGTGACTTAATGATGCTGGAAAAGACCATTTCCCATTACTGATTCCCCCCCCACCACCACCAACTCATTCACTCATCGTCCCATTTCACCTCATTAATTTTTATGTCCACTCCTGCAAATCTAATTGCCCTGGTCTAAAGTGTTAAAATACCTACATATGAAATCGCTATGCTTATTTCAAGAAGCATATACATAAACATACCATCTAAATTATAGTAATTGCAAGCCTTTATCTTGCTACAAATGGAGTTAAAACTACAAGCTTATAAATCTGTGTACATTTAAACTACAATATAATCAAAGCATTTGCCATCACCCAGTCTGTTACAATTTAAATCTGCGTTCATCTAAACTAGCAGCACTACGTTTGCGAAGAAAACCACCTAGAACTGAAGCATAACATGGAATATAGATATACAAGAAGCAACTGCACATTTCCAAACAATCCCAGATGTGTTCTGCAAAAATAGGAACCTTCCCCTTGGATAACACTGGCATTTTTTATACTTATTTTTAGGGGGTGAGACAGCAGCTCTAGCATGCTGACTTCTTACATACAAATCAAGTGCAGCGTCTCCATGAATCTACAAATCATCCTGTTGTTGTCAAAGTTAGACTTCCCAGCGCGTAGCTGAGAAGCCTGACAACTATTTCAGCCTACTGCCTGCTCTCAGGACTCTGAAGAGCAAAAAAGGCTGTGATAATCTGTGGCTATTCCATAACAGCACTGCTTAGAATAACCTAAATATCAAGCCAAAGCACACTATTTACTGCAATGAATGACTCAAAATCCCTGGGGATAGGGTAGGTCAGTGGAGTCACCATTCCCCTCTGTGCAACCAGCCAGCCAGGAAAACTGCGTAGCATCAGCCATGCCCAGTTCCACCACAACCACCAGTGCACTGTATGATGGGAGACAGAAGTGGAGAAGTACAATGACAAATCAAGCCTGGAAATAAAAAACAAGTATTTCTTCTCCTTTCTGCAGTCAGTAGGGACTGGGAGGAACATTTCCTCACAGAGCCTCTTTTTAAAGATACACCAATGCTTCTGCCAAATAAAGATCAAGAAATAGGATCTAGGATGTAGCTGGGAGAGTGCTGGAACTTCTTCAACAAGTGAGAAGTATCTACGTTTTGCCAAAATTATACACTAAATAACAGAAAAAAATGAAGGTATTTCAGAGGTGGCTAGCAGGTGATGGCAGCCCCCTTGGTTTTCAGGCTAAAATGCCAAATCTGTTCTCTGCCTTTTTGACTCAATACAGGCATTGCCAAGGCAATGTTAAAAGTGGAGCTTGTCTTTTATTTGGTGGCAGTGGGAGAGTGGAAATACATATGCATTTGTGAGACCATAGAGAAAGCAATTAAAGGAAATACTAAGTGAACGGACTGAGGCAAGATGAAAAAAAGAAGAAATCAGATGCTGAAGAGAACATGAAAGAATAGCAGTAACTTGAAATGAAAGAACAGAATGGACAGAGAATGCGAGAAAGAAGAACAAAGAACAGTACAGCGAGATGGCCCAACACCATCTAACAAACACACTATTTGATAACTGCCACTAATATTTATTAAATAAATTACACCTACAAAAATAACACCTGACATGTCTTATGAATGCCAGTAAAATTTGATCAGCAACATGTAACAGCTGCTTTTCCTTATGCTTTCCCAACTATAAGTTGCTTTTGAAACATACACATATCTAGATAGGCTACTGTACTTTCTAATTAGAGAAATTAACAGAACTGAAATGAAAGAACTAGAAGGTTTAGGGGTGAGAATTAATATTCATATTTTTCCTTAGTCTGAGAAACAAGTTAACTCACAATCAATGAAACACCAGTTAGGTTGCATGTAACAAGCCAAATTAAGTTAACAGCTGTGAGTATCTCCTAATAATAGGAAAACCACTGGCCTCCTTAACTACCAACTACTATTTTACATGCTTATTTTCAGCTACGGCTTTTTAAAGGTGAAGCTTTTTTTTGTAGAGGTGCTCAGATGAACTTAAAAGATTTCACTTACATGCTTTCCACTAAATAAGGAAGCTATCACTGTACTGTTTCACTGAAAAGCAGTTTTGCACAACTTAGAAACACAAAAAGCCTAGCACAAAGTTGCACATTTCCTGTTTTTAGTATACCCTCTCCTACAGCTAAGTGTTCACTAGTAAAGACTGTATTTGCACAGTATAGCATTTAAAATATTTCAGGTCAACCATAATAAGGAGCACCTGATATTCCTGTTCAATTTTGTAACTTGATAGAGTTTGTCCTATTTCCCCATTAAAAATTTTAGAACCATCCTTTTAACTGTTTTTAAAAGGTTGTCTGCCTCTAATACAATTGAGATTTCAAAGTAGAGTTATGATTGGAATCCATTACAAAATGAATGTAAGTATTTCAGGACTTCTTTAGAGATTAGCTTAAACCACACAAGAACTTAACACAAAACCCAGTAATTTTCAATTAAAGGAGTAAATGCTTTCTTGTTCTGCTGGGATATAAGCTATTTGTGTTTTCTGTTCTACTGGCCTTAATTCATCCTATTTCCTCATACATTTCAGGTCTAAGTAATTTTTCAATTTGTCTCTAACAAGCCTGTCATTATTTGAAGCCTAATCCCCTGATTTGTGCTTACACGAGAGGGATGCAATATTCAACTGTGAACTATAAATTAAGAGTTTGAGTCTTGTATGGTTTTCATGCTCCCAAGGATACATACTAGCAAAGCTTAGCTGATGCAGAAAGAAAGCTTGCCAGAACAGTTACAGGTCCCCAGTATAGGTCATCCACAGAGGTAGCAAAAATAATAATTTCACAAGTAGCTTCACTAGTCTTATAGTCCCTCAAGTCAAGTTTAAACAGAGAATGTTCTCTAGAAACAGTTTCCAAACAGTATGATGAAGAATCTTCAAGGTGCTCAAAATTCTAAAGAACAATGAAGCAATAAAAAAAAAAAAAAAAAAGTCTAGACAATTCACAGTGCTGAAGGCCAAGTTCACTCCATTAAATAGCCAAAGGCACTTTTATTTGCTACGTCGTAGTTTTCTACCAGTACTTCAATTATGATGAGAGGAAACAGTCAGGTATTAGCTGAAACTACTCCCCTGTGCATGATCCGTGGTCAATGCTTTCTTCAGCCCTGCTAATACAGTACCTAAACGCTTTCGCCAATTCAGGTAAGGTTTGAAAAGTAAGTCTCCAAAATGAGGTAGGACTGTCGGTAAAACGAGATGCTTGTAACACTTTGGACATTAAAACAAGAGTTATCTTAATTTCTCCTTGTTTTGTGGCAATTAATAAATTAACTAGGAATTTCCTAGAAGATAAGCACTGAATCCAGCCTTTAACACCTTCAATATTCACTGAAAGCAGCAGAAGAGAGAGATATTCTCCTGCTGACATTTGCTCCCCAACAACCCTACTATAACCATCAGTACAAATGGTATCCAGAATTCTCTCATAGGCATCCTGCTCTAAATGGCTGCTGTCCATCCCTGACTTTTAGTGATCCTCCAGAGGCAGCTTCACCTTCACATATTCCACACTTGCTCAGCACCCTTTAAATTCCCACCTTTAGTGACTACTTTCCCTATTCTTCCAGTTGCTGGTAAAGCCACTTCATACTTTGAAATGAAAAAAAAATAAAAAATCCTGTGTTCATACCTGACTGGCACGTCTTTTCTAGCACATAGTTAGCTGCCACATTGTGTCCACAGGTGCAATGTTTCTCAAACATACCAGAAGCAGAAATTCAATTTTTAAGCAGGAAGCCAAGACACTATGGAAAACCGTGAAGCTCAGCAAAACATGACATTATGGCATTTGCCAAATTCCACTTGCACACAAACCTGACTCTGAAGTTGCAACACGAATAAAGCTCTAAAATCAAAAGACAGAAAAGCTATAGTAGTCAACAGAGAAAGATCAAAAGTGTTACAAAGTTTCACTTCTTGAATTACCCTAATTGGGGCCTTACAACTTTGACAGAAAAAGTTTATTATGCAAATATATGCTAAAAACCAACTGTGACCACAAAATTCACCTGAAGTGGTGTTTGCACCAGAGAAAACAAGTTCAAAACGTTAATCAGACAGCAGGAAATTAATGGCAAAACAAGTTTACTCAGAAAACATCAGATAGGCACAAGTTCTGAAAAGCAGATGATGGCCTATACCCACAAGTCAGCACTAAAACTCCGCTAAGGATGCAAGTCGCGGTACGCTGCGAGGCCACAGCACCAAAACGAAGTGTCCATCCTAAATGGTTCCCGTGCACACCTATTACATCGAAAACCAGCAGCGCCAGGAGCTCAAGGCAGTTTCCCACCTGTTGAACCTTTAGTTTGCTTCCCTTCGTCCATGCCGGGAAGGGGGAAGATGTTTTTAAAGCACACAGGAATGAGGTGCCAGCCCTTAACACCCACGAGGCACCGGGGCCCAGCCCGCCCCGGCCGACGGGCCGTGAGGCGCTCTCACACCGAGCCCATGAGGCAGCCGGGCCCCTTCTCGGCCCGCAGGGTCCCTCCGGGTGTTGGAGGGGCTTAACCGTCGCCACGGCCGGGGGGACGAGGTCCTCTCGCCGCCTGGCACCCATTCCCAAAGCGGCATGAGGGACTTTTTCCCCCGCCTCCCCGGAGCCAGCCGGGGAGGAGGCGCAGCGAGGAGCTGCTGCCCAAGGCGAGGCGCGGAGCCCGGCGGGTCCCCCGGGGAGAGCCTCCCCCGGAGCCGCGGCAAAGCCTCGGGCCAGGTTCCGCCGGCGGGACAGCCCCTCCCGGTCGCCTGGCACCCCCGGGGGTGGGGGTAGCCCCGCTGTCTGTCTGACTCCCTTTCCTCCTGCCTTGCTTCCTGCCCGCCCGCCCCGGCGAGGGGGCTCCGGGACAAGGCTTCCCTCAGGAGCTTTCCCCTCAGGGCCGGCCTCCCGCCGCCCCGCTCGCCTCACCTGCTCGGCCCCCCGCTGCCGCCCACAGGAGGACGAGCCAGCAGCAGCACACGCCGCCGCCGAGTCGGGCCATGCCGCTGCTCCCCCGCGCCTCCTCTGGGCGCTGGGAGGCGGCGGGACTTTAATAAAGTTCCCCCGCTCAGGGCAGGTCTCGCCGCTGCCCCCGCCTCCTCGGGCGCCCGCCCCGGCCCTGGCGCCCCGTGCTGGGGGTGGCCCTCACCGGCCGCCCTCTCCCCTCTGGGTTGCGGGATGTGCCCCTGGGGGAGGCCGGCCGTGGCGGTGGCCGCTTCTTCACACCGTGTTTCCCGCCCAAAGCGTCGCGGCAGAGGCGCTGAGGTGGCAGTTGGGTCCGGGGCTGCCGGCTGCTCCTCCGGCCCAGCTGCCACACACCCCCTCACAAATGGCGGAAGCTGAAGGGGAGGGCATGAAGTCACCCCGGCGCTCGTTTGGAGCCCCCCAAGGCCTGTGGGGTTCGCTCCAGGCTGGCCGGCCTCGAACGGCATGAGGCAGTGAGGAGGGAGCCCCAAGCTGGCGCCTGCTGCGCCGCGGGGCTTGCCAAGGTGATGGACCAAAACGGGGTGAAGGTTTATCAGCAAAGACCCCCTCGTAAAAGCAGCAGGAGTTGGGTGGTGACTTACCAAACTGGATTTTACATCAGAGCAGCTTTTGCCCCTGTCAAGGAGAAGAACCGCTGCGCGTATCCCAGCAGAAAAGGTGAGGGATGGACTCTTTCTTAGGGTTTACAGATAGGGACAACTTACTGAGGCGTCTTCCCCTGGCCCTGTGATTCAGATAATTTTGAGATGCTGCCTTTTCTTCTCCCCTAGTGTTGGCTTTTCTACCACTGTCCTCAAACAGCCGTTATTAGGATTTTTACGTTTCAGTAATTGTTCAAGATAGTTCAAATTTGATATCAATGCCTGTAATAGCCTCATATAACAAGGTCACATGCCAACCAGTTCAGGCCAAATAGCAAGACTTGGCCTCAAGCCCAGGTTAAGAGCACTATAACACTGCTGCCGGCTGCAAGAATCTGTCCATACCCATTGCTGTTTTGTTCTGGGCTACTTTTCACTAAGAGATAAGGATAAAACACAGTGTTTTTATTTTTTATTTTTGACTCTCCAGTGAAAAACAACTCTTAAATGTCTAATCATGAATGGATGCTGTGTTTGCTTTGGAGGAATATTTTCCAAAGGTTTTTCCAAATGAGAAATTGGCCTCTGACACATGCTGCTCTCAGTTTGACTGTGTTCGTGAAGTAAAATACAAAATTATGTTTTCCACAGAATTCCCTGTTATATGATTAGTACAGAGAAAAAAAGTATTCAAAAGCAGATTCTCTGTGTATAAGTGATGGGCATGGCCAGAAATTGGATGGACATGCAGACTAGGATAGAGAGCACAAATTTACAATGTTGAAACAGGAGGGCAGTGCGGATGCATGACAAAAATGAGATGGAGACAAGGGGGGAGTCTGAATATGATCAAAGCTACAAGGCTCTTTTTGTATATTTGGAAAGATTCACTTCTACATGCTCCCAGTATAGGGATTCACAGAAATTTTTTGTGTGTGAGTTAAGCTCAAATGAATGCTGATGGTGCAGCAAAAATCCTTTCCACTTGGAGAAATGCAAGATTAAATCTCACACTAGTTTTTCAATATAATGTTTCACTGCTTAAAAAAAGAAGCAGAAGAGGTAAATAACATTCACTGACAGACTTCTGATGGTAGAGGGCTCTTTGATCTAACATTTGATAACAAGATGCAGTGGTAAGACATTGAATCTGAGAGATTAAAACCAGAAACCAGCAGCAAATTTTTAAAAAGGGAAGTAAAAATTTATTTTATTGTGATGTATGGGTGACAGATACGTGCAGTGATACCACTATGTAGAAAAGAAACCTACCAGAAAATGGGTCCATCAACTCATTGCTAAGGTAACTATTAATCTTCAAAGAATTATATGAAGATCTGAAGAATGCAGGAAAGAGAAGGGCTACTGAAAACTAACTTAATTGTCTCAATCAGTGTCAGCAGACATTTGCTCTAAAATAATTTGTATCTAGGAGGTGTCAAGAACGGGACCCATAAAACTCCTCTTTAAAAATAGATTTACAACACTTCAAAGATGATAGAGACTCTGCTTAAGATAGTAGTGGTAGTGGGTTTCTTCAGGCCTGAGGAGCCCAATGCTTCTCGCTGCCTTGCAGCTACACTTGCTGAGCGTATCAGATACAGCAGCCAGAATAGCCCAGTGGTGCCAGGAAGCACAGCAGTCGCACCCAGGAATGCAGACATACAGACGAAGCTTGTTGATTGGCACCACAGCGCAAGAAATAGCAGACTTTATATTTCTTTACTATACTGGTAGTTCTTTTAATATACACCAATTTTAGAATGCCAGTCATTTTTTTTTCTATCCTTATCCCAATGAACACTTCCATTAGGACACAGTCCCAAGAAGTAATGGTATGGTATTAGTGTCAGCCCAAGTTTAAGATTGGTTACATACAATCTGAAAGCTGCGGTTGTTGGTTACATGCTATCTGCTATTTCTGTCTATATCGTGTTCCAGGATGTAGGAATTTGCAATCATTAAGAGTATAAGCCCTACAGCACCCCTGGTTTAATTTTTCTAGGAATCTTTGCACTTGAGATATGTCTGTTTACACCTAGGTTGTTCTTTTTGTGTGCGTATGTGTATTCTTACAAAGCCGGTTTAGGTTGATAAAAAATACAGGCAACCAGCTTCCTCTTTTTTGTAACACTTTTCCATTGTTTACTTGGACAAAAATGCCATTCGAAACACTAAAAGAATGATTTTGTACCAAGTTTTATGCTTTGAATACTGACTGGTATTTAGCAGTGGTGAAAGAAGTAGCTCTGCTTTGAAAACCATAAATGCATAAGAGGCCTTTGCAAAAATTTAACTCCCTAGTTATTATTCCTTCATGTGAATGCTGATTTTCTTTTACGTGCGTCACCTGAGCTTTGGTTGCTTTTTAAAGCTGTTTGTAAATGTCATGGTGTCAGTTAATGAGCAAGTCATTTCAGTAAAACCTGAGTTCTGCCTCATTGTGTAACTTCATCCAAAAGTTGAATTGAAAGTTTCTGAGGTTTAAGAAATTCAGATACGTTTGTTTCCTTCATTTCTGTTGCACTTCTGGTTTGGAAACAGAAGCAGAAGTGGAGAAAAGATATGAAAGTGACTGGTTTTGCAAAATTTCCAGTTTCATTTTTCAGCCCCAAGAAATTCAGATAAGCTTTAGAAACCACACAACTTCTGGAGTAATCTCCCAAGGTAAATAACAGAAGTGTTGTCTCTTGAACAAAGTCAGCTTGATTAAACAAAACCCATGAGACACAGGGGAAAAAACCAGAAGCAGCAAAATGGCAACATATCCAGGATTTACATATGATATGTTTAATGTTATTTTCAATATATTATAGCAAATCTTTCTTCAAATAAAAATTACAAATTAAATATAACATTTTAAAATCATGAAAAATTAAGGTTTTGCTGTGACTATTTTCAGAATTGGATTACGGAACAGGCTATCACATTTAAAAAACTAACCGAACCCCAAAACCCCCTATTTTCCAGACTCAAGTGAAGATATTTTCATTTACCTCAAATCAGGCTGCATGTGTCCTACTGAAGTCATCCGACAATTTTGACATTACGATGAAGAGAGTTTTAATTTACTGATAGCAGGTCGGATGGTAGAAAAGATGCTTGAAAAGGCATTTTCTTTCTCCTCTAGCTGAGAGTATAAGCCTCCACCCTTCACATGAAGTACTCCAGAGAGTTGCTGCAGCTTTCTGAGTCACACTGGACACCCAGTTTTAAAGATACGTGGCAGTTTTCTCTGTGCTGGCCAGTTGCAGGTATTCCAGGGTACCTGATCGGTAGCTAGCTACCCGTGAAATTTCCCTTGGCTTGAACCCTTCACTTTCCCTTTTCTGAAGAATATTTGTTATCATCTCTGCTAAGTCATCTTGTAACCGCTGCCGATTCTCCCTGAAAGAGACAGGATGGAAAAAAAAAAACAGTGATTCACATCTTTCTAGTGATGCCCAGATCTGCAGTGGATTTTGAATATTTCTATCCTATGTTTATCTTCACAACATTCACACACTTGTGATAGAAAGTATGAGCAGAACCAAATTCAGGTTCTGGATTTGGGAACAGAATTCAGGATTTACATGTGATTTTTTTCAGATAGTACGGTTCACTGTCTCTGCAGTGCAGGAGGTCTGCAGCCGTGTCATAATCAACCTTAAGAAAAATTCAGCATCATTTGCAGGAAAAGGAAGACACAAATTAGATTAGATTGACTCCAAATCAAAATAGATTCTAGTTCCCAACACCATTACTGGTGCCAGCACTTCCACTATTCAACTTCAGGGGCCTTCAGTTGCCACCTTTTCATAAATTTCTGTGGTGTGTCTGGCTTTTGCTGGAGTACCCCATATATGACAATTTTAAGGAGAAATTTTATCAGTCACAGCCTGTATGAGGAAGTGAAACCAAAAACATCACTGACCACAGTAATCCCAGCCCAAGAGGTACTTTCAATAGTTGAATAGAATTGCCAACCCAATAATTCTGATCATCTCAAGTGGTTATATTAATTCAAAAAAGGAGTTCTGAGTTAACAAAAGAATAATTTCCTGCTCAGCCCAGAGACAAAAAATTGTACTTTATATAATTCCTTCAGGTTGTACAGAAACAGTCATTTCAAAGCAGATAGCAGCAATTTCCCACTTAGTAAAGAGTGACTGTACATAGGAGTTGAGAGCAGAAAGTGACAAACTTACACATTTAGTGAGTTTGCAGGAGATAATGCAGTACTCATATGCAAAATACACATGAAATACATGCAACCATTTATCCTGACTTCAATTTTGCATGGTTTCTCAAAAACAACATTTCCACTATTACTAAATTTTATTCAATACTAATGCAAAATGATAGCTCAGTTCCAGGATATCAACCTCTTTTTTTCTCTTGATAACTTATCTCTTATGTATTATAAAGTAAGCATTTGCTTAGGTTTTTAAAGACTTTACGCCTTTGCATAAATAATACAGTAACTTTGTCCACCTCTTCTGGAGAATACTGCTCAAAATCCTAAGGTTTCATTCCTACTAAAAATTCCCCCACAAGAGCTTACAGGCATATTACAGAGAGCTGCACATTCAGTTGCAGTTATCCTCCTCTCGCTGCACTGTCACACACAGGTGCCATGAGGACTGAAGTTTTGGGGACATGAATGTTTTTCATTTTTCTGTCCGTCTCTTGCACTTACCAAAGCATAAGTCTTATTTCCCTTCCAAGAAAATGAACCCGTTTAGCGCTTATATATACAAATAACCTTTCTCATATGTATAATCTCATGTCATGAATATTTACGTTTATATGCACATACACCGTTAGGCCTCTAACTACTGAAGGCAAGTTGAGTGTTATTAAAAAACCGCAAGTGCCAGGGAGGAATAGTGAAGGCTAAAGTGCACAGACTGTGGATTTCTCTTCTCTTTGCACATAAAAAAAAAACAAAAAAAAACTTACTCAGAAGGAGGTGTTGGGAGATTGTATTTCTTGTCCTCAGTACCCGTCAACCAGTAGGTAATCTCTGTTCCTCTGCCCTAAATATATATGATAAAAGAAGAGAAAGCACAATTTAGGGATTGGAATCCAACTTCCTGTAATTAATTTACATAAATAATACTGTATTGCGCATTGCTGTGTTTGTCTTTGCTTGTTTTCGGTAACCGTTGCTCACAGGAAAGGGTTAGATATCAGATGTGAGAGGAAGAATAATGGGGGAGATGCAGCTGCAGACTTTCAGGCCTTGTTCCATGGCCTGAAACACACGCCATGGGAGAGGTGAGCTGTGCTGCCTGCCCTCGGCTCCCAAGTACAGACATCTGCCAAGTGTGACTGACTGAAATAAATGGATTGGTAGATAGACAGTCAGATACCGGAGCATGAGCAAATTAACAATAGATTCAGCTTCCCTTCCATCCGATTAATTCACTCCACAATTTTCTGTTATAAATGGTATGTTTTGTTTATTCTCCACATCTTTATGTTGCTTTAATTTGTGACTTAGGGAGCTCCTCATTGCCTGCATTGTCTTTATAGAAGCACCTTCAACCACTAGACGCTGTGATTCCAGTTGATCAGTAACCCTTGTTCCCCAGCTGTTAATTAAGTTGCAGGTTGCTCTCAGCTATATAGTACTTTTACACTGTTCCTCTTCTCTGTGTTCAGGGATGCATGTGCGTGGTAAAAGTTACCTTCAAGTACGTTTCTCCTCTCACTTCATACTGGAATCTGCAGTCTGTCCTTTTCAGGATGTTAATAGTGGAACCACTTACATGAATCCTTAAAGCTAAAAAATATAAACACAACCAAAGCTCAATCTGGAAATGTACCACAGCATCATATTAAGTATATGTGAAAATTGGTGCTATAGCAGAAGCTCTTCTAATTACTATCAACATAAGTTCTGAGAGTAAAATTAAATGAGAATCGATTACACTGCTGTATGAAAAATCTGACTCCACTACATAGCATTGTGTCTAGGGAGGAATAGCGGGTACAGCCATTGATCTGCAATACAGATGACCGTGATTTCTGTAGTATTTAGATGCCAAAAGAGAAAAGAATAATTGGGAGTGTCCTATACAGAGAGTAGTCCTGTGAAGACACTGCACAGAAGGAAGACAAACTGGCTCTTGGCACAGTTCCCTAATGGTGAAATTGAAGACATAATTGCTTCAACTTAAAATATACAGTCAGCATATTTACACAACAGAGCTGCAATGCTATTGTAGGTCAAACTAAAATCTACCTTCCATAGAGTAAAGTTAAACTCCAGACACATAAGTATCATGTCTTCCACAGGAACTCAGCCAAGAAACCAGCCTGTGTACTCCCCATTACCAGCACTGAAGCATGAACAGGGAACAATTCTTCATTGCCCAGCAGGACAGTGAAACAATTGGTAATCAAAACAAATAAGGCTTCTTAATCTTTAAAACAACTGCGAGCAGATAAGAAGTTGTTCTCAGCTGAGAACAGACACTTCAGTCACAAACTAACCAAAAGCCTTTGGTCCTGTTACACTGACAGCTAAAATTAAATCCTTACGCAAGCCTGTGGATTCCATCCGCGAAGCTGTGTTCACTGTATCTCCAAACAAACAGTAACGAGGCATTTTTATTCCGACCACACCAGCTGCACATGGACCTAAAAAGGCGATGCAGAGAATGAAAAAAAGGTGGATCAAGACACTATTTGCTTGCAAGGTCTCTCAGTGATGCAGAGCAGTGCAGTACCTGCTGGTGCTCTGCATTCCTCGCCGATGACAGTACTCTGTACCTCACTTCCCAAAGTATCTGGTGGTCTCCCCTTCCACTCCAAACCAAGCCTAGCTCTGCTTATCTTGCATGATCCAAGAAGAGCATAAAAAGGACATGGCCAGACAGTGTTCATTGTATTTAAACACACTTTTTGTGCAGAAAAAAACACAGTTACTAACTGTCAGTTTTGGAAGCAAGAGGGAAAGAAAATAAGCTTCATTATGGCGGGATACATAGTGGAGCCTCAAAGAGTTTCCCAGTGCCTCAGTCACTTTCACTGACACGTTCCTCCCCTGGCAGCTTGTGTTCAGCTGGTTGTTGAAACAAATAAAAATGAAAAGATAAAAGTTCCCAAAGTACTTGGGAGCTGTCTGCTTGAGCTATCTGTAGTTCCTCTTTGAGAAAAATTATTTTTATGGATTAATTAAAACATGAATTCCCACATAGGCTTGTCAGAATTTTTGCCTCCAAAAGCATAAAATACAGCACTGCACTTTGTGGCTAGACAAGCATATCTGGCCATGGCTGATCTCCACTTTGGTCAGGAAGGAGTGATCTATGAATGCTTATTTGATACAATTGGCTTAATCATACCAGGCACAATGGCAGTTGCTCTTCCTAGCTACTGACTTAAGCTATGAATGAATGAGTATGGGCTATTTCACTACAGGGGAGCAAACCAGTGGCTTATTTACTTCTATTGCTCTTCCTCTGGGTACATTGTTTTCAACCAGATTCTTCATGAGGAGACCAGTTGTGTATAATGTACTACCAGATCTTCTATGGATGTCTATTCTTTTCAAAAACAAGGCAACATTGTCAGTGTTGATCTAGCACTACTGTGTACCAGAGTGAATTCCAATGCGAATCCAAACAGGCAGACCCGGCAGATGTCTCAATTCAAAAGATCCCATGAAGCTGAGGATGTCCAGAGCCATCATGGAGATGTCTACGGCATGCCGGTTGCCGTTCCTCTTTGGTAAACCACTCACCACCATGTAAGCATCACCAATGGTCTCCACCTGTGGAAACAAAATTAGAACTCGCTACCTGCAGACATGAGCTAATCTTCACCTGTTTTTCTGTCTTTTGTCTTTGCTTAGAAGGCAGATTCCCAATTCTACTATATCATCCAATTTGATTTGTGTGTCCCCTCGTTGTTAACTGAGCAAAACTGCAGAGCTAATCACCTTGTAAACATCATGATGGTCAAGAATGTGGTCAAAGTTCTTGTAGATATCATTCAGCATATCTACCACCTCCATAGGGGTGCTGTATTTGCAGAGTGTGGTGAAACCAACGATGTCACTGAAGTAGATAGTGACTTCTTCAAATAGCTCTGGCTCTACCAGGCCAGTCTCCTTCAAAGACTTTACTACTGGCCTGTGGAAATAGAGAAGGCAGGGAGACAGATGAGTAGCCTGTGTTTAATATTAAAGGTATTTTTTCATGCAACTCAACCACATAATTGCTTTCTGTGTAGGAAACATCAGGTATTTTGCTGAAAACTGCTACAGTAATCGCATTTTAGATGTCCATAATGCCTTTCAGCCAGGGACCTCAAAGCACTTACTAATGTTAATTAATGCACTAGAGCCTTACAAAATCTAAGTGTGTTAATAGCCATGAGGAAACTGAGGGACAGGAAACTGAGCTTCTTGGCTAAAGTCAGAAATAGGGATATTGAGTCCAATTTAAAACTGAAATTCTGAAAATTCTGACATGTAGACCTACATTCTACCCACACAATAAGTAAGAACAGACATGTTTTTCTATTTCCTCAGCATAGAAGTATTTTCATTCTGATAATTACATCACCTCATCCTGGTTTCAGATGAGATTTCATAGTCAGATAATTTCATGGAACAAAAATTCAATAACATGACAGTTAATATCTATTCAGAGGGACCTTCATTTTTCTTGCATTTCTAAATCCAGAAAAATATCTGTTCCTGGTGGAGATATTAGAAGAGAATAACTGAAAGATACCTAGAAAATTATAGGTGTTGCACAATGCTGTGTTCCATCTACAATGAGACAATAATAGCATGGTGAGAACAAAAAGAGTGGAAGGAAACACAGATTCCTTGTCACACAGTCTACACAGCCAGATAATATCAAATTTTCCCCAAAACTGTATGGAACAGACACATTTTTTGTTAAAATGAGTCATAAAATCAATACGTGGACTACTTTAATACCCTTAAAACTAGTAATGACCTACCAGGATAGTTTTACTATTCCAAATGTATGCAATACCAAAATTACTGATACTACCAATATTACAATATCAATAGTATTTGTCCTATACCGTACTCTGAAGCATGCATCTAGCTCAGTCTGTCCCAGTATGGCCCAGTTCATCTCAGCCCCTCTGTTGCATTACTAAACCTCAGCCTGAAGTTGACTGCTCTCCTGCTCTCCAGCTGGAGATACTCCTCCTACCTAGCAAGATACTGGAGCAGAACAGAGCTCTGTGATGTGGAATCACTGCTGATCTATGTGTTCTCAGGAAGACAATGAAAAAGAGGTTTGTGCTGGAAAGGAAGATCCTGTGCATGAAGAGAAGTTGAGGAAGATAATGGGTCCCAATACCATCTTGGCATGAAACTCCCACCGTAGGGTGGAGACCTTAAGGACAGCTTATTATTCTTTCCTCCCTAGCAGGATCCGATTAGAAGGGAAGGAAATAGAAGATTAATATTAATCCCAACCCCCACTCTCCAAGAATCAAATGATATATGTAAATAGCATGTCGGTGAAAATCCTCTTGGCCGGCTACCTTGGAAGTAACATGAAATTAAGCCTGTCTGCTCTGTCTCGCTCTGCTTTGTATAGCTTTGTCCTTTCCTCCACCAGGTGCTCCAGGTTCCGGGAATACAGCTGTAGACGCCGAATGAGGGTATCCATGTAGCTTTCATTGGTCTGGCCATGGTAGTTACTGCAAATAACAGAAATTCACAGTAGCAAACAAGAAAGACTGATGGAAGCACATTGTTGAGAGAGACAAAAAGCAGACAAAAAAGGTGCAACAGAAAACTTCTCCAGTGTTTGACTTCCATGTAGTTAGAATGCAAAGTGCCTCGAGTGCATCATTCTTTTTCTTGGTTGGAGGGCTTATGTGTATGAATTGAAAGTCTGTGATCCACACTTGTCACTCGGAGCTGGTAATTCTTGAAGCACCCTTAAATCACCTAGCCCTGCTAATATTGTAAACTGCATGTTACCTCCGGTAATCCATCAACATTCGTTTGTAAAAAGTAACTGACAAGCTCAAATCCTGAGAGGAAGCTAAAGTTAGTAGGTGAAAATTACATACAATGTTTAGATGGGGACTTCAGAAAGATTAAGACAATTTGGGGCTGTCTGTTTGGAAGACAGAACAATTCCATGGAACAATTAGCAGCCCCTGGGCTAGTTTTGCTCACAAGATCCTGCAGACGCCAGTTTACTAAGTCCTGGAAGCAAAAATACGGTAACATGAGCCACTTGTAACCCCTCTTTGTCTGGGCAGCCTGCGCTAACCAAAGCAGTCTCAAAGTAGATGGGGCCAGGCTGGCTGCAAGAGTCAGATTAGTATTGCACCCAAGTGGACTTTAAAACCACTCTTACTTTAAGCAAATCTTTATGTCAGGGATGCACCATCTTAGACCTCCTATGAGGAGAACACCATGTTGCATGTGGCAAGAGGCAACCTCTTTGTTTTTATAGGATGGAGGCTTAGGAGCAGAACCAGGATGCCCTTCTATTCAGCTGCAGTAAGATTATTCATTTGATACTTTCAGTTATGCATAGTGCAGTTGTCCTTCTGCCCATGTAAAGTGTAAAATGATGTGAGTACTGTTGGGGTTTGTTGGCATGGAGAGCTTTAAATTAGTTTCCCGTGATAAATGATTAAAAGCTCACTGCTTGGAAATCAAATTAATTATTCCAGATCAAACTCTGTAGGAACAATGCAGCGTTGGCCAAGTGAAAGCCCACAGGGTTTATTCAGCTATGGCCCTTATTACCCTGCAATTTTATACCAACAAAACCCTGTAATTAATATTTCTGGTGAGTTACAACTCAACACTTGTAGTCAGCTTAATTTGGGACCATCCAAACTCATTTATGGCACAACTCAGCTCATCCAAACTTTCTAATCGTCCTCCAAACATTTATGTGCATTCATTTCCCGAAACTTAGACGACATGAGTCACTATCCAACTCTTGACTAGGGACAGGGGGTGAATTACTTGAATGTTTTAAATCTCTAATTATCCAGCTTGCTACTTTCACAATGTACCAATTTGAGGTATGGTGATCATCTTACCCTCACTAAGCTAATACACACATAGATGCTCATGTACACAACGTACGTATCCGTACACACGTACTCACCTACATTGCTTCCAGAGAATAAAAGAGGATCTAAGTGAAGACACACAGATTTTCCACTGACTGAATCGTAATCACATCAGCTTACATACTTAAAAATATGAACTTTTTAACACATAGGAAGAGTTTGGAGCATCTTAAAAAAACAGAGCCCCTGCTGCTCACCTGAATATTTTAGCCAGAGTACTCTCAATTTTCTTGAAGTCAGGCCTTTTCTCTGGATCTTCCTCCCAGCAGCTCTTCACTAGTGTATACACCTTCAAACAAAAATTTAAGGAAAGTCCACCTGAGTAATGGATATAGAAGGATAATGGTGCTAAACAGCACTAGTTCATTAGGGAATTTCCGGTTACTCTTGACCGACAACATATTAAAATGTGTGACTAACTGTTTTGAATCTATGGTTAGGACACTCATTGCAGGCATCTTAACTCTGTGGTGACTAGTGACATGATCTCAACTTGAATTTGCAATACACAAATGAAAGGCAAGTAAATGGATCCAGTCTGGCTGTTATTGAGATGGAGGTAAATGCTGTGGTAATTATATTTCAAATCCTGAGTTCAGAATTTTTCTGCAACTGGTGATTCAGCCAAAAAGAATGGGGTGCATTGCTGAATATGTGGATGTCTACAATACAGATATTTTCACCTGAGCAAGAAGCCTTACGGGCTATGTAAGAGAGGTATACTTGAGGTGTGATTCATCCCATCTTAAAGATACCTAAAGTAGGTCAGAAGAGTAGCACCATACAAGTGTCCATTTCTTTCCAGTGAAATAATTTTTGTGAGTTGTATTTCATTTCACTGGCAACAACTATAGAATATGTTTTTTCCCATGAGGTTAGGGCATTTGGCATAAAATGTGCATAGCTTTCATCTTCTCATGATCATGAGCTCTAGTTTGGCCAGGACTTCCACCCTTCACCCAGAAAATGGCTTAGTTAATTATTAGCTTACTTCCATGTCTCCTTCTCCCACTGTTTCCAAGGACAGGTCTGGTCGGAAAGGCTTCACTCCTTTGCCACTCTCCACTCTGTAAAGTTTCTCTAACACAGAAAAGAGATGGAAAGTTTTAAACAAAAAAAAACCATAGGAAGGACATTCCTTGTGGATAGCGTCCTATGATGTTACAAGTTACTGTACAAACAGAAGCCTTGAAGACAGTTTGCTTATTTTTGTGTGCATTTCAGCTTTGGAGCTTTTCTAAGTATATGGCACAAGATCAAAATAGGCGGGCTTGAAGGCCCCTGAAAGCAAAGTGAATAGGAATGTGCATGAGTATTTATTGGTCACGGTAGACATGGTTATGGCATCTTCCCAAATGAACGTTAGGCATTATTACTGTGCTTCTCAGCATGAAGTATCGCTGTAGTGAAAAACAATGTGAAAAGCCCATTGCGACTTGATCGAAAGGGTGGAGACATACAACTCCCATCAGAGCAGTTCAAATCATCCTGCAGATGCTCAGCCTCCTTAAAGCTAGGTTATTCATGTGTATGCTTTAAAAGCACCGCATTTGTTAGCTCGTTTGTACTCTTATTCATGAAATCAGTTTTATGAAAATTATTTGGATTCTGAACATATCAGAATGCAGTCTGTGTTTGCACAAAATCTAAGCACAGTGAGTGCTGAAGCAAAAATATCTCTGTGTCCTTCTCCTCCAGACCTCAAGAGTTCCAGAGTTAAGAGAGGCAATATTTAATCTTTGAGGGAGAGAAAGAGAAACTAAAAGGGTTCCATGAACAAGTGTGAAACACATTGATTAATAGTGTCTGATTTTATTTGGGAGACAGTTTTACTGGAGGAAGCATATAAAGAGATGCGAAAGGTTTGTAATCGTGATGGTACGTGCAAGTCTAAAGCAGCTAAGGATGGCTAAGCATGCTCGGTATACACAATCACCCTAAAAAGATGCAGTAGCTTCCAGCTTTGCGGTACAGAAATTACAGATGAGAGAAGGAGCAGGAGACCTGAGTCTCCCAAATGCTATGGAGTGGAGAGTCCTCTGTGGGCCAAGAGACAGAACAATCTGTGTAAGTCCCATGCATGCAAGAGGAATGCATTGGGTTTCCACGCTGCGCACACACCTGAGAGCAGAACAGCAACTATTAGCAACACTGCAATTAGCCAGTGGCAGGCAGTAATGGAACAAGGGGGCAGCTTGAATTGAGTGTTGCTACAGTACAAGATTTCATAGTCCAGAACAGTGAATGAGGTGTTTCTGCAGAAGAGTGAAGAAACCAGCTGGCCTAACAGCTGTCTCTCAGAGAAGTCAGTAAAGATGTCTAGAACCTGGTTAATCCTGTACATTAGAAATCCAGTTCCAATTCCAGATGGATGCCCATCATCTTTTTGGGACTTCTTTTCTCTCATTAGTAGCAATATTATTGAATGTTAAGTTCATTGATACATATTTGCAGAAGAAAATTGGCTCAATGAGTACCTGGAGGTTGAGTTTAGTTTTCTTAAGTTGGTGGATGGAAGCTAGCTACAGTTTTTTTAAATAACTCTTTTAAAATCTGAACATAGTCCTTGCTGCTGCCAATGAAGTCATGGAGAAGTGATTATATCAGTTGTCCTGAAATATCAATATCATGTCTTCTAAATTGCAAAGACTTAATTCTGATAGCCTAGCCACTGGAAGGCTTTCTACAGACTTAAAAGCCAAGTAAATCTAACATGCAACAGGGTCCTTTCTTTGCCCATTGCCATTGACTCTAATTTGGTATTGTTTCCCCTCTTTTTATCTTGGATATTTGTAAGTTAATGGTCACCCCAAGTTTGAGCTACTCTCTTCCAAGGTTAGATGATGCCACAAACAAAATTCAAACGTGTTTGAATAAGTATGGTCCAGCCTTTTGCTGCCTCATCTTGGCTAATGAGTGAATCCAGACATTTAAATGAGGAGCCACTGCAGCAATATATAATAGCACTCATTCCTTTCTGTTACATGAAATTTGATGAACTGCTGAAACTAGGCTGAACACATTTACTAAAATTGCTTAATCAAAAATCAAGAATAATACCAGAAGCCACTAGATCAGCAATATATATCTCAGACATCTAGTAATGCTTTTAAGGAAAAAGCTTTCGGGAGAAAACAATCTCTTCACTGAATGGAAAGCTTAAAATTTCAACTGAAGCTTACAAAGCAGATTTTTTTTTTAAGTTACGCTGCATTCAGACTTACCAAACAGGCTTCAGGCCCAGTAAATTTATTGCTGTCTTACTAAGCATGTTGATATGCGTGACCATCTCCAGCAACAGCACCTAGAGGTCCTAAAAATTCTTTCAGTTGGGTAGATTAACCTAAAGCTATTTGAAAGGGACAATCTTTCTAAAATGACAAAATGCAGTATTAAGAAATAGGTCAAAGTTAAAACAAGGAACCAGATTGTGACTACGACAGCCGGGGTCAAATACGGAGCAGGGAGGATGCCACCATATCTCAGAGGAGCCCAGAAACACTGTGTCTGAGGCTAACTTAACCATTAACATAACACAGAAAGACTGTAACTGCTGAACAAACAGTCGATAGAATGTATTTTGCTATGGATTTGCTTTGCAAGTCAAAATGAGCAAGAAAGAACATTGCTCTTTCCTTTTTCCATCTATTTTGGTGATATTTGTAAAATCCTTGCCTTCGTGAGAATTGTGGCTGCCTCCTCCCAAGACAAAGGAATAGAAAGACTTTTATTTTCTCTACCTTATCTTAAACATGTAGTCCTGAAGAGTTTGCTTGAAGGGGAAAGGGCATTTCTAATCTCTTTTAGGTCTACTTTTATATTAAAAAGTTGGTGATGTGAAATACTGTGTTTCCCCAAGTATGTACATAGGTTTGCAATAATGTAGGATGATGAACATGTCCCAGAAGTTATTCTCAACTGTAGCTCAGGAAAAGAGCAATTAGGCTGTCCAGCTACTGCTCTAGATGTTTTAACAAATGTGAGGCGGATCCATCAGAATGACTCAGAGGTAAAGGCAATGTCTATATTTGTTGTTGGTAACTGTCACTAAGAAAATCCCAAACCCACACATGCTTTTATGTCAGTTCTAATATATAATAATGCCTGCATTCTGGGAACTGGGGCTGACTGGGCTGTTAGCCAGGCAAAAACAATGTCACAAAATGTACAAAATGGGGTTTAATGGATGCACTACAGGAAGAGGTGCCTTTTCCGACAGAAGTCAAATGACTAAAGTTACTTTTGACAGGCTTGAATAAAGTCTGAATTGCCAGTTTTTAAATGCCAACTGTTCTTGTGTCATGCTGCTGAGTTTTTGTTGTTCTGTGTTGACATTGCTGATTTACAATGCCTGATATGAGTGAATTATTATATGTTGGACACGACTCATAATAGAAAAACCTTTGTGGCCTTTAAATGTTACAGTAAGTCTGGACAGCATCATATAATGTTAACTTCTGTAATGCTGTGACCAAGGTGAGGAGGGAGGGGAAAGGGCAAGAAAACTCAGTGCAAACTCTATTTACAGAAAGAATAAGGACATTTGCCCCCACAGTGAGACCCTTCAAACAGGCTCCTCATTCATCACACGGTGAAAGAAGCAGCAGTTCAAGCTGCTATCAGAGACAGTGTCTTTCACAAAACATGGAGAACGAGCCAGTTACAGCTACGCCATCCCAGAAAGCTGCAATGGAGGAAAAATTTATGGATTTACCTCTGTTGTCCCGGCAGTGCCCGGTGTAGAAGGTCTCCTTGCGTAGGATGATTTCTTGGGCAATGATCCCATAGCTGTACACGTCACCCTTCTGAGATACATCAGCATTGCGGAGATGCTCAGGAGCTGTCCACAGGTCTGAAGATTCAGATGACAACAGGGGACAGGAGGAAGGGGAGAGGGAGAGGAGTAATTGAAAATGGATGATCCTTCTCAGAGCATCCACTGGCTATAGTAATATTTCCTTTTACTCTTTCTACATCAAACCCAGAGCCCACTGGTACTGTTTATTCCCTATTTTCACATTTTTCTTGAGAAGCTGACATGAATACAGGTTAGATAAACCTCTGATGTGGTAGTTTTCAATTGTCTGAGATTTGCTAATCCTACTATTTTCCAGTGTTGATGCAAACCCTCACACCTGCAGAAAGGTTATGGTTATTGGCAACGGACTTGCTTTTCTTAGCTGCCTTGATGGTCTTCTTAGAAATAGCCTGTGCATTAGTGTAAGACCAAGGAATGACAGTGCTGTAAAAAAAAAAGCTGAGCCATAAATTATTGAGATACATATGTGGAGTTTGTTATACAAGATGTCAGAGGAGAAGACTAATATTTCCCAGCAGCCTTGATATGAATCTATTGAAATAATTCTCAAGTGCTTTTGAGCCTGACATAATATTACCTGCTCATAAGCACTTTCTTTCTACAGAAATTATTAATCTGTATTTCTAGTGCAACAAGCACCATTGTACCTCAAGACCAGAACGCTGCCATGGTATGACAGTTTGTTATGACATGCTGGGGATTTATCATAAGAGCGACCTGAACACAGTGACCCTGAAGACAGCGTTATGATATCAGGCTGCAACATCCAGCCACAATGAATCTGTAGATGTCTTCTGAAACAGTAAGTTTTCTTCAAAGAAAAAAAATCTATTAGAAATTTTGAGGCTGCTTGTGAAAGCATTTCTCTTACAAACAAAGAAGAGAAATACATTACAATGTAATAATAAGGGAAATTTAAATATGAAAATTGTAAAATGAAGAATGAATAGACCATCTACATTCAGTGCACTTTTCTTACTTTTTTAAGGTTCTCATTGTTACTTTTGAGCATATTTGTGTCTGAATGTAGAAATTTTCTCTCAACTCAGTTGCAACCACAGTTTCTTCTCAGATCATATACGACAGCTATGGCACAGTGCTGTGCTTATTGTACCCCAAGCTCTACTATACAGATTCAGATGACATAATTTCAGAGGGGCTCATCTCTTCACTAAAGATCAAGTTAGAAGATGAGTAGCAAGGAGTGCTCTATTTTACAGAAATGTCCTATGAATATGAGATAACTAGAGAATGTAAAGAAAAGCTGTAAAAATTATTCAAATCTGATGGAACAGTTTTTTCATCCTTACCTAAGGAATGAAATATACTAAGGTTATCATAGGATATCATTACAGATTTTTTTAAGGATGATCCATCACAAGTGTTAAGTTTAAATTAAATCACAGAGCACTGTGGTAACATGTGGTGCTTAACTCCGTCTTTTTCTTCACACAAGTTCAGCATTACTGCTGAAGAGAGCTGTTTGCATGAAGGCCTCAGATGCTGAAAATGTTTCATGCATCTCAGCCACAAGTGAAATTTCCATTTTCTAGACTATAAATTGAAAATTTATCTTTCCTTTTCACCTACACTGCCTAATTTCTTTATCTGCTAATAATTCTCTTTCATTGTGTTACTTCAGTTAAGACGGTGCTTTCAGATAGCATTTGTACGATGGCTGCTACATGAAACAAAATCACATTATATGTTTTGTACTCTGTACAAGATGCAATTAGGCCCTACTGGACTATGAATATAAGGAAGTTCCACTGGGTTGGAAACCATGAAGGAGTGTCCAATTTGGTTCGGTTTTTACCTTTCCTTGGAGGCAGAATTGAATTACAGCCAAAATCAGTGATCTTCACTACCATGCGATTGTCTACTACGCAGTTTGTGGATTTGAGTCGACCATGGACTTCAGTTTTGCTTGAGTGCAGATAAGACATCCCCTGTGGTTGATAATAAAAGAAGAAGAAAGCAAGACTATGTGTGAGACACTCAGCTGTTACCAGACTCAACAAGAATGAGAACTATTAGTGTAATATCTGCCCGGGCAATTAAATGGCCTTCATCAGCAACGGGTATGCATAAATCACGATTCCTTGTCATGGAGAGAAAGAAATACTGTTTTACAGAGGAGACTTTTCAAGATGGCAGGAACAGTCCATGTTAAGAAATGAGGGCATGGCTCATTAGAAGGATCAGGTTATGGAAGACCATCCTTCCTCTTAGTTAACAAAAATCTGACATAGCATCTTGGGTTTTGATAAGATTAGAACATAACTAAGTAATTAGGAAAGTTTTTTTCCTCCCACAGAAGTTCTGATTTCACTTGCAATAAATGCCTTTTTGGTACAGATTTGTTGGAATGTCACACAAAAAAAAGTGCTTCTAACTACATATTCATCCAATGGATACCACAGGTGTGAGAGGAATTGCTCTTTATGTCTGGATCATCTTTGAGGATTACCATACACCAGAGACTTCACTCAGAAACATTGCAGCAAATCCTCTTCTGCAAAGCAGGGGGTCAATGCAGAGAGTGTTAGATGACACACTAAGGCTTATATAAGGCAGGGGCTCAGATTAGACTTAGGTCTCTTTTGACCTGACTGATTATGATTTTCTCTGTGTTAGTCAATATATGTCAGCTATCCATGAGCTAAACTCGGAAGTGGGCACCAGTTGAACTGTTTCACCCATATTTCCAGAGATTCAGACTCTTGACTCACAACATACACAGGTGTATGAAGGTGTGCAGTTTCCACCTTTACACTTGTCATCTCTGAATTCATCTCATTTAGTCTAAGACACTAGAACATGGCATAATACATGAGAAGGGGCTAGCACTGAGGCAAAGCAAGAAAAGAACATTGGTAAGAGGATGTAAACTGAAGAAAGGAGTAGGTATGCTAATTTGCACCCTCTTGCTGTTATTTATTCTGTTTCCTCTCTCTTCTGAACTACTTAAGCTCACACCTATTTATAGCCTACTGCTTGTTGGATTGCTTCCTGTAGTCCTCTTTTCTGTAGCTCAGTATACAAAGCACAATCTATATTCTTTGGAAGCCAGAGCAGGTAAATCATATCTATCTAGTTTCTTCTCTGAATGGTCTTCCACTTAGACTCCTGCATGTATAGCTCATCCTCTTGTATGATAATTGGTAGACAAACTTTAATCTGGGTTACATAGCACACGTGGTCATGAAGACACCATTTGACATGATGGGTTTTCTCACCTTTGGTACCTGTTTGTGGGAACATACCAGCAAATGCTGCAAGAGATCACTGAGACATGAGCTGAGTTTTGGCCACAGAAAATGTATGTATGAGACACAAGCAGCCTGCAAGAGGTGCAATCCCTGGAGAATGTTGTTGGACTGGTTATCCTGGACCTATCTGCACCTTGCCAAAATTTACAGAGACTATGCATGCTATATCCAGGGAACATATTTCTTGATTAAGCAGCTTTTATCATGCAGCCCTGATGACACTCTCCAGGATGTTTTGCCTACTTTTGGTCATATTTTCTCCAGCTGCACCTTCTTCCAGCACCTGCTTTCATCAGCCAAGAAATGTACCCATTGCTACTGCAGAATTCCTAATCGGTTTCAGCATCAAATGGCAAGCAAAGGTAATTTGACTTCCTTATACCAGGGCTTTCCTGTTAACAATTTCTGGAGACAGAAGTCTTACAGATGTGCCTGATAAATTTTTCCTCTTTCCTTCTAACTATCCTATGCACCTACCCGAAAACAGAGAACCTATTAAGAATTCACATATGATTTTCAAAATTTATAGTGACTTTCAGTGCTGTGCTCCTAAATCCTTGAGGCATTCCTATAACCTCTGCTCTGAAGCCTTAGTTCTGACAGAGAACCCTTTTCCTGACACAGTGCAAGAATATTACAGTCTCTTGCACAATATCCTGCAGCAGCCCCTTATTTAATGAATTGTGTTGCAACAACACTGTATGCACCAATAACTGCAAGGCTTGATTACTGCAATTCCTTCTTAGCACACCTTTCATCAGAGCTCGTCAGTCATACGTAGCCAAATCCATGTAGCTATAGGTGGTGCCATCAGAGACATCAAAGACAGAAAAGAAAAAAAAAAGGTAGGAAAAAAAGAGTAAATGGAGTAGTTTTAGGGCACCCCCTTTGCTTACCCCACCTCCTCTAGTGGACTAGAGGATGCTCTAGGAAAGGTCACTGCTTGGCTAGTTGTACCAGCAAATAGAAAGGATAGAAAGTTTCTCTGTGCAGAAACACTGATGCAGCAGCTTCTGTGCCAAATGAAGAGGAGGTGAAGTATGAGGACTACCCTTTTTTGCATTTGGGCAATGGATAAAAACAAAGTATAGGGAAGTGGTGGGTGGAGAGAGAGGAGCATATCAAAAGGAAGGCAAAGGAACTGCAGGAGATGGTCATAGGGATTTTAACAGCCTGGAGAGCTGGGGCTGAGCCTGAAAAGGGCAGATGCTCAGATGAGAGAAAATGGAGCTGAAGGGCAATGAATTGGCTTATGTAAAGCAAGAAGCCATACAAGGAAAAATAAGACCAGGTGCCAAGGGGCTGGGAAGCTAGGATTTGGAGAAAGATGTTCATGGAAATATCTAAGTCCCAGAGGCTCCATGACAGCATCAGGTCAAGGAATAGGAGAGGCTGGCAGATAACCTAAATGACAGTAAGTTTCCTGATATTCCTAGGTACATACAAGTTTTCAGAAAGATTTTGTGAACCATCTCTAATAACACAGCTAATAAAGCTCAGGAGTCATTCCACAGAATGCGGTGTCCCGTCCCCCATTACCAATACTGCAGTGAACAACTGTGTGAAATCCCAGTCCCAGTGAAGTCACTGGGCATTTGGCCACTCACTCCAGAGGGATTGGGATTTCTCTCTCCTTCTTGTAAACAGAGCCAGTACTAATCCCTCTTTTCTTAGGAAACATCTGAAGGTGAACTGCAAAGGGTTAAAAAATACCATGGGGTTTTTATATGCTACAAGGAGGAAGGGAAATTCTACTGCTGCTATTTAAAATTAAACTTGATGCTGAACATTAACTGAACTTGAAAGTCATTAACAAGACCAACAACCTGTGACAATTTGGATTAAGGGGTCTTTGTTAAAGAGCACGATTTTCAGTATCTCTGTAGAACAGACACAGTGGAGTCATTCATCGTGGAGACCAAATCTGAACTGATGCATGTAGGGAAATGGGAGGACTGTCCAACTGCAAACCAGCAATAGGAAGAGGAGAGCAGTTGAGCACTAGCAAAAAGGCAGAGGTAATTCTTTACATTATCTGCAGACGTATAATGAACTATAATACCTGTGAATTATAAAGGTTCCTTAACTATCAGCTGAACAGATACAAGAATAGAATTTCCTTTACTGTTCATATGGAGTTGTCCTAGCACAATGACCTAACATGTGAAGATGTGTTGAAAGCTACTGAAAATCAGTCTTGGTTTCTGTACAGGACTAGTTTCTACCCTCTTGACCTGCCTGAAATGAATAGCTCTAGTTTCCAGTTTCTCACTCTAGTGAGTGAGAAAATCAGGATGTGAATTAAACAGCTAATTTAGAAAAAGTTTATCCTGTCTCTGGATACAAATTGGAATAATTCCATCATTTTGAAAAAAACACAGCTTTCCTTAATATGCCTTACTTGAGGCCAGAGAGAAGTGCATTTTGAAGATCTTGTGACTGCACAGGCCCTACTGATCAGAGCCACCAGTCAACAGATTGTAACCCTCTGATCTTTGGGTCACATTTCTTTGGGGCATACTTTATTTATAAATAGTCAACTCTGGCTCCCATTTCTGCCTTCAGTTTGAGAGCCACTTGCTCCTCCTGCCTCATACGCCTATCCCCAAAGAAAGAAAGAGTGGAAAGATGTACATCCTCTAGCAAGGAAAGGAGAAGACCCTGTGAACAGCCCTTCTCCAAAGGATTCATTTTGCAAGACAGGACAGGTTGATTAACATTGCACTGCCAGCAGCCCGCTTACCTTGGCAATATCGTACATGACGGAGATTTTAAATTCCCAGTCCATGAATGTGCCATCAGGGTAGGAGATTTTATCATTTAAAACATCCTGTGAAGAGAAGAAAAGAGTGATTCTGAACTGCATCAGGGGAAAAGGAGAGGATGAGATATGAGTATCTAAATCACACAGCCTTTCAACCAGCCACTGAAAGAGGTAGCCCTTCATTTTTTATAAGGGAGTACATGCATTAGAGCAGGAGTTGACTCAGAAAACATGGAATATTAAATGTATTTTAGATTTACACAGGTCTAGAAAACTGAGGACTCCAGAAAAGAGGCGTGTGTGTAAATAAAGGTAAATAGCGAATTTGCTTTTAAAGATGAGTCTTTATAAAGCAAAATAGCAGAAATGGACAAGGTGTGCAAGGGGAAGAGAAAGGAATTTCTGTGGTTTGTGCTCACAATCCACTTCCTACCAATTTACTCATGGTCTTGTAAGTTTGAAGTAGACTATTCCTTTATCTTAAAATGCCAGTCATTTACAGTTCTTCCAGCCACTATGACTTCCATTGCTAAAGGCAGACCTCCACGAGTATGCCAGTTAACAAGAAAATAACTAGAAACAGAACTGTTGTTTGGCTGCCTTGCTGTGAGCTTGTTCCAGAGACCACTGCTACTGGTGAGAGTCTATGAACTCAGAAGCAGAGACAATGTGTACCTGCAGAAGAGCTGATGCCACTGTTATGTCATGATTAGCACTGAAATCATATTGGTAGTAATAAACCATAAGTCTTTCCATAACTCTTGCCAGGCATCGGTTTACCATTTCTTTTTATAAACAGAAATGAAGGACTGTTGTCTCTTTCAGCACAGGATTTGCCATATTCCAGCTTCATACTATTTGTCCCTTATTAATATGGAATATATTATTTTCTCTATCATTTCACAGTCTGGGGGCAGTGTGGGGTCCCCAAGGGCATCAGCAGAGAAACCAGCTACAGCTTGCAAAATAAAAAAAAAGTTATATCCTATATGCTCCCAAAAGGGGACACAATACAGATGCTAGCTGTTGTAGTTGCCTGGGCAGAGGTCTGCCTGCACTTTTCCTTGCTTGCACCTCACCTTATCCTTTGGCTGCAGGGAACCATCACACTGATGGCAGCTGCAGCAGCACCTGGAGAAGGCTGGGGAGAAACAATCAAGGGGGAAGGAACTCCAAGTCAGAAACCTGCCACCGCTTGTTCAGGCCATGGCTGCTGCATTAGGGTCAGAGACAGAAATAGGGATTTTTTTTCTTACTTTGAAATTTGATAATTTGAGGGTGGAAGGAGACCTGCAAAATTCTTTACCCGCAGAGAACCTCTTTCGCAGTACTCAATCACTCCAAAGATCATGGCGTCTATCTTCACAGTGCCATAGAACTTGGTCAGGTTGTAGTAATCAATCTGCAGGAGCTAGAGCAGAAACATTGCATCTGTTTTTAAAAGCAATCATTGATAGTACAGAAACACAGGTCAAGGATGCTTGTGTGATAGAGCTTTTTATCTCAGGTACTAAGGCACTGAGTTAAGTACTTGAAGACATTTGTCATTCCTGAGCCTTCTGGATTAGGGACGTAAGAGTGGCTGCTGTTGGATACTGACTGCAAGTTAATTCCAGAGCTTGCTATAGTCTCCATTATTGCCTCGCTACTCAAACCTTCCAGTTGACCAGAATAGCCATTATGAGTGACAGAATGGTGTGAATCAGTCAGTAAATGAGGAAATAATAAAAATGTAATGATACTGCATGATATTATGGACTTTGTCCAGTTATATAGACAACTGTAGTTTACTTTGAGGTATTTTTAGAGCTTATTAAATTCGCAGTATAGCTGTGTTGTGTAAAAAGAAAAACTATTCATTCAAAAAAGATGCAGTACTGCAGCCAGATTAATCTCTCATGTTGGAAGAGTCTGTATGCACAAGTCAGCAGAGAGTTACTTATATTTAAAGAACTGCATTTAGCATTCAATAATAAGATTTAACTACAACATTCCGCTACTAGTGAATAAGCATGATATGAGCAAAAGGAGTGCATTGCCTTTTAGCATCAGCTATAAAAATGTATTTAGCAAGGCTGTATGACAGAGCATGAATTACTTCATTCATCCTTAGCGTCAGTGGTGTACGGTTCAGACTCTGAGCTGTTGATGAGCTCACACACACAATGAGAAAGTTCATCAAGCAATATCCTTTGAGGAACTCATTACCCGTCCATTTCACAAACATGCACAAGCATATGGTTGTTGGAGTTGACAGTGAAAAGCAATGACTTCACTTGTAGGCTCCATCCCACCCTACAGCATCCCCTTGGTACATGCAACAGTTACCTTGTTCAGTTCTATTTTTTGCTTCTCTGAGAAATTACCATCACTGTTTTTGAGATCCTTTAGGATCACCACCTGAAAAAAAAATAACAGTGGGAAAAAAATCATAGCTTCAGTACAATAGCAATTCATCCTTCTTTTCTAAGAAATGTCTATATAAAGAAATACATCTGTCTACTGCTTCGCTGTTGGAGCTTCAGTTAATCAGCTGATAAGTAATGGAGTTGTATTTCCTTCAAAAGATCTGCCAGGTAGCTAAGAATTATTTAAAACTCTTAACAGTACAAATTTTAACTCAACATATCTTAGTCAGGCCGATAGCTCTACTGAATGTACAAGAATTGCCATCTAAATGCCCTGTCCTCCATTAGTCTGTTAATCTCCTCAGTACCAAAATGTATCAGATTGCTGGTCCCCCTGTTTCTGCATCTGCACTTCTGGACTGGACTAGGGCTTCATGGAGTCTAATATGTTGTCTCCCATCAGTAGGCAAAGAACCTGATAGGGAATAAATGGCTTATTCCTTCCATAAGATCAAGCCATTTGCAAGGTCAGGAGAGGTGTAATTATTTCTGGAGAGGAATGACCTCCCCCCAGAAAGAGCCCTCCTAAGTCCAGGAAGGGAGCATGGACACTATAGCCAGGTTACCTTCTTGTCATATTTGCCTTGGCGAAGTCTCTGGGTGGTGTCACGTCTCTTATCTTCATCAATCTAAGAACAAAGAAGAATAATTAACTTGCAGTTATCACCTACTCGCCACTTGGCAGGTCCAGGGAGATAAGTAATGTCAGTGTGTGCCACACAGAGAAGCGTAAGCCTCTTTAGGGAGTGCCACTACATGCCATGGAAAATGTGGTACATCCATGCCGCCCCCATGGCTTCCAGGGCCTCCGCCTGCTGCTTTCATGCTCTTGAGCATTACAGAGGCACAACAAAGCACAGGGAAATCATTTGCAACAGTGGTGGTGTGGAAGAGACTGGAAATCAATACCCAGCCTATTCACCCATCACAAAATGAGCTTTACTGTTGGGAAACAGATATATTCTATTAGGGAGCAACACATGGGAAATAATCTCTTTTGAATTCAATACAGCAAGTAAGTGTTAAAAAAAATAAAAAAGAGAAATCATTTTAACAGATCCTAGTTCTACCAGAACCCTAGCCTGCATTGTAGTCAGAGCATGCCAACACTCCAGCATTGATCATCTTTAGAAGACAGAATCCAAGAGCCAGCTTCAGCCATTGCGCTTCTCTTACCTTCAAACTAACATGACTTGTCTCCCTGGTCTCCAGAGGCAAGATTTCCTCCGGCGGTATATGGGACCATTTCTTCCTCCGACGCTCATTATCTCTCCTGTACTTCCTGCAAAACGAGTAAACTCATTCAGAATATCCTCCCAGTGAACTGAAACATGCAACAGGAGATTAGGACAGGGAAACTTCCAGTGTTGGGATAGCAAAATGTCCTCGTTTGAGGTAAAACAGAACCAATTTTCTGGTCAGTAATTTTACTTTTCAGCTAAGTCTCTTCTAACTAACTGGACTCTGAAATTAACAGCATATTATAGAGACACTGTTTGTTCTCAGGGTGATAAGACCTGGTTATGCCAAGGAACGGTATGCAGAGAGGCTCTTGCTTATACTGATTGCTGTAACAATTGAGGTCAGTCAACTTTGTTATGTGCCCTGTTGGAGGGTTGGAAGCAGAAGAATGTAGAGAGGTCACACCTGCAGGAAGGAGCAGGTGGCCCAAAACTGACCAACAAGGTATTCCATTCCATCTGCATCATGCTCAGTATAAAAGTTGAGAGATAAAGAGTCAGCCCTCTTGTCTTCAATGGCCAGCATCCAAGGATGACTCTATCTGTTCGTCTGCCTTGATCCCAATCCTTTTATTCCTGAATCCAGATCCAGAATCCAGCTCCTGTCTGGGTCCAGTCTGGAACTTTCCCTGTGCCTGCTGGTGATGTGATCATCATCCAGGGAGCTTGATACAGTTTTGTATGTAGTGTATATATTTCCATTATTTTCTTTTTTAATTATTATTTTGTTAATTTATTATTATTGTCATTAAAGTAGTTCAGTTTTTTCCAAACTCATGAATCTCTTTATCTCTCTCTCTTTCCTCTCCTTGGAGAGAGAGGTGGAGGAGAGCATCCATCATTTGTCTCTGTGGCCAGTCTGGCCCAAACCACAACACACGAGGATGAAGTGTTGGGTGGGCAAGGCTTGAGCACAAGACTCATGGATCTCCTACAGTTTTCCAGTTTGAGGCTGCTCTAATTCCTCTAGCTTTGGGAAAGCCTAAATGCTCATTTGATTCCCTAGATGTGGCAGAACAACAGAACAGATTTAGCAGAACAACTGCTAGGCAATTGCCAGAGTCTCAAGAGAGGTCAGAACAATTTAAAGCACAAAAGGCTGTCTGGATTTTATGTAGTCTTCTCCTCCATGTTATTGAATGTACTCTGAAAGGAGGTCCCACAAACAAATGCCAGCCAAAGAAAGTCCTGGCATCAATGCTGGATAGTGGTGGTGTGAATACAATGCCAAGACAGGAAGTAACAACAATGTTGAGATGAGATGCCTGTTTTGTGCATGTCCTTTGTATTCTGCACATTTTGTAAAACTGAGGGAAGAGCCCTTGGAATGGGGAGAAAGAAACTACTGTCTCCCTTGCAGAACTTCAGAGCTGACACAGTCTTCTCTTAGAGAAAAGCTGGAGGAAGAGTAGCACTCATCAAAATACCCACTTAACCTGTGCAAGTCCTTCCTCTATTAACAAAAACACAGGACTGACTGGAGAGACTGCAGGGGAATTCCAACAGCCTTATGGCTGCTGGCAAGTGCTCCAAATGGGAGAAGGCACAGTATTGACTAATAACACAAATATCCCCTTTTCCAACATATTTTCACTCATGCATGTATAAGAAAAGGGAGAGCAATAATTGTGGTAAGAACTATTTTTCTCAGTTCAGTATCTTAAGCTGTGTTGTATCACCAGGATGCACTGCAATTCTAACTGGCATCAGCTGGTGATTAAGTACATATCAAACTGAACGAAAATGTACTAGGTCTAATATTTAGTTATGTGTTTTTTCAGGTCTTTGCTTTTTTACTTAACGGTTAGAACTACACAGGGAGGTGTGAGGTAGTTTAAGTGTCCTAGAAGCTTGGGAGATCCCATTTGCTTGTTAGGAGACAATCTTTGGTAGCAATTATATTTGAGAAGTTTACTATTATTTCAACACTAAAAGGGCAAGCTTTATTCTAAAAATATCCTCAGGAGTCTCTTCTGTATTTGGTGCTTGGGAACATTACAGTGATATGTGTACAATAACAGTCTAATAATCTTAACAGAATCTTTAGATTTTATGCATCTGCACACAACCTTTTACAAGTCCAAACTATCTGCAGACAAATTTTTATCAATTTTCATAGCCATTATAAACTTTACCTGTCTGTTTGTATGTTAGTTCTTAGATGTGGCAATGATTAGCTCTTCCAATTGTTGAGTACAACTGGATGTGCAAGAGTTGTATGCCTTCATCTTTGATTTTTCCCTTGTGAAAAGCTTTAGTTAGCAAAGCAGATTGGTCCACTCAAAATAAGAGAGCCTGGCTAGTATCTTTCTTAAGACCTGATTCTCACTTTTTCTAAAGTTCTCTGATATATAATATAGCAAAGAGGGATGCCGAGCTACTGAAGACAGAGGCACAGGTAACACAACATTTTTAAATATGAAAGAAAACCATACACTTTGGAAATGGAGTGGCATTTCTTCCAGCAAAAGGAGATGTCATTAATTTCTACTTCTGTTTTACCCATCATGATAAAGCTGAACTTGTGTTATACTTATGAAATTCTACTTGGTAGAAAAGTTGGTGTATAAGAAGTTGAACTGAATTGGAGGAAACTGAAAGACAAGATGGATCCATGCAATCAAAACACCAAAACCTCATGGTGTTTTGATTCCTGCAGTGACTCAAAACAAATACTTCCTTCTAGATTGAACTTTTATGCCACCAATAGGTTAGAGAAACCTATGTGAACCCCAAGTAAGCTAAAGATGGGCAGTAAATGGAAAAAGTCTGAAGATTGGTCTGAGACATATGTTTCTGTGTATGTATAGGAAATTAGAGCTTTTTAGCAGATGTAAAAACTCTTCACCTTGCTGAAGAGTTTTTCACCTTCTTTCACCAATCTTTTCCCTTGATTATTAATCTGACATAATAACACTATGGATGCAAACACTATTTGGCACATACTAAAGGGTTCACACTGAGGGCAACCACCCAGGTATGTAAGGTAAGCTAATGAATGGCTCTTCAAGGAGAGATCAAAGGCATTGCCCTGGGAGGAAAACTCTTCAAGCACAGAAGGCCAAAGGGGTCGGTACCTTAGAATCAGCAAAGAGATGATCAGAACCAAAATCACAATTCCTGTGAGTGTGAAGACAGCAATGGTCAAGATATGCGGACCTGCAGAAAAGAAAAATTGAAAAATAAATAACTTGACAGAGGACACTGAGAAACAATATTATATTTTAGACATTACCCTCGCCTGCATGTGTCCAAGTCACAGTAGCTGAGCAGGGATATTCTTTGGTCACATCCAAATTGAAAGGCTTTGGTAAAGCCCAGCACTGCCTAGAGACAGCAAGTGCCTGCCTTTTTCACTACAGGATGAAGCATAACCCAAAGCAGTGCAGTCTTACATCCCCACCTGAGGCTTGGGCACTCTATAAGGACATCCAGGTGTGAGATTAATTTAACTCACTACATCTCAAATCAGCTCAGCAGGAGGGTTTTCAGGTGTTCTCTTTAAAAACAAATTAGGATAGTCCAGGAATAAAGCTGGCTTTTCTTACTAACCACATTTTAGAAAATGAAGCAGACAAATTTCTCTTTTCAATAACTTCATAAAAGTGGATGGTGGAGCCAAACCTTGGGTACAAATCTCTGTGGGAGAGGGCTGTATATGGGGTAAGCAGTTGACCATTTGTAATCAGAGTCATTGGCAGGTAGGAAACATTGTTTTTCCCCAGTATACCCAGGGCTTAATGCAAAATGGGCTCTTCGTTGACACCTTTGGAATAGGCTCTCTCTGAACTGGGGAACAAAGGTTTGGTCCTTACAAATGGTACAGAGTGGACTCTTCAGTATGAAATTTGTGTGCTATAGAGGGAAATTAACCTGATGCAGCTCAAAACTGGCAGATTAGTGTTGTTGGAAGCTGCCAGGTGCCAAACAATTTGAAAATCAGGCTGTTCAGGCATCTGAGGACTTAGACCCAAAATCACAGAGCGCACAAAGGTCCTAGTCCTGAGCAGGCAGGCAAAACTGTTGAGGCTGGGAACTGATTATTTAAGGTTGTCATTTTGATTGTCTTAATGTGGAAAAGCAAACTGAAGCCTATTATGGGTCAGTTCTTGGAGCTCAGGGATACTGGGAAGGAAAGTTACGGCCACCAACTGCCTTTGAAGAGCAGCAGGCCATCAGTACAGAGCTTTGTCTGGTGGCCACATGTCTAGAGTGTACCTACTCTACTGAGCAAGTGTCTCAGGAAAAGAAAGCAGAGAAGAATCAAGCTTCACAGATTGCAATATCAGTTCTGGATAGTAAAAGAGCTGAGGTACTCAGCCTCCTGAAGCTAATGCGGTTCTGAGCATGCCCAAAACCGGAAATAAAGGCACACAGGAAAACAATAAAGTGTAAAAATTAATACACAAATAAAAAGCAACAAGACACACACTAGCTGCCTCCAGAATCAAACACCAGCTGGGCAGGGATTTTGAACACACCAATGTAAGTGTCTGCATCTGACATAGAATTCAGTTTCAGAGCTCTGGATTTTGGACCCAACTTTCTGGGGTTTATTTTTTGTTCTGTGTCTCACATCTCCTCACCATCTTTCTGTGTGTTCATCTCAGAATTAGTCTCAGGGCCTCCTAGTAACTTAGTATTCATCTGATGCTCTCCATTGAAAACTGTCAGTACTATGTTTCCCTCCACCAAGGAAGGACATTAAATTACCACTATAAAACGACATATGCATGAGAATGTGCAAAGCCATTTCCTACGAATTCTGTAAAACTGTAGTTTGGCGAATAGTGGCTTGCAGCCTAACCATCAGCAGGTTTGAGTTTCCCAGGGAAGCGCTGTGGGACCACAACCTCCCGTTCCTGAGGCTCTGCTGCCACCTCCTGGCCCTTGGCGTTACAACACACAAAGGGAGAGCGCATCACTAATTAATTGTTTTCATGTCCTCTGGAACAAGAACCGTCTGTTTATTGAAGGCTGACCTTATCCATATTTAGAGTGAGGGTTCAAACTTTCTGAATAATGCCAAAATGTGGATGAGACCCCTTTTTTTAAGGAACGCTAGGAGGAAAGAGGGTAGGAGAACTGAGTTAGCTGATCTCGGTTATAGCTTAGGAAGGAGCAGGGCTCTGGTTGCCGTGTTTGTTCACCTCCCCGGAGGAAAAAACATATTTCTGTTTGGAATGTTTTGACTGGCTTTGGCCATACTTAAACTTACTTAAACTTTGGCTGTAATAAGTTGCCCTTTGGGGGAATATTTTTTTTTTTTACGGGCACACTGAAAGGAGGTTTATTTTTTTTAAATGTGAAAACAAAATAATCAAGTGCCTGTGGGAGGTGGTTTTGCTTTGATTTAGTATAGCTTGGCCACAAAGTCAGGTCTTCATTAAGCACTGAATGTTAAGCTGCTTGTTTGTAGATACCGGCTTTCTGCAATTCCTGAACATTTTTCTTTTGCCCTTGTACAACAGCTTCAAACAAGGATGTACTCAGGGGAATCTTTTAAAGATGCAGAGATCCTCTGACAACACAGTGTCTTGTGGGGACCAAGGGATGAATGACAGTAGCACTGGCGTAACACCAAGAAGGCTGAGGCCAAGCAGCAAACTCTAATTTGAAGCCATCTGTTTACTGAGGAATAAAAGTGTTTAAACCCATGCAACACCTTACTTTGCATTTTAGCTATCAGAAAGTGTTTGTTCCTGCAGTTATTGGTTTGCATTGTAATATTCCCTAGAGGAGGTAAACAGTGCAGCAAACTAAGGGAGGCCTTTAGCAGAGACCTTTAAGAGCAGCACCTTTGGACACTTGCTGATGGGAATGACTCTGGCAAAAACTAACCTGCTGTTCACTAACCCTTGCAACCACTGCCACTGCAATAATTTTTATCCTGCATGTAATACCCTGAAGAATAAATCATTCCATTGCCAATCACCACATGGCAGCAGTCTAAATGGGGAAACAATCCCAATCTGCTCAGGCTGACAATGCTGTACTCTGCTACGCCGAATTACAAGGGGACTCAACTGTTCCATCCAGGACTCACCAAAAACTCAAAAGAAAAGGAGGTGTGGATTTCTGATTTAAAGTTTGAGTGGAGATAGATGAGCTGGCTCCTCACAGAAAGATAATGGGACACTAGGCTATTACTCTAAGAGACCCCTCCAGAGAAGTACCCTGAATCTACTCAGTGCTATGTCCTCTCCCCAGCTCCCTGCAACAAGGATAAAGGGGCAAGCAGAAGCCTCCACGCTGCATCAGCAATACAGAAATGCAAAGTCAGATAACTTATCATAACCTTAACTCTGCTGCCTTTCCTGAACAGTCTTTCAAACAATTCACACCACCACCATCATCTAGTGAAGGTTTTATGTTCCGGGGGTGACCTCTTCCAAAACAAGCCATGGTATTCCCCACAGTCATTGGGACAGTATGGAAGCTATGAAAGACTTAGTTACACTGAAACAGAAATGCAGGTTTAGAATTGGACTGGGTACAAAGAATATGGGGACCTGGGCAGGGGAAGGAAAGACGCTGTTCTTTCCCCAGCTCCTCGCATCCCTGGCTGGGGACAGTGTGAAGGTAGCATGCTGGATTGCACAGCAGGTGGATTTTACGACTGTGTGACTTGTCTTCAAGAAAGAGGTAGATTTAATGGGTGTCTCACCAGTGCTTGGCGTATCACTGGGCAGCTTGTGGTTCTTCCAGACAAAATCCGGACTGGAAGTCATCACACGTGTCTCGTTCTTGTGAGTGTTGAAATGCAGAAGAGTTCTGAACTAGGGGTGTAGAAGGGAAGAAATGCAGTCAGCAGCTGCGCTCTCCCTCTTTTGTCCTTTGCTTCAAACTACCCTTAATAAGTGTATTGCCCAAACTCAAAGTAGTTCTTGGTCTTTCTGCTACAGTGGTGCATTCCTCAGCTCAGCCATATGTTTGGCTGTCATATTCTTCCTCTTTCCTCCCTTCTCTCTGAAAAGAAATGTATCAGTTCCACAGAATACCAGCTGCACTTCACTTACTGAATCACCAGATGACATCAATCCTGTCAGTCGCCAGCATGCCTCTCATGACCCTCTCCAGGCATGCACAACATGCCTTGGCACACCACCACTTCTGCTGCAGTTATTTTCATCATTCTTATGCAATAGTACAGGGTATTTTGTTTCTCCTTGCATATATAAGGTCAAACAGTTGCTCCCTGGACATACGTACATGATTTGCAGCGTATGATGTGTACAGCAGGGACAAAATGGAATCAACGTCTCCAAATTCATCTAGAGTCACAGGACCCAGTACCCCTGTGGACACAAGGAATTAGTCAGAGGGCTTGCATTCTCAGAAACACAAATACATGGTAGAAAGGATGGGATAAATAAAAGGATTTGTGATGCTCAGGATATTTTTCTTCTTCATGTACACGCTAGAGAACATGTCAGGTTGGTGCAGTGCTACTTCTCCCTTAATAGCATGCTACATTGTCTCTACAAAATCCAATAAAAGGTGTTGAACTGACTGCACTGAAGAGGAAAGTCTCCCTCTAGCTATAGAAAAATATATTTGTCAGGTTTCTTCAGCATACCAAGAATGTCAGAGTAACCTCCCTTGAAGGGACTGTTTTAGAAGTAAGAAGGAAAATTGCCTGTTTCCACCTGCAGTTTGAATCTATCAGCAAGAAAGGAAATATAGAGATACTTTCATTCCTCTTACTCTTTTGAGAGCCACCTGCTTGGCTCTAATAATATTATTTTAACCAGGTTCTTTTTTTCTTCAACCTCCTGCCTCTGTATGTCAGCAAATGTGCAGATTGGGAATTGCCCATGTAGCACAATCCAAGAATTTTAAGGTGGAATTTCCTAAGTCCCTCAGCGTGGCTTGACTTTGCTCTCGTGAAGTCAGTCATTTCAACAAGAGCACTAGCTTAGCCAATACACACCGCTCCTAAAAGTCTCGCCTTCACTTTTTCCTTTCTTTTTCCAGGAGAGTCTTTTTGATCAGCTTCAGATTGCTCGTTTGCTGCTGTTGCTGGTGACTGACTTTATTTTTCCTGAAGTTCAGCATCATCATTATTTTAGTTAGGGAATTACCTTCTCCCTTTTCACCTCAAAAACTGATGCTAAGTTTTTCATGGCATATATTCTTCGTATCAAAATAATTATTGTATGAAATCCCTACTCTGCCAGGCTCCAGCACAAGAAAGAATGAAGGTAGTTCAACACCTTTCACTTTTAGGATGACTTTTTTTTAAACTAAACCTATAACTAATGTGAAGCATTACAGTGCAAGATTTATTTTGGATAAGTAAGGAAGTTTGTGCAACTCACCTTTCAAATTTGGAGTAAAACTGAAGAGATGAGTCTACTCATATTCTATCTCCAGGAAAAATTACTAAACTATACTTTGCTAGGTTTGGGATTCCATGGTTAAAGCAAAAATAAGCCCAAAACCTGTTAGGCCGTATTAGGAAAATCCAGGAAACTTCTACACGTGTGTTTGCTGAAAGCAGGTGGGACATAAAGACAGAGCTTTGAGTTGTCGTTTTCATTGGTACGGATCTCTGATGTGAAGTGACAGTTGGGACTTTGCCCCTAGAGAGGTAATGTTGTCACTTCATCGTGTCAGTCTTTCCTCTGTCTTTTCCTAATGATTAAATTCTGCGATTTTAAGCCCGTGGCTCACAAAAGCCCACTGATGCTAGACAACCTGTGAGATGAACCAGAAAGTTGGCTAGGAAGTGCCAACCCATTGCCAGCTGGCTTACGCTCACGCTGCAGGCACCCAGGTCTAAAATGGCTTTGTAAACTGGAAAAAGGTTGAAACTACATCATTAAAGCTTAGCTAAGTGGATGGCAGAGTCATTTTGAATATCAGTCATATTTCATATGTACTGGCCTGAAGTCAAGGCTAGACATGGGGAAAGTTTGGAATGCCACTGTCACAAATTAACCACCTGAATGCCAGGTTGCTTCTGAAGGAAGAATGGACTCTGAAACCCACCTATATGCTTCACAGTTCCAGCTCCTTTCTCATTCTCCAAATAGTCTCTCTATAGGGAGTTCAGCTCTTTATCAAAAGAATTACACCAGCTTCAGGTCTTTGTCCCTGCCCTCCACCTCTGCTGACTTTGAAGCCCTGTCTCTCCTCCTTAGGCAGCAATTTTCATTAAATACGCTTTGTACTTCAAAGCAGCAAGAAAAACACAACAGCCCAGAAAGTCCTCAAGACAGTCCTCTGTCTTGACAGTCCTCAGTCTGTTCCTAATTGCAATGTTTCAAATGATCATAATTTTGACTTTCTCCCTCTTCTGTGTTTCATGCACTGAGGTGATTCTGCATGACTGCTACATAGTGCTTCTCCTAATAGCGAAGATAACATCCTTGGGGAATATGATAGAAAAAGGAAAAAGAGTGGGAATAAAATTCATTGAAGGGCTTGGACTTGTTTAGTGTAGAAGTGACTTGTCCTAACAGTGCTTAAAACCAAATTTCTTTCCCCTCATCAATTCAGTGAACCCTGCACAGGACTGTACTTTTTTTACCTTCAAAAGTGGTATTTCGGAATTCATTGAGGAAGCCCTGAGGTAACACTGGCTTCTGGGAGAAGATAAATTTCTTCAGACTATGTCCAAATAGCAAGACTGCATTAAAATAGCCAACAAAAAAGTCATCTTCCATCTAGAAGAGGAGAAAAAGAAAAATGAGAATTTGAGAGTTCATGGTTCTGCCTTAAAACTACAATATATTTGGTGGTCTCTGTTTGGCAAAAATTCCAACATGGAAGACCAGAATCTGCTGAACACAGAGTGAGTAGATGAGCAATGCCACATCGGCATTTTCACTTCAGAAAATAAAGATAAATAAAATATATTTTTGGTGAATGAAGACAGGGAGGCATTGAAAACTTGCAAGAGGCCAAAGTAAAGCTCTGCCATGCTGATCCTGGTGCAAAAGGATTCAAGAAATCCTACATTGTAGGTTCTGGGCAGGTCTGCTCAGTAGGATCCAAAGCCCCTGCCTTTGGATTAGACTTTCTGTGCAGATTATTCAGTATGGTGCCAGCAAGTCTGGGCTTCCAGATGGCCACAGCTCAGGGGCAAGGAGCTGTGCCAGAATTTCCAGCAGCCTGCCATAGAGCTGGCACCCAAGAAGCCTTGAGCCCAGGCTGGGCTATGTAAATCCAGCCAGAAGCTTCAGGCTGCCTTCTGGAGAGCTGAAGCTCAGAGGCATTTTGAAGTTTAACTGGAAAGCCCCTGGACAGAAACAGCAGTAGTTGCCACCGCTTATATATATCTGAACACGAAAATCAGTCAACAATTATTAGTTCTGAAACTTCCATGCTCACATCTCAATTACACCTATAGATCTTCCTTCAGTGATGCCTTCCAGCTACATTCAGAAGCGGAGTCAGAAGGCTATGTACCTATAAGTCTCCCTCACACCCCATGAACATGACACTTGCAGACCAAACTAAAAGCTTAAGCTGAACTTCACAAAGCAAGAACATGAGAGCCTGCATGTTTGCCTTACGATTTTATATTTTTGCATCATTACAGCAGGTTAAAGTGTCATCCTGTAATAACGTAGGAAAATATCAGCATAGAAGCATGATGGTGGATGATTGCAACTGTGGTTTTAATTTTAATTTCCTAGTGCATGAATATACTGAATGCAATAACCAGATACAAAATAATGTGGTTACCAGGATGGCATCCTCAGTCGTGAGAGTGTTCAAGCTGTAATTGCTTGAAGGTGGTGGCAGAGTCAGGACAAGTACATTCTGCATGTGACGGGCTGAGTTGTTGCTCCTGAAGTACGTGTTACTGCAAAGCAAAGCACAAGAAGCCCATGAACAGTCAGCAGCAGGGGCAGTGGTAACCCTGACAAATCACTCTCCTTTCCTCAGCGACACTGTTGTTTAACAGGTTAAAACAGTAGTTCTAAGAAAAATTCATCATGGACAAAATTCCTTATGCTGTTCATCCCCTGATGTCAGCTTCTATGCTTAACTACATTAAAAGGTAATATCAAAGAGATCTGGCAATCTGAAACTCAAAGGTTTCTTTCCTCTTCTTTCAAGTAGGAGTTTATGCCTGTTAAAACTGAGTCTCTTCTTGGAATCCACAGTGCTGCAATCTGTAGTTTCTTCATGTTACCGTGCATGTTTCTGACCTCTTCTGCACTCTTTTGCATATTCCTCTAATTTTGGTATTTCCTGCTAGAATTGATCACAGCAGGATTTGTCCCAAAAGCATTTAACAGGAGGGCATGTAACAATCGGAGAGTTGCAGAGTGCAGCTTATTGTTTTATTTGTTTAATTCAGTGAGCTAGGAAAACTATGCTAAAACAAGCAGAAAAAGTGGTAGCTTTCCGGTATCTTTGGTTTAATGACCCTGACAGGCCATCTGGAAGTGCTTCACAGACTGGCAACCACAGGATTCACATGTTACAGAGGAATTTAGCAATAGATATTAGTGTCAAGTGGCAGCATCTACCATTGCTATAGCTAGATTGATTAAAAACAATATTGTATGAGCCTTCTCTTATTATTCATGTTTAATCATCCTTTTATTTTTTCAGTCAGTACTGTATTAAGAATTTTTGGAGACCACAGCCTTCACTCCACGGCCATCAGATGGGATCCTGACACCAGAGCCCTGTCCCTGCCTTTCCCTGAACCTTCTGACTTTTACATTGCAATTTTCACCCTGAAGAATTTCAAAGTGCTTTTCATTCAGGCTTGGACTGAACTAGCCAGGTGAAAAGGAAACTTCATTAGATTTCACCAGAATGGATAATCCTACAGTATCCTACCTCCCCTGAGGGAGGCTTAAACACCCTGTTTGTGTCCTCGCTGCCAGAGGGTTCAGAGCTGAAGAAAATTTAAATCCGTCACTCTGTCCAAGGGACTTGACTCCTGAAGAAGCATGGGACCTTGCCTACTGTCTTCTCCTACAGCTTGAGTTCTGATCTAACATGCGTCTGTATTTCATTTCTGTTTTAATAAGAACATAATTTGAGATACTCTGCAAAATCAGGTGTATGTAGCAAATTTAAGGAGAGCAGCATATAAAATGGGCTGAGGCAGCTGGGTCTGTCAGAATGATATCACAGCAGAGAAGCCCCTGATCACCCTCACCTTATTGTGAGGCAACAATTACACATACAACACCCATAAGTAAAGACACTCACAGGCGTAGTCACTATTGTGCATTTGCAAAGAGACAGGAATTGTGGCCATCTGCCTCAATTGCAGGAAATGCAACTGGGGATTCATTCCTAGTGCTTGGATAAAGTGTTGAAAAGTCTAAAGCTTTTAGAGGCGCTTCTGAAAAAGATAACATGGTGAACTTGAAAGTGTACAGGACAGAGAAGATCCTGTTAGAACTTGGACCACAGGCTCCAGTTAGGACACAAAGGTTAAATGACTGAAGTCGTTAATCCAAAGTGCCTTAGCCTATCCCTGCCCTGTCAAGGTCAGCTGTACACACGAGGGCTTGGAAGTCCCACAGGCCCTGGAAGTTCATGGATTCTTATGCTACATCAACAGTGAAATAAGTGAGATCAAGACACAGGCACATAGGTTTGCCTTATAGTCATCCATATCATTAAGCTGCCAGCACAGTCCCAGGCATGGTTTTGGTCTAGGCCAACTTGCTTTCTCCCAGAGTGTGACTTGCTATGGTGACCAGAGCCATACCCAAAAAGCAGTTGGGACGTCTACACTTAGCCATATGGATGTGAGCTGTGCTATATCACTTAGGCTTAGGGCAAGAGATCATCTCTCAGTCCTTGTATACGGACAAAGCTTTTGAGGCTGCCATTGATAAGGCCACTTTATATCAGTCCTCATCTGTAAAGATTTTGAAATTAGTAACAAAGTTGAACAACAGAAAACTTAGCTTGTATACTAAGAAATGTCTCTGAAAAGTTAGACTTATGCTGTTAAAAAGATGTTGAAGAGACAGTTATAAAGTGGAAGAGACAGTTGTACCACTCTTAAATCATTTAAAAATTGAATAAACAAACCCTAAATAAATAAATAAGCCACATTTACATAATTCTCTGGTTAGACAGAGTATACAAAAAAATGTACAATATCTCATATGAACAGCTCATGACCACTCTGACTTTGAACTCTGCAGTTCTCTCATGGCTCCCTGCACTGTGTAGTCCACATTTGAACTCTGCAGTTCTCTCATGGCTCCCTGCACAGGGATGATATCAACCCTACCTGCTCTGTCACTGCCTTAGAAAATATTACGTGAACTAAAAGGAATATTATAGATGATGTTCCACAAATTAAACATTAATCAGCTTCGGTAAATGGCAAAACATGAGGAAAGACAGCAATGGAAAACATTTTGTGAGAGAGTGTTACTCCAATAAAACAGTTCCACTAAGACTATTTCCATTATCTCTACCCTTCAACAAACTGCAGAGAAAAGAGGAAAAAGCAAAGCTAATACTTTACTTGAAGAGATCTATCAAGATGATAATAATGTCCTTATCCACCTCCTCCGTCCCAAGGTCTTTGCTGAGGTCTTCTGGAGAGCCGCACGTGATGATCACTACAGATTGGGCAAAAATGGAGACAGATTGGTGAAAGGCACAGACAAGAAGAAGATATTTGCCTGCTCCCCTGTGCTTGAGTAGCCAGCAGTAGAGCAAGGCACATTACCTGCGCTCTGCTGGGACCCAGGCCCAGAGCTACAGCCCCTCTGCAGTAAGAGCAGGATATTGGAGGGAAAGTGGTAAAAGGTGCCTACACCATTTTCTGGCTGATTGCACCAAAGCACTGCCATTATCTCACTCAAATAAGCATTAGCAGTTCTGATGCCACGTGGGCTACTGCATATGAACATTTCTAAGTTAAATAGCATTCAAGTAATAGTTTCATTGGCTTACTTATGACTCTTGCACTCACTTGGCCTGTTGATGCCAGGTGCTTATTCTTAGGAGAAGATGAGGTATTTACTCATCCATTTATACTCATCTCGCACTCACTTGGCCTGCTGATGCCAGGTGCTTATTCTTAGGAGAAGATGAGGTATTTACTCATCCATTTATACAGTTCAGATGGATCACTACTAGAAGAAGCACCCTTTGATGGCACAAATGAGGTCCATATATGTACCAGGGCTGCAAATACAGGAATGGTATACCGTACGCTAAGCATTCTTGTAGTATCTAAGGCACTTCTTAGGAGGAGTTGTGATTTCTGGGTTTCAGAATCTTTCACAAAATGGAGCTTATGCCTAGATGGGATAATTCACCCCAAAAGCTCTCTGGAACCAGTCTGCAGCCTGTATTTTGCAGGGATGGAAAGAGGAATTTTGTGCTGCTTTATGTTTGCATCCATGCGAAGTGCTATGTCTGCATTTCTCCACCAATTCTGTGGAAGGACTATCCCTAAAATGTAGCTAAGGGGCAGGTCTGATTTCCTGAGAAAACCAACTTACCTGCAGGGGAGAGTGCACCCTCAGCCCTTCCTTACCATTGCTTTTCCTGTTTGGATCTTTCACAGTTTTTTTAAGCTGCTCTGAAGTCCTTAAAACGTCTTTGAACTTCAGTGATTCGGAAAACTGTGTGATTCCAGCCTCTAGAGCGTTGATGTACCTGACGCAATGGGGCACAGATATTGTCAGAAAATTGCTAACTTCTCACATTCTCCTAAATAAGCCAAAATGTGAGCTAGGCTGTTTATAGCACACAAGAGTGTTTGTAAGGTGGTATGGAACGTTTTTTTCTGCAGCAATAAAAGACAGAAAATCAATACAGGGCATGAAAGACAGAAGTGTTTGGAAAGTCACCCAGAGGTATTTGAGCCTGGTTGTGGTTGGGTTTGGAGAATACAATGATGTAATAAGACATTAAAAATTAAGAAAAGAAATCAGAAATCTGGGGAAACTACAGTGAGATTAACTGGGAAGGAGAGCCAGGCAGCTCTGCTGTTTTAAGACATCAGTGATAATCTCAGAAGACGCATGTGAAGGTTCAAAGGAGTAAATGGGAGCTGCAAAAAGAGCTGACAAGAACTGTACCCTGACTGTGACAGAAGCAAAGGAAAGAAAATAATAACAAAAAAACTCCTATACTGAATCAGTTAAATCTTGAAGAGGAAAAACGAGTACAGCAAAAAAACCCAAACAAGTGAGTAAAAGCTAGCCAAAAGATTAAGCAAAACCAGCCTGCCCACAGGAGATGCCAAGGCTCGAAAATACTTAGAAGGAGAGTGAGCGAAACATTCAGATATGCAGTACAGCTAAAAGGTGTAATTCATCTTTTCCTTCTCTCATTACTTGGTAGCCATAAGGCACCTCCCAAAATGCATGACTTGAAGGACAGCTTGTAAGAACCGTGTCCGAGGATGAAGATGGAGTTTATCAACAGCCGGGTCAGAGGTGCATCTGGATCTTACCAGAAGCATGGCTCCGAGATGTCATTCCTCTTGTAAATGTAGGCAGATTCCCAGGTTGTGGTTTTGAATGGCAGCTGAGTTTCTTTCCAAAAATAATAGAAGAATTCATTCAATTTCCTGGCTGGGGTCAGAAGGCGGGTTAGGTTTACTTTGTAGTCACAGGACAGTCCAAAACTCCCTACAGAGATCAGAGGCATGCTCAGTACTGTTTCAACTCTGAAGGAAGAGACAAGAGGACAAGTCTGAACGGATTGCTGTCGCACCAAGGCATCTACTACATGATTTCCATCCTCAGCTCACTCTCCTCTGGTGCCCTGCATTAGTTTAACAGCAATTTGAACCTGAAACAGAAGGCTTCTCATGAACACAAGCAGGTTTCAAGTCAGTTTTGGCACTGAAAAGCCCTGTTGAACTGGTCCAGGAAGCTTCTCTCACTGCCTCCAACTCCCCTTGCCCTTTTTGGATATCATGCACCATTTCAGCCCAATGGCTGTGACAGGACTCCAAAGGCTCAAGGACTCATCTGATCCTGCTCCCTGGCTGTCGTTAGCATGGGATGGATTTGATCTCTTTATTGGGGCAGTCCTGGAGGGTGACAGCTTTTTGCCATCAAAAAAGCTTCACTCCTACAACAGCAGCCAGGGAAAAAAGCTAAGGCAACCCTCTGCTGGCAGGGAATGTGTAAAGTGCCATAAAGCAAGGCATTTGTTCTGATTAGCAAAGCTATTGCCCCATGGGCAAAAGCAGCCTGACTGTTCGTTAGTGTTCTTCATTGCTTTGCATAAACTTCCGCTATTCATAATTTTTACTGATTTAACTGTATCAGCGTCCGAGGAAAAGACTTTGACATCATTCTGGGCAGCTCCATATACAGCAGGTAGAAATGCAAACGAAGTTAGGAGGCACAAGGAATAAAATGGGGAATATAGCGTAATATTTTACCATGGTCCTATACATATGGAAGACTTATTCTTTTGATTCTTCTGTAAATCAATCACGTGCATTCACCAGTAACATTGTATTCACTTCTGGTCACACTACTTAAAGTATAGAGCTAAAAGCAGATAAAGCTTGAGATAAAAGTGTCTGAATCTTCCCAGTATCTCTCAGTGAAACCAAAAGGCTACCGAAGTTTACATGGGTAACAATATGGTTTTGTATGTTATGACTGATGGAGTTTTTTAATTGATTTATGCTAGAAGTCTGCAGATTCAGCTTACATTTCTTCTGATATCTGAGAATGAAGATACTAATAAATAATAGAATTATAAAGCTTCTTATTTAATATGGTTGTAGAGAGACTCATTCTTCAGGAATGCTTCTCGAGGCAGAAGAGTTAGGATGAAACTGGCTGCTCACTATCTAAACACTCTTTACTGAAAATGGTTGGGGTTTTTGGATCTTCTTTTGACACACATAACTCAGGCGCCTCTCAATGACTGAACACCCACCCAGAAGGACCCCTGTTGCTGCAGTGCTGCGATGTCTTCATGCCACGAGCTAACATCTCTTTCCTGCTGCAGTTATTGAAGAGCTAAGTTTTTTGAGCCCTCAATCAATCAATTAACTTACTGTCAGCAATTAGAAAAGTTTTCCTGTTAGCAATGGGGTTTCATCAGTGGGCTTTAGAGGGGGATTTTCTTCTCCTTACTAAATAGTGGCTCTGCATAAGAGTCTTACTGGCTTGACTGTAGACCTTGAGGTGTCTGATATATCCTAAACCCCAATGTCTCTGCTGGCTTGTTTTACACAAAACAACTTTGCTTATCAGTTGATATCTTTAACATCACAGCATTAGGAGGAAGAGGTGGTACTTACGAGACCATCTGGTAGGTGGCATAAGTGCAAGCGGGTCCTATGACAACACAGCCAAGTTTGCCAGTATTCTGCAAGGGATCAGAAAGGGTCAGTAGTGGGTACAGTGCAAAGGACTGGCAGAGGAAGGAGGATGGGAGAATGAAGAAAACTTTAGTATTTGAGAAGAAGATGGAGAAGTTACCCAGTAAAGGCAAGAACAGAGTAGCAAAGGAGCTACAGAAAGATTCAAAGAAGAAACCTACAGTGAAGGAGGGAGGAATCACAGAAAGCTAAGAAAAGGCAAAGGACAGAATAATGCTTGTGAGCATGACCTTCGTTAAGAGACAGAGAGAAAATTGGGATTAAAATGATTCAATTTCATAGATGAAATTATACACCCCAGCAGTGCTTGCATTTGCAGAAGACTGAAGGATTGGAATTACAAGATACTGTGCATCAGAAAAACAAGTAGTTATATGCATATGAAGCTTGTAATAAAAAAATCCTTCCATGACCACCAAATGATGCCTGACCAGTAGCTTTGTGTGTCATGAGGGACTATAGTACGTGCTCATACATTGGTAGATTTGAGAATTCACATTGGATTGACAAAGCTTCACTCAGAGGTGACAGTTATTAGACATGAGAAAATCCACTAAAACACAGCTTCTTTACAAGCTTTTCCCCATGTTAGGGTATTTACATAGTTTCTCCCACGTGACTTCTGTGATTTCTAGTGAGAAGTGAGTATTTCATCTTTGCCCTCTGGGCATAGTTCTGTACGTGTTTCTTTGGTATCAGTGGCAGCCTAATAATCTCTCTGCCCACATGTTCCTGCATCCTTGCACAGCTCTCTCTGTATATTTGTACAAACTGATGGTGAACCAGATCAGGGTCTGATCCAGTTGGAAACAGACCTTTCTTGCTCTGCTTGGGCTGTTTGAGTATTTGGGGTTGGTCTCTTTTTTTTTGGTTGGTTGTTGCATTTTTTTAATAGATTGCTTTGGCTATGTGGTCACAGGTTCAGGTATAAAAAAGAGGACAACTTAAGCATAGGAAAAGGAGTCTGAAGCAGAGGGCTTCTTTAGCCAGCAATGCTACCAATTCTCTAATGACAGTTTCTAGAAAGCATTCATAGAATCTCTCTCCAGTATTTAGAACCACAGAATGGTTTAGGTTGGAAGGGACCTTAAAGATCATCTAGTTCCAACCCCCCCATTAAACCAGGTTACTCAAAGCCCCATCCAACCTGACCTTGAACGCTTCCAGGGATTGGGCCTCCACAAGTTCCATGGGCAACCTGTTCCAGTGCCTCACCACCCTCATAGTGAAAAACTTCTTCCTAATATCTAATCTAAATCTACCCCCTTCCGTTTGCCTACTTGTCTTCACAAAAACTACAATAACATCTTCTCTTTGAAAACTTCACTTCCCTGTCAAATTTGTTTGGAATTTATCAACAGGATCAAAAGTTAATATGGAAAGACAGAGACACACATGCGCACACACATGTAGAAAGAAAAAAGTCTTGTCTTCTTAGGAAATTAACTTAAAGAAGTCTGCTACTCACATAAATTTCCCTGATGAGCTCCACACCTTCACAGGTGCTCGTACGACAGCCTCTTGAGACATAGAGTGATGTGGTAAAGTTGTGGAAGGTGGCATTGACTGTAACATTTGCTTCTATAACACAAACATGAAAATAAATAGCATCATGAGTTGCAGACAACCTCTAATACACTCTATTCCTTTTCTTCTGACACACATCTGAGCAGTCTTATGTTAGTACATCTCCCACCAAAAAGCTGCTATGTCCACCTACCACCTAACCCCCACTACTGTAAAATTTGCCCCAGTGTGGACCGCAGAGTGTTAGTACTTTCAGTATAAAGTACTTTTAATATTGGCCATTATTAGACACATTTTTAAGGGCTCTGAGACACCCTTTCAAATTAAAATAGACAAAATCTCTTCAACTACAGGGTAAAAAGGGAATAGTTGTCATTTCTTTGGAACCTCTTTTTCCCTTGATATTCTAGAGAGTGACAGTAGATGGGTAATATCAAAAGGAGAGGTAAGATAGCAAAATAAATAAAGGCACCACCTGCAGTGGTGATGAGGGAAAAACATAGAGACTGCAGAATCTTCACACTTCAAGTCATAATGTGATCAACAGATGGGGTCAAGAGGAAAATTATTTTTAGAAAGGAGAGGCTAATCCAGCCATGGGAGGAAGCAAGGGCATCCCAGTTACTACAGGTCTTGACTGATTCAGTTCAGCAATTCCCATGTTCCCAATCCCAACTGCAGAACTCCAGAAAAGCATGCAGGAAGAATCTATTCAGACACCATGAAAGGAAATATGGTTCTGCCCATCTGTAGAGTGCTTCTGTTTTTACAGAGGAAGGTCATTATTTCTGTAAGATATACATAAGGTGAATGGACAGGCAAAGAGCCTGTCTGAGGAGTGGTTTGCGGAAGGTCAGATGAGTAGAAAGCTCTGGCACAAAGTCTGACAAGAAACCACAGCAGGAGACAGATAACCAAAACCGGTTGCCTTACCTGTCGTCTGTAATTCATTTTGTACCCTTTTCAAGGCTTGCTCCACAGCGAATTTCAAATTATCAGCAGATGATGGCAAGTCTGAGTAATTCATGAGCATCACATTGATCACATAACTGTTGTTGTTACACTCATTTGAACCAACTTGCTGCAGCAGCCGGAGAGAGAAAAACAAAGGCCAAAGGGCCAGACCCAAAATCTGTCGCTTCATTATTGCTCAGTTTAGACCCATTGTGTGTGTTCTCTCTTTTCTTTTTCTCTTCCAGCCCTCTTTCCGTCAGGTACTCTACATTGGTTTTGTTCCTGGCTAGGACAAAAGAGATCTCCACGCTGTAGATCCAAAGACAAGCTGTACGATCCTTCTCTCAGGTACTTGCCAACCCCCTTCCCTGCCTTCACCTCTGCCCACCCCTCCGGTCTTCTAGGTGGCACTTCTGTTTGTGAAAAACTAGCAACAGCAAAACTGGGGAAAGGAGAGAGGCTAAAGGTTGCTGTGAATGTTTGCTCATGGAATGGCTGGGCTATAAAACTGAAGCATTACCTGAAACTTTGCCTGATAAGGGCACTAACTCTTCATCACAGGGATGAGCTGAGAGAAGGAAGGGGAGGAGACAAATGGACTATAAAGACCACTCTTTAAAATGGAAATAAAATACAAGGTCCGTTAAAGCCTAGAGGAAAACAGATGGTTACTTCATGTTTGCATTGCCCTACGTCTCTGGTTACATTGCCACGCCATCTCTGCTGGCTGGACTCATAAATCAACGGTATATTGTCTTCTGTGATAAGTTACCAATTTCATTCCTTTAGCTTTTAGCGTCAAAACACTCTTTGTGTTTGGCAAAAATGTCTAACTCGCAGTCCTTCGGACCAAAGCCTTCCCTTCTACTTACAGAGTAGAATCAGCACAAAGCTTGCCTGCTCGTACTCACCCAGCAAACAAGGAAAATAATCAGCAACGGTGTAAGTAACAGTGCTTTTGGTATAAAACAGAACTGCAATTCCATGGTTTCTTTCAAAGCCTGAATTTTAAAGGTGTTGAATACACTTCAAATATATTTGCACAGACTTTTTGCATGATCCTATTTTAATACAAAATTATTATTGCTTGAATCTTTCTTATATCCACCAGCAGAAGAGACAATGAGCCAGCATTTAAGAGCAGACCTTGAATACTTCAGCATATCTAATCTAGCATTTGTTATTAGTAATACAGTAATTCTAAATTAGGAGTCCGTCATGTAAACCTCTGGTCTAGTATGGCTGGCTAGAGCCACAGACTGAGAATGGAATATAGCTTTTCATGCTGAGATCATCTGCTCATCACTGCCCTGTTTTATAGGTATTTACAAAGTCCTTGAAACTTATCCCATATAAGTCAATATGAGATTTGTCATTAACTTCAGCAGAGCAAGATTTACATTTTATATTCTTCTCAGCCTTTCTAAGCGAAACAGTTAGCAAGTGTGGATCATGCAAGTAGAACTGAGTATTTTACATTCCTGATCTCATAGGGAATATGTAATGGCACTGAGGTCTCCCTTATTTTGCATCTATTTGTGTACTTATTTGGTTTTCATAGCAGTTTCATAAACAAAAGGGTAAAATCAACTATAGTTTTAGCACAGCTTTTCTTTTTACTCTCCCCTTTGCCCCCTGCTTTCACTGTGCCACAGGGAGTCCCCAGTCAGAGCACATTATAAATGAGTTGTTGACCTCTCAACTTTTTAATTGCCCAGTGTGTGAGATCTCTCATTGTCAAGCCCCATGACGGGAGCACGCCTTGAACATTGGGTGACGTGGAGCAGGAGGTAGTGTGGTAGGAGGCTCCAGCTGGGGTGAAGCCAGAGCTCCTTGGAACCAGCTGAACACCACACTTTCCCTCGCACCCTGGGGCTTTGCACATCAGACACAGTTGCCTGGCAGACTGATTAGTATCATCTACTTCGTGGCGTAAGAGATACCAAGAAAATCTGTGGCATTGTGCTGTGAGAGTTACTGAGACTACATATGATTGTGAAGGTGGAGAGAAGAACAAGTAGAGGAGTGAGTCATATCTGTAAAGCCCAAAATTTGATGGGCCTGCCACAAGCACGAGCAAAACCTTCTATATATTTGTGTTTGTTGCTGCCTGTGCCTGAGGGATCTTTAGTCCCTGGGGAATAGAAGAGCTGAGATCCCAATGCCAGTCCAGTCATAGTGCCCTGGCTGCAGAACGAAGCTAAGTTCCCAAGGATCCCAGCCAACTTCATCTAATTATTTTGTAATGTCTGATCTAGCAGTCTATGAAGTCAGTGACACAGACCAGACAGATACCCAAAAAAATCTTCCATATCTCTTCAGGGAACTGCCCCCACTGTCTCAGTAACTTTTCTCTGACTGTGAGCCAGCTCTCACACTTCAGAGATTAGTCAGAGAGGGATACAGTTCAGAAACCTAGAAGTCAAATTATGTATCAGAGGAAAGAAAAAAATAAGCTTTTTGACTCTACAGGGGACTGCAGCTTCAATCAGAAATAGTCTTACAACAGAACTACTAGTAATGGGAGCATCCTGAAGGCAATGCAAATGACTCTGCCTTCCCCTGAAAGAATGTGATGACATGGAAAAGCAGAGCAAGAGACTCAAACACTGGGAACATCCTGTCTAAGGTAGCCTCTCCTCACACCCCCAGGATAAGCCACAAAATTTATCCCCAAAACATCTTTAAAGCACATCTGCAAGAACTACTTATTCTCTCTTAAAACATTCAAGGTTTAGTCACCTTCTAAGGAATAAGGTGCTAAGAAATTGTGTGTGCTGTCCCCAGGGGCATTTTTTCTAGCTGTGGCTTCTAGGCATCAGCTACTGTTACCATCTTGTCAGAAAGGTAAAAAAGATCCCAGCATTAAATATCTTCCCTACATGCAACTATCTATCCAAAGAGTCAGTTCTTAGGTGTACATCAGTTTGAGTACCTCATCTTTGTAATCCTAGGATTATTAACAGCTGATGGACGTCTCCCCTTAAATCATTGAATATAAACCCTGTAGTTTATCACTTATTCTGCCTTCATAAGCACAGGGGCAATTAAGATTCAGAAAGGCAGGTCCTGTATTTATTTGTCTGAAGACAAAATTCAATTCCTCGCCAACAACAATAATACCTGTGTGTATATTGCATAGCTACAAAACACCATAATAGGTCTCTGTGGGTGTTCTTATAGTATTAGATTAGAAATACGAAATCAAAATTAGCTCACCAGAGAACTGTATCATTCGTTTTAATGAGAAGTGATTTTTAGTGTCTGATCCTACAGCACTACTTGTTTGTTTTGCCCTCTGTTTTATTAGGTAATAAACAACCAGATATTATAGGGCGTATTTGAAACAGATAATCAGCACTGACTTCCTGATCTAAAACTTCTCTGAGAGGTTCTCTCAGTCTCCCAGGATAGTCAAAGCATAAAGATGTCTTCTTTAACTTTCAGTATTACAGAGAAGACCAAGGACCTGAAATCATTATTTTCTGTGGCTTAATTGATTTTTACATTATTTCCACTATCCAGGTTTAGAAACCAGTAATTTAAATGATGCCAAACATAGCTACGTATTATACATACATAGCAGCTGTATACATGTATAGAGTATACATGTGTAGCAGCTGCATAGCAGCTATGTTGACTTTTCAGAGCCAATCTTTTTTTTCTTGTTTACTATGCAAGAACATGAAGAAAGACTTTACCAACATTATTCTTTGGGACTGAAACTGTCTACTGATAAAGAACAAGCCTGTAAAACAACATGCAAATACGCGGGTATGTGTTGCATGACCCTGAGAGTACATAATGATCCTGATCCAGTACAGATCCTGATAAAGTAGAAGTCCTCATTATATTGCCATTCCCCTGGGTTATTGAGAGTTTAGGTCTGTTCTTGGAGTTCATAGCTACTGCACAGATTAGTGTGCAATTACACCGCAGAGCACTGACTGTTCTCATCAGAAGTTACCAATCTAGTAAGAGGAAAGCCACAGACAAGGATAAGAGAAGTTGTAAATGGAATTGCGTCGTACTACCAGCAGCTCAGGTGGTGGCCCTAGCTTCTCATTGATCTATGTTGCCACATACCAGAAGATGAAGCTAAATATGTGATGTATCATAAATATCTAGCTCAATTAAGAGAGTCTCTTCCTTTTAACCCTTTCCAGCACATACTTTGAAGTGAATATTATTCATCACTTTAACTTGTATACTACCAAAAAAAAAAAATAGTAAGACGTCTTTCTTCTTCACTGCTGATTTTGTACTCTTTCTCTAAAGGATTTTGTTTCCAGAGTGACAAGAGATATTTCTCTTTTCAGCATAAGAGTTAGCCTCTGTTCTACACTCTGCAGGATACAGCTCTGTCAAGAGATGAATGTAAGCTATCTGTAATGTGCAAATATCTGTTCTGTTTTTCCTCATGAAGGTAAATGGCTCAAGTGTGTAATAATTTATGTTTCCTTAAATTCTTTTTATTAAACATTATACACATCTATACTATGTGATGGGATGGAGTTACGAGATCTTCAAGCTAGTGCACACTTGATCCTGTAAATCTATATAGCAGTGGAATATTGTGGATATATCAGCACACATCCTGGACCAGTATGACTGCATTCTCTGGGACATAGCGCTTGCAATAATGTGGCTTTCTGGCTCTTCTGGCACTGACTTTTGCTGAATCAGCAGATTATGTCCCCTCCCTTGGTTCTACATAATGACTTCCAAAAACTTACATAAAATGTGATGCTGAAATCCAATACAAGGACAGCTTTTAAGTTACTTTTATTAATTCTACTAAATCTTGATGACAGGCTGAGTGCTGGAAGAATCGGGAAAAATCTGAAGGTGCAGTTCCCACAATCCTGTACAGTCACAGACATAAACACCAGTGAAAACTAAGGAAAGAGGTTTCCCTACCAAAATAAAGATTAAAATTATGAATTTTCATTTCACAGCTTGGAGGTTTTTAATTGGCACGACTGTTGTTTATGTTCTTGAGCTGGGCAATAGAGACTGGACAAGATGTGCTGGTTTTGGCTGGGATAGAGTGAATTTTTCTCATAGTAGCTAGTGTGTCGCTATATTTTGGATTTGTGCTGAAAAAAAAGTGTTTATAATACATGGATGCTTTAGTTACTGCTGAGCAGTGCTTACACAAGAGCCAAAGCCTTTTCTGCTTCTCACCCCACCCCACCAGCAAGCAGGCTGGGAGAGCACAAGAACTTGGGAGGGGACACAGCCAGGACATCTGACCCCAACTGACCAAAGAGATATTCCATGCCATATGACATCATGCTTAGCACATAAAGCGGGGAGAAGAAGATAGAAGGAGGGGACAGTCAGGGTGATGGCCTTTGTCTTTCCAAATAACTGTTATGTGTGATGGAGCCCTGCTTTCCTGGAGATGGCTGAACAGCTGCCTGCCAACAAGAAGCTGTAAATGGATTCCTTGTTTTGCTTTGCTTGTGTGTGCGGCTTTTGCTCTTCCTATAAACTGCCTTTGCCTCAGTCCACGAGTTTTCCCTCACTTTTACTTTTCCGATTCTCTTCCCCATCCCACCAGGGGGCAGCGAGGCAGTGAGTGAGCAGCTTTGTAGTGTTTAGTTCCCAGCTGGGCTTAACAAACGACGCAAGAGCATTAAATGCACACATGATCTGTCAGCTCTACAGGGTGGTCTTTGCTGTCAACTTACATATTTCACCTTCTCTCTAATTACGGGTAGTCTATCCAGAGTGGGTTAAAGCTTAGATGTTGCTGACTCCATAAAAAAGAAGCAAATATTCTTCAAGTTCCTTCTTTTTAAGGAATTGTTTCCCATTTATTCATCTCAGGGGATAGCCTTTGTAGCTTTAACAGGGGAGCATTTCATTGCTCTCATTTTGCTTATCATTTATCTTGAGATGTTGTCAGATGCATTTTCAAAGATATAGGAGGCAGAACATGGTGAAGCATCATTACTGAAAAAACATGATCTTACCTAGACATTATGGAAATTGAAGCATGTGATTGTTGCTGATGCAAAGGTCACTTCCTAACCTCTTGCTTTGGTTATATGATGATTTTTTTTTCCACTTCTTGGTTTTCCTTTCTCTCCCTTTTTATTTCCTTCCTGTCTCTCCTCTCCTTTTCTTAGACCTCACTTTCCACTCTCTGATTTTTTATTTAGACACTCATTACACTCTCTGATGCTTATCCTGGTGTTTAGTCACAGGTGCATGACTTCCCTTTTGCTCCCATCAGTGTAAGTCAATTCCCTCTCTCCCAGCAATCCTGCAGGTGAATAAACATGATCATTAATCATTTTACAGCTCACAGCCTCCAAGATAATGCCACTGGCTACTAGAATGGTGATGGGAAGAACTGCAGCAGTTTTCCAGCATTATTAATAGAGTAGCTGAACTTCTTGTCTTTAATTTATGAAGTGTCATCTTGGCATTTCATATGAGGAAAGGATTATAACATCTCTACCTACTTTGGTCTGCATCTTAATAATAATTTCTATACCAGTCATGCTAAAAATATTTTGGTAAATTTGATGCTGGAGAGAATACAGGATTAAGTAACATGTATCCTCCTACACAACTTTAGTGAACATTAGATAGTGAACAATTAGAATAATTAGATATGAATGGAGACTCCTACTGCACTGAATGGGTTTTAGACCACTCCTGTACACAGATAGTCCACAGCAATTGCCATAATGCCAAATTCTAGCATTTTGCCCCCTATTTACACTGTTTACAAACTATGTACAGGTAGAAACTCTACAGATCAGGATATGACAAATTAATTTTTATGCTGTGTTCAATCCATGGCCCACCTGTTGAGTTGTGCAACTTCTAATTAGCAACCCTTCTTCTGATGGCAAAGTCTATGGCTTTGTTTGAGTACTATCCCAACCAAACTCACCACATTGTCCTTTGATACTGCTCTAGACTTTACCTATGAGGGAATAATCTGACAGTCACAGCTTTGCCCACTGAGACTGTGCCAGAAGAACTCTGAGCATTCACACATTCCCCAGCTTTGGACCCACCATGTAAGTATTCAGGAAGCCACTGGGAAATGGGAGAAACCAGTGGAGCAGCTGAGAGCTTTCTTCCATTTGAGTCAATATTTTAGCTGTGTTTAGCATGTTGATTCTTAGAACAGCAGGATCTTGTGAAAGAATCTATATAAGATATGGAAGAAGGCAATATAGTAAAATTATATTTTCCATTACGTTAAAAAAAAAATCTTGCCTAATTGTACTGTCTTGCTTGCATTTCAGTCAAAATTGTAACACCTTCATCAGTGATACTTCTTCTTCTGTTTCTCCTCCTTTACCCGGTTTATTTTGGCATGCCTATATAAAAAAACTCAAATCAAAATCTTCAGTTTTACTAGTTTACTGTACAGAGCCAGAATATTCAATAGCAGTACTGAAAATTACTGTGAGGTATTTACAACAATTACTATTTTCTTTCAGTTTGAAATTAAGTACTTCTGAGACACTGTTTAAGATCTGAATGGAAAAAGGCATCTTAAAATATCCCTGTCAATCTATATGTTTTTCTTGATTGCACAGGGTTCTGATAGAAGAGACTCTTAAGCCTTCTAGCCTGCTGGAATTTTCTTTCTTTCTTAGATAATAGAAAATCCTAGACAACTGATAAGAGGACAGATATCTGTATTATGTGAATTAGTCTATATATACAATGTTGGCAACATCAAAAACACTTAAAATCAAATCTCAAAAAAAGCAAATAATTTCAGAATTATTTATGGAAAATTAATTTTCTCCTGACAGAAATAATACCTTACTTAATAGAGAAAAGCCATAAAGGGAGACCAAATCACTAGCACACATTCTTTGTCACTTTGAGCGGCTAACTCAAAATTAATTTCTTGCAGAGAAATCCCCTATGGGACCGTGGATTATTCGCCTTTCTTCTTTATAGCCTGTGGTATAAAGGCACATTATAAGCAAGGGACACCATGGTGGTACTGTTGTGCTCCTGTGGATCCTGGTTGCAGAGTAACCTCTGAGGGACAGTTGCTAGCTGGATATATAGTCCCTGAGTCAAGCCATCTTGAAGTGCTTAGGAGAAGGTGTGTGTGGAACTCACACTTTGAAGCAGCAGCATGCAGTTCTTTACTGCTGGAGTGTATTGCAAGTGATTGCAGTGTTACAGGTTATATTTATTCATATATAAATAAAAAAAAAGTGCCTCTCTTTTTTCTGTTGGAGTGCAAAAGGAAGGAAAAATGGTAGAAATACAGATACCTCATTACTCCTGTCCATAGACATGTATTTTTTTTGCTAGTTGAGTTGTCAGCAGTACTGTCATGTATTGGTCCTCTGCACTGGCATTGCTACTGGTGCAATTCAGGCAATATAAAAATGAAAGTTTGGGGAATTCCCCTGCATGGTGTTCTTCCCTAACTAGAAGAAATCTGTTTTATTTGTAGCAAACTGCAATCTCAGAGGCACTATGGGCTATGCTTGAAAATTATGCAGAGCTTGACAGAGATCAGCTACTGTATGCAGTTAAAACATACACAGTCCGCATACCTTAACATTTTATATTATGCTCTCCATGTTCATAATTAAATTCACAGACAGAGTGGCTGTGCTTACCTGAAAAGTATAAACATCTGTGGGATTCCCTCCCCCTAGGGCTGTCACAGGAGAGTGATCAACAGGAGAAGCTCTCTGGTCAGTGGAAGTGGTATCTAAGGAGCAAAGAAGTTTATCAAGAAGTTTCAGTTGGGACATGGTTGAGACACCACAGAAGGTACCCAATAGGTATCTTTAATAGGATGTGAAATATAACAATATGTTTTTGCAGTTGCTGATTTAGACATAAGACAGCAAAAAATACAATTTCTGGACCAAAGTCTAGCCACGAAAGTATCCCAAACTAACCTTGGGTAATTATAATGCTAAAATATACACCTGTTTGTGAATAATGATGCATGCTAACCAGATAACCTCCCTAAATATTTAAAACGTGAGCTTAGATACATATGTGTAGTCAGGAGTGGTGGTGAATGAATCATTATTAAGGAAACAGCTGTGTTTTATCCTTATAAATATTGGGCTGCTTGACACATGAGGTGTGCTGCCTGTTGTTAAATGCCCAGCACCCGATTCCACAGAACTGAAATAAAACCAAATTATCTTAACCCAAACTTTGTTGGTTGGCTCTCACACACTGGGTGAAGAACCCCCATTTGGGGACAACAGGAGAAGCTCTCTGGTCAGTGGGAGAACCTCTCCGGATCACCTTGCTGACTGCAAGCATATGGGACTCATTATGGGATGCCAGGGAACGGCATTCGGGGATCGTCCGGGGCTTATTATGGGATGTTTAGGTGAAGGGATTGTGGATGCCCCATCCCTGGAGGTGTTCAAGGCCAGGGTGGATGGGGCTTTGAGCAACCTGGTCTGGTGTGAGGTGTCCCTGCCCATGGCAGGGGGCTGGAACTAGATGATCTCTAAGGTCCCTTCCAACTCTAACCATTCTATGATTCTATGATTCTAAGGGCCGAAGGTGGGGAAAAGGAGAGATGGCTGCTGGTCAGTGCATTCCTCTGGCCGCGGCGCAGCTCGTCTTGTCTTCACCTTAAACTCGATTATTTAACCCTTTTCCTGCGCGAGGGAGCTCTGTGCTCTGTGTGTGAGGAGGTTTAAACCCCAGCAGCTGGAATTCGACCACAACTCATAGCGGCCTGTGCGTCCGGGCTCCCAGCACCTGGGCAGACCCATTGAGGGGCCGACACCCCCCACCCTCCCGCCGTCGCCATGGAGACCGGAGACCGCAGACCTCTGGGAAGGCGGAACCCTGAGGGGCGGCGCCGGGGACCGGCCGGCGCCTGTTGGCCGCCGCGCTCGGCTCCCCGCCGCCGTCTTCCGCCGTCCCGCCGTTACCCCGGCAACGGCGCCGTCGGCGGAGGCAGGAGCCCGGGTCCGGCGGCAGGATGGTGGGTGAGCGGCGG